>NW_027186296.1:99894402-100132975 GCF_028583685.1 Petaurus breviceps papuanus | reverse complement strand
TATATATATATATATATATATATATATATATATATATATATATGAAATCATTCAGTCTAATATGGAAACCCAAACCCATATATTGATTTGAACTACAGGGTCTCTTTTCTTTTTTATGAAAAAATCCTTGATGGAACGTTCAAACTTCAGCTTTACGTTACTCATAGTTTCCATGCCGGCTAGAAATTAGAAAGAACCAAACTCTTTATGAAAACAAGCTGTTGTAACCCACAAAAATCCAGACATTGGTGTTCAACCCCAAAGTTGAGCCATGCTGTCATTTTGAATAATCAAGGACAAGAGAAACATAATGGGGATGGATATAAGAGGGCATTTTGGAGAATGAAGAAGGAAAGAAAAGAATGTAGAGGGATGGGGAGACTGTTGAGAAGGAGAAGGGGATTTTATGATTTTATACAGCCTGACCAGAATGTTTAGGTATAGGAGGGAAGAAATCTGTGACAAATCAAGTCAGAGTGAGAGGCACGGACACCCACACATGGTACAGCTGAACTTATCCAAAAAACATCTACATTGTACTTGACAAACGGCAAGTGGGAAGGTCTATGGCCTTAGGAAGAATTCAGACCAATGTTATTGAGGGAAAAAATTGTGAATAATCTAGGAAGCCACTTCTTCAGACTTTGTTAAATATTCCTTTAAAGCTTATATTTTTAAAAAATGCCTCAGGATTTCCTCAGTAACCTTTGAGCCAAGATATGCCTTTCTTCATCATTCACTTGTTGGAGAGCAAGAATCACATTTTTAGTCATATTTATTAGGTTTTTAAGATTATCTTTCTTAAGTGAGTTCTTCAAGAGAAGATGCTGGGTTTCCAGTGTATCTGAGGTACATCAAGAACATGAATGCTTTTTCCTCATTTGTTTAATGACATCTGACATTAATATGGTGATTTCCAGTTGTCAAATCTGACATAGACAACCACAAAAAGAACTTCCATTATATAATATATAATTATATACAAAATATAATGTAAAGGTTTGTAAAACACTCGACATTTATAATCTCATATGGGTCTCCCCAAAACTCTAGGAGGTAGATACCACAGGTCTCACTCTCCCCAAAATACAAATGAGGAAACTGAGGCTCAATTTATTAAGGGATTTGATTACAAATCTAGAAAATGAAAGAGCTGGTACTTGAACCCATGTTTTCTGATTCCTAGCATAGTGTTCTTTTTACTATTCCATATGATCTCCCCTACTAAGGATTTATAGCTGTTTTAAGTCTATTATAAAGAGCAAGAGTGATCAGTCTGACCATGGGGAGCTACCATAATTGACTGACGTTAATGAGTGACAGCACATTTTGTTGATGTTATTGCATTACCTCATTCATATGGCATCCACAATGTTGTTGTTGTTCGTCCTTTGTTCTTGAAGGGAACCAATGACATCATGAGTGTAATATCTTGACTTGAGTGTGAATTGGATTTGAATGAGGCAGAGCTGCTCAAAGTCATCAGCCTCACTGTCTTCTCTAGAGTCATTAGGGGCCAGTGGCAAGAAAAGATCAAGATGACTGGTGATGGCTGAGGATGCAGTGGGTGACCTCGGTCTTTCTAAATTAAGGTCTTTCCTAGGTCTGTTTGTCTGAGTCTATGCCAATTCAATGACTAAGGGTTAGATCAGAACTGAGACAAAAGATAGCCCTTAAATGAAGATATGTGGATCACGCACCATAGGTTATTAATACTAGTCTAGTTGGAGTACCCTCCTGAGGCTGCTTGTTTTAATAGAAGTTGGTCATTCTAGGGCTATCATATTACTTTTAATCACAGCATTGATTCCCATTTCACGAGGTAGAAGGGAAGATCTAGAGGCCATTTAGCTCAACCTCCTTGTAGGGATGAGGAAACTGAGACTGAAGAAGGTAAAATGACTTTTCTGAGATCACACATGGGTAGTCATGAGAATCAGAGGTGGGATTTGAACCCAGGTCCTGTGTATGAAGATCTGAAGTACCACATTGACCTAGAGGACTATGCATTGCTCACCCATGATACAAACCTAAATATAGTTTTGTTGCTAAGTACACATTCTGTTGTTGCTTTGGTTTTATTTCAGTCTTGGTGAAATACTAATTGCACTGTTGAATGTTTAAATTCCAATGCCTTCATACTTTCACACATAGTTCTCTAAACAAGCTCTTTAAATCCTAACTGGCTACAGCCATTTGCCATGGGTAGATTCTAACCCACTATTTTTGGAAACACTGCCTTGTCAGCTCTACTCCCTAATATCTGACCATGGATCTTCATAATTTAAACTTTGACTTATACTCTAACCCTGAATGGTTCTTCCTGTTTCTCCCTTTTGGACCTTTGATAGAATATTCTTTCCTGGCTTAATGTGGGACTCGATATTCAGTAGTATATATAAAATACTCTAAAATTAAAACATATAAAACAAGTTGCTATCAAGAGAAAAGGAGTATTCACAAGGATGCCCTAATCGAGAGCCAGCCACAAAGTTAGGAAGACTTGAATCCAAATCTTGCCCTGGCACAATTTAAAAATATTCAGGGTACATTGGTAGGTGCTACTACCAATAATACTTGTCAATGCAGAAAGATATTTTAATAAGGAAAATGATAAATGCTGGAGAAGATGTGGGAAAATAGGAACATTAATGCATTGTTGGTGGAGTTGTGAACTGATCCAACCATTCTGAAGAGCAATCTGGAACTATGCCCAAAGGGCTATAAAAATGCGTATATCCTTTGACCCAGCAATACCACTTCTAGGGCTGTATCCCCAAGAGATCATAGAAATGGGAAAAGGACCCATATGTACAAAATGTTTATAGCAGCTCTTTTTGCAGTGACAAAGAATTGGAAATCAAGGGGATGCCCATCAATTGGGGAATGGCTAAACAAGTTATGGTATATGAATGTAATGGAATGAATACTATTGTGCTATAAGAAATGAGGAGCAGATGGACTTCATAATTACCTGGAGAGACTTATATAAATTGATGCTAAGTGAGAGGAGCAGAACCAGGAGAACATTGTACACAATTATAGACACATTTTATCTGTGAAGACTAACTTTGATAGACTGGGCTCCTCGCAGCAATGCAAGGCTGTAAGACAACTCCAAAGGACTCATGGTGGAAAGAGCTATCCACATCCAGAGAAAGAATTAGAGTCTGGAGGCAGATTGAAGCAAACTACTTGCCCACACTCTTTTTTTTGTTTGTTTTATTTTGTTCCTTCTTTCTCATTGTTCATTCCATTGATTATAGTCCTTCTTTACAACTTGACTAATGTTTAATGTGAAGGTATTTGTAGAACCTATATTGGATTATGTTACCATAGGGAAGAGGGGGAAGAAGAGGGAAAGGGAGAAAATTTGTAACTCACGAGCTTGTGGAACTGAATGTTGTAAACTAAAAGTTAATAAATAATTTTTTTAAAATAATAAAAAATTGGGGCGGCCAGGTAGCACAGCGAGTAAGAGCACAGGCTCCAGTGTCGGGATGACCTGGATCAAATCCCGGGCTCAGATACTCAGCACCACACCCAGAAATAACTGGCCATGTGTGATAGTAATGGAATATAAAGATCCCCCTGTATTGGCTTGGTTTTCAAATTGATTGTGTTAAAACCCAGAGCTTGTTAATCCCACCTGTGGGATGGACTTGTTGATGTGAAAAGAGAGTCCTGAACTGGGAGGAGCTGGTGACATAGATTTGGAGAGACAAGAGAGAGGCAGAAGAACTTTTTGGAAGCAGCACCCTCGTGGAGGCAGAGAGAGACTGAGAGGATTGCTGAGGGCCACTTTGAATCGCCCTGGACTTTTGAGACCTGCCCCCGCAGCTGCCAAGGACTGAGGAGACATGGCTGTTTTGCTGGGGTTCTAGGACTGTTCTGAAGACAGAGGATGAATCAATGAAGAGACTGGCAATGTATCTTGTGGCCTTGCTAAGCCTTGTCTCCCCAGGAACTAAGACTGCTGAGAACTTTCCTCATGTCAAGATGAAGAAAAGACCTCCATTTGGGTATTAAGTGCTATGCTTAAACTTGTTGTAACTCTGGGGTAGATTCAATTGTGATCCAGGGGTGGGGAACTTTTGACCTTTTTGTGTTCTATGGTTGAACAAATGAATGTACTTTACTTAGATTGGAAACTAATCTCCATTTGAGAAGAGGGGCTTTGTGGTGGACTAAATGAAGGTACAGCCTAGGGGTGGAGTAGTATTTAGAACAGGGACTTTGTAATTGATTGAATGAATGGAAGGTCCTGGGGTGGGGTAGTACTTGGAGATTATTTAATCACACTTAGTAAATGCTGTATTTTGAATGATGTCATGTTTTGACCTTCTCTGTTCTTAATTTGTCACTGAATAAAATGGAGAGCACCTATGCTGGTATTTTGAACCTTGGGAAGTTGCCTTTCCTTGGTATTACATTACACCTTGTAACCTTGAGCAAGTTACTTAACCCCGATTGCTTTAAAAATAATAATAATAAATTTTAAAAAATTAAATAGATAATTTAATAACAATTTTCTTATATGTTCAGCATAGTTCCATGGTACATGAAAACCAATGGGTCATGAGTAGCATATCCAAAAGTCTTATGTAAGACAAGGCACGATGGATACAATTGGAATTGGAATTCTATAGAGAGCAAAGGGGAACATTAAGATTTTTTTTTTTAAGCAATTGGGGTTAAGTAACTTGCTCAAGGTTACATGGCCAGGTGTTTCTGGATGGGTGCTAAGTGTCTGATCCTGGGATTCGATCCCCAGGTCATCTCGACACTGGAGCTGGTGCTCTTACTCACTGTGCTACCTGGCTGCCCCAAAGATTTTTTTTTTTGGAGGGCAGTTGGCGTTAAGTGACTTGGCCAAGGTCACATGGCTAATCTTTGTATTAAGTGTCTGAGGCCGGATTTGAACTCAGGTCCTCCTGACTCCAGGGTCAGTGCTCTACTCACTGCACCACCTAGCTGCCCCTGGAACATTAAGATTTACTTAACAAAACATTGAGAGCAGAAGAGAAATTTCTATATAGGGTAAAGTAATGACCAAATGTGCAAATATTACAAGATTTTAATTAGAATTTGTAAACAGAGCAGGAACTAAGCAGATCACCAGATCTAAAAGTAGATTATTCAACTAAAGTAAATAGGAATAATAAAGCTATACTAGAAATATTTTATTATTAACCAAAGCTAGACTTTGGGGGTCTCAGCTAAATTAAAAAAGTTTTAGTTAATTATATGACTTGCTGTCTCAGATAAAATAGAAGGTATACTAAAATTCTCTTATGATAGACACATATTGACTGTGTGACCCTAGGCAAGTCACTTTATTTTGCAGTATCTCAGTAGCCAAGTGACTCTCTTATACTGTAAGTTGCAAAATAATTGATGATCTGCATTGGTAGAGGGCATTTCCATACTACAAGCTCCAGACAACCTCTAGAATGGCACTTTAAGGCTCTAAACCACCATTTTATCAGGAATAAAGATAACTCCATCTTGGGCTAGTAGGAGATGTTTCCATCCCCATTTAGTAGTAATAAAAATAGCTCCATCAGACATGATCAGTGGGTTGGTTTATTTTGCTTACTTCTGCTTTATTACAAGAGTAAGCTACTGACATATTGGGAAATAGCAAGAATGTTTTTTAAAAGCATCACTACAACTTTAAAAAAAATGTTAATAATTTAATGATCATTTTACAAAAAAAATTTTTTTAAACCAAGTTACTAAGTGGCAGAATCAGGACTTGAACAAAGAAAGATTTTCTATCACCAAATCTAGTCGGATTTACAGGGCTACCCATTTTTTGGGTAACGCATAAACATAATAGGATCTTGTGTTTCAAAGCAGAAATGGATTCTGGAGATTAATTAGCCTGTGTCCCTTGTTTCACAGATGAGGAAACTGAGGCCTTAGGAAGAAAGTGACTTGCCCAAGGTCACACAAGTAGTATCAGACCTAGAATTTGAACACAGTTCTTCTGACTCTATATCCAGTGTTACTTCTATTATGCCAAGAGAGGCAGGCAGAGCAGAACACCAAATAGCTATCAGGAGGAGGTCTGTAAGTCAGCCTATCAACAAACATTTTTTTTAAGCAATTGGGGTTAAGTAACTTGCTCAATGTTACACAGCCAGTTATTTCTGGGTGTGGTGCTAAATATCTGAGCCCAGATTTGATCCCCAGGTCATCCTGACATTGGGGCCAGTGCTCTTACTCGCTGTGCTACCTGGCCGCCCTCAACAAACATTTATTAAGCATTTACTGTGTGCCATCTGGGAAGACAAGAAAGGTAAAAACTCAAGGCGTTTATATTCTAATGGAGGAGACAAGTACAGGACTACTTCAAAGAAGACATCCTACTTAGGCAAGGATGGATTGGTTTGGTGTACCAGAGAACAACCCAGCAGACCTAGATGACAATCTGCCTTGCTAAATAGTCTTAGAGTTTGCTGTTTTTTAGAACCATGGATAGTTTAGAGCAGAGGTTCCCAAAAAAATACTATATAGAGGTTCCCCCTAAAAATACTCATTGCCCCCTGGAAATCTTTAACGGGCTTTTTGAAATTTGCCTCATTAAAAAAAAATATATATATATTTTTAAACGACGCATCTTAAATTTAATAATTTATTGTAAAAATTGTTGGAGTTTTTTCCTGCATTGAAATTTTGATGATGCAACACTGCATCATGTAACCATGTAGAATCATAGTATAAACAAGTCATTACACAGACATATTCCTGCCAGTGCATGCTGGACTTCCCAACAACACACTGCACACTCTCCTACCAATACTTGCTTGTTAAGACCTCTTGGCAGACTTGACCACTGATCAATTATAACTTGCATTTTGTGTGTTTATTTGGAAAATAATGTAGTCACTACAACTTTAACTCTGTTACACAATAGATGGAACATGTATGAATGGTTTTTCAAAATTTTCTTCTTGGGGCAGCCAGGTAGCACAGAGTAAGAGCACCGGCTCCAGTGTCAGAATGACCTGGAGATCGAATCCCGGGCTCAGATACTTAGCACCCACCCAGAAACACCTGGCCGTGTAACCTTGAGCAAGTTACATAACCCTGATTGCTTAATAAAAAAAAATTTTTTTCTTCTCTTCTCTTCTTTCCTTACACCTTCACTGACGCCTTATTTTTATTCAAAGCCCCCAATTGCACCAGAGGGTACTACTGCCCCATTCTTGATTGCTCCATGTCCCCCAAAGGATAGTATTGCCTACTTTGAGAACCTCTGGAGAAGGGACCTTAAAGATAATCAAGTCTAATTTCTTCTTTTTACATGTATATCTATATTAGACACAATCTTGATCCCAACTTCCACTCCCATTGATATACCAGCCTCCCTAGCCTGGAGCAAGGCTTGCTTTTCTAGGAGTAATTCTGAGGGGCTTGAGACCCCTTTCTAATCTTATCAGCTTGAGCCCCTATTCTGGTGTGTTCTTCCCAATATCGATCACCACTTACAGGTATGTCATTGATTGACCCCATTGTTTAACATCATTTAATCAATTAATCATTTAATATAATTTAGTCATTTAATCAATTAATAGCAATTAGCTTTTACAAAGGGATGTTTGCTGAGAATATATAGTAAGAACAGAAGTTATAAAACATTCCTCTCCCCTAATACCTAGGTTCGCACCCTCCCCTATACCACCTTGGCTCTTGGGGAGAACAGCCTCAAAATAAAAATAGTTGCTACAAAGCATTTGCCCTACCAATTTAACTTCTGAATACAGTACAGTTGCTGAGTGAGTCACTTCCTTACTGCAGGGTCCAGCATCAGATAATCACTATTACATTGAGTCAAACAGGACATTGGTGGCATATCAGCTCTGGCTGCTGGTAAACCCTACTATGGACTTCAATCCCTGGGTCTTTTGAGATTTCACATGACTCTGTACCAAGGGAAAGAAGACACAGAGAGGTGGCAGAAACACCAGCAGGGATGTATGTTCATGGACTACATGGTAGGAGCCCAGGGGAGGAGCCTCCAAGGTCCCTCCCCTACAGGAGATCCAACACTTTTTGCCTCACTTGTATTCACAAGAGCTTGAGTTGTCCCCATGGAAGTCTTTTGTGTACTCAATCAGTTCCTGCTCACCAAAGAAGCCTTTCTCCTCACTTCTCAATAAGCAAACATCAAACAGTCATAGAATGTCTACACATTCTCCCAAGCCACAGTGATAAGTCTGAAATAGCATAGATAATGAATAATCAGAACCCAAATTTGAACTGCATTCCAATGTTTCTTCCACTCTAGCATACTAACTGCCTTGAAAGCTACAGGGGATTTTTTTTTTCACATAGCAGACTAGTGGTCTCTCCACATTTGAATAATCTCTGGATGGTTTGATGATCATCTGTCCCCCAATCAAAGATGGTCCTCAACCACAATTAGGTAGAAAAATTTCTTTGCTCTTTTCCCATTTCTTTTTCACTAAGCCCTCTTTCTTTCCTCCCAGAGCTTCACCCCCTCCCCATCCCATTTCAGCAAATTGCCTCAATCCACACCAAGAGTGCTGACTTTACAGAAGAACATAAACAAGTCTTATAGACTGAATGGACAATGATCAGCAAAGCATTGATGAAATCACAGTTCTCTTGGAGTATTAGAGTGTTATAACCTTAAGGTGCACCCTGAAAATGGTTTCAGAGGCTTCTACTCCTAGACATCTTTACATTTGAATAGATTTTCAAAAATAGAAAAGACTCTAATCTCCTTAGTTATAGAATTTCAAATGGGTGAATTTCTGGGACTGAGTAGAGAAGTTATTTTGATGGAGGGCAGAGGGATGGTAAGGGGCCCTATCAATGTCCCTGAAATCTAGTAGCCTTGCCACATAGAGAGTTGCCTGCCTCCTGCTATTTGTGGGAGCAACCCTGGCTCTAGACTAATCTTTTTTAGAAGGATCCCAGAAGCTACGTTTGAAGCAAATCTCAGTGCATATCTATATTCCCCAAGGAGCAGCCTGCAAGCCCCATTTCTGCTCCTCCACTACCACCACCACTAAATCTTTTTAAAGTTTTATTTCTGTACTTTGTTATACATTACAAACATTTACAGATTATTTCAGATTATTTCCCACTTTGTGAGAGGTCTCTTGTGACAAAGTAAAACACTTCAGTAAAACTCAGTACAGTGACTTCATTTGAAAGACTTCATCGTTCTATCTGAAGCACTCCCCAAGCTCTCTTAAAAAAAAAAAACATAACAGAGGGGCAGCCAGGTGGCTCAGCGAGTAAGAGCACTGGCCCCAGTGTTGGGATGACCTGGGAATCGAATCTGGGCTCAGATACTTAGCACCACACCCAGAAATAACTGGCTGTGTAACCTTGAGCAAGTTACTTAACCCCAATTGCTTTAAAAAAAAAAAAACATAACAGAAATCTATTTTTTTCTTTCTCCTCCATATCACACTGGAAAAAAGAAAAAATTCTCATAACAAATATGCAAAAAAAGAAAAAAAATAAATATGCATAGTCAAGCAAAACAAATTCCCTTAGTGGCTATAAGCAGAAACACGTCTCATTTTGCACCCTAAGTCCTTCACCTCTGTAATGTGTAGCATGTTTCATTGTCAGTCCTCTAACATTATGGAGTCACAAATGAGTTCTATCAAATATTCAAAGAACAATTAATTCTGATATTATATAAATTGTCTGCACCAAATTCCTTATAATGACACAGATACAATCTTGATATACAACCCAAGGGGAAGCAGAACAGAAAAAAAAAGTTAGAGATCAATCAATATCCCTAAGAAACACAGATATGAAAATTTTATTTTATTTTATTAGATTTTTTTTTGCTTTTTGCTTTTTGGAGGGGGGAAGGTAGGGCAATTGGAGTTAAGTGACTTGCCCAAGGTCACATGGCTAGTTTTGTGTTAAGTGTCTGAGTCTGAATTTGAACTCAGGTCCTACTGACTCCAGGGCCGGTGCTCTATTCACTGCGCCACCTAGCTGCCCCAATATGAAAATTTTAAATAAATCATTAACAGAGAGGCTAAAACAAAATATCACAATTACCAGGTTGTATTTATACCAGGAATACAGGGTTGGTTTAATATTAGGAAAACTATAAATTTAATCAGCTGTATTAATTAGAGTTATATATATAATAATAGTTATAATATACATTATACCTTATATACTTTGAGAAGCTTTGTTGTTGTTTTTTTGTTGTTGTTCAGTTGTGTTTGACTCTTCGTGACTCCATTTTGAGGTTTCTTGGCAAAGATACTTTGCCATTTCCTTTTGCAGTCCATTTTACAGATGAGGAAACTGAGGTCAAAAAGGTTAAGTATTTGCCTAGGGTCACACAACTAATAAGTGTCTAAGGACAAAGTTGAGCTCAGCAAGATGAGACCTCCTGACTCCAGCCCCAGTGACTCATCCACCATACTATCTAACTGCTCATACAGATAAACTCCAGGATTATAAATCTTCATTTCCTTGCCAACCATTGGCTTGCTATCTGGCCACAGCCAGAAGAAGCTAGGTGGCACAATGGATAGAGTACTGGTTCTGGAGTCAAGGAGACGAGTTCAAATTCCGCCTCAGATAATTCAACTCATTAGCCATATGACCCTGAGCAAAACATTTAACCTTTGTTTGCCTCAGTTCCATCAACTATAAAATGAAGAAAATAATAGCACCTTCCTTCCAGAGTTATTGTGAGGATCAAATGAGATGATATTTGTAAATCATTTAGTACGGTGTCTGGCACATTAATGCTTATTTCCTCTCTAGCCAAAATTCTGTTCAACATTTATTGAATACTTGGTAGGAACTGGAGATATAAAGTTTTTTTTTCTTTAAATAATAGTCATAGCCTCTAAGGAGTTTATGTTTGGAGTGGGGATGGGGGGAGGTTTGTAGACTACCAATTGTGTTCAGAAAGCTATCCTTTAAGATAGAATGCAACGTAGGCAAAGGTGTGTTACAAAGTGTACTAAGTAAAAAGGTTCCTGAGATTTTTCATCTGTGAAAAATGAGGAAGAAATGTCTTCAAAAGTAAATTGAAGTCCTGGAGGCAAGGAGGAGGCATGAAACAGTTGCCAAAGAGTGTACTTCTCATTTGGCAATGCAAACACTAATATCATGAAATGCTCTTCAAAGAATTGGAAAATATGAGCAGGAGATCTTGTGACTGACCCAGAGTCCAAGTGTTAACTGCCTCATCTGGCTGGTATGAAATGTGAGACGTGAAATAACTTTGTCAGGTTCTAACTTGAACTTTATTATCAATTTTAGCAAAACTGTGTTCACAGATATTGTTTACCAAGCACCTGAAAGTGAGTAGATGGCTACACATTCTATGAAATCTAGTCATTGTTCATTTAGTTGACTTGGTTCTATGGACCTCTGAAAGTTAAATAGCTGTCCCCCCCCCAAATGCATGGAGGTTATAAACCTTGATCTGGGGGTCACCCTCCAGAATTTGGAAACAAAGTCAAGAGAATGTCATTCTTTGAAATGGCATCAGCATAAAATGAGGTTGGCCAAGAGATGACGTGTGAATAGGCTGTTGATGAGAATAGAAGCTTCTGAAACCCCCTCAGGAAAACATGAATCTAAAGCATAGCTAAAGTAAATAAACCCTTCCTTACAGCACTGTACTGTAGCATGAGATAATGTTGCTTTTGGGTGACTAACAAGTTGTGATCGCCTTAATGAAGAACAGTATCCAAAAATAAATTTGGGGTCTACCAGAATCTCCTCCAAAAAGTGACTCAAGTGTGAGCGATTGCAAGGGAACTCTCTCTTGTGTCATGGTGAAGGTAATGTTTTCATAACAGATCAGTCTATTTAGAGACTAGAAAAAGGAAAGCCAAAGATTAAGAATTTGTCAGTGTTTATTCAGAACTGTCAGGGGTAAAGGATGCTTAGATTAAAGGTGGTCTCTATTGGTTCTTTGGAAAGAAATACAGGCAGAGTGGAGAAGTAGCATTTGTTAAGCTATACAAACTTGGTAGAAATAGTACTTAACATCCAGCTCCTTTGGTTTCAATTCTATGCTTACCAGCAACCTTCTGGCTTTGCCAGCTGCTCTCCTAAGTGTATCACCTGGAAAGGTTCACCTAATTCTATTATTTGGAAGGAATATGCTATAGAAAAGACTGACACCAGTTCTCATCACTGTAAGTCAGAAAACCGGCATTGTGGTTTCTAAGTTAGACTCCCAATTTTGTAAGTTTGAACAGGGCAAATCAGCTTCCCAAAGTTCTGTATTCCTAGATGAACTGATCAAATTGAATTCCTTCTAAATCTACAAAACTGAGGATCAGACCCATGGAGCTTAGCTTTATCAGCCAACCATTTCTTTAATATCTTCTTTTAGCTGCAATAACTCTGATACCTACCTTGAAAAAAAATCCCTCAAGTTTTTGCATACACTTTTCATGATATATTGAAAGAGTAATGAATTTGGAATCAGAAAGACTTGGCTTCTGAATTGCTGTTTAACTATGGACAAGTCCCTTTAGTTTCTTGGGGCTTCAGTTTCCTCATCTGTAAAATGGTTGTACTACCTGTAGTATCCATCCCAGAAGAGTGCTAATATATAGTATAAACTATGTCAAACTGCCTACCATTTTCAGAAGAGAGGAGATGTGAGGGAGGGAAAAAAAATTTGGAACTCAAAATCTTGTAAAAATGAATGCTAAAAAATTTCTTGACATGTAACTGGGGAAAAATTTTTTTAAACTTAAAAAAAAGTGTTGTGAGGTTCAAATTTGGTTATGTATATGTAACATGACTATATATAACTTTATATGCTATATAAAAATCAGTGTTGGTCTAGGAGTCAGAAAAACCTGAGTTTCACTTCCACTTCCAACAAGTAATAGCTCTGATCATAGCCAGATCATTTAACCTCTGACCCAGCTGACACATCTCTAAAAGAGTTATATATAATGGTAGCCTACCTTACAGGGTTGTTGTGAAGATCAAGTGAAATTATCTCTGTACAGTACTTTGCAGACTTTAAAGTACTAAATAAATGTAAGTCATGACCCTTTGAATCAAATATTATTATTTAAAAGCACCTGCTAGCATAATGATTATACCATGCCTTAGCTAAAGTCTATTTCCCCCAGCTCCTAGTACCAGTGCTCATTCGACACAAAGGAGATGCTTAATAAATTTTGTTGAACTGAATAATGAATCTAACCAGGAATGTACACATCCATAAATATTCTTTGTGTTTCAGGATTCTTTATCTACATGGTTTTGGGGATGCTGGCTACTTTTCCAATGCCACAGAGTAGTGAGACACAATCCATTATAATCACTACCTGATGGCAAACATATGCTGGCTGTTTGACCATAGAAAGCTATCCCTTTGTAGTACTATTTGATTTACAACACTGGTGTAAGACACTGGAGTTAATCTGGAGTTAAAAATTCATGGAAACCAATCCTGGCCCCAGTCCACTTGGGTTGCTCATAGACTTTAATCTGGCACAATAGGATTTCCCCTTTTTTGGTTACATACTAAGGGCACTAATCACACTGTGCAGTTTTAAAGTTATCTTGCAAAAAAATACTCTTATTCTTGCTATATATGTATAGTTCACAAGGGACAGAAATATATGATTTTTAAAATGAATTTATATTTATTTATGGCAAGTCATCTTGGCTTCTCACCTCCCACCCCAATAAAACATTGGCCAGGTCCTGTTGATTTTCCAGATGTCTCTTGAATCCATCCCTTCTTTTCTATTCCTATTTCTATCACTCTACTTTGATGCCCTTATCATCTCTTGCACCTGGACCACTGGAATAGCTTTCTAACTGGTTTCATCTGCCATCATTCTTTCCTTCTTCTGAATCATTTTCTAACCTGATGCCAGATTAACCATCCTAAACATCATTTTCTCATGTAATTTCCCTCCCTAGAACTCTTCCTATTGCTTCTTACTGCCTAGTGAGAAAAATCTAAATGTCTTTACCTGGCATTCAAGGCTCTTCATGTCTATCTTTCCAGGAGTTTCCTGATACAAATCCTGTACTCTCACTAAACATATCTATCCATCGTCTCCCTTGTGCTTTCTTTCCTGTATGCTTTTTGTGCATTTTCCTCTATCTGGAATGCCTCCTTTCTTTTTTCCCACTATCAAAAGCGGGATCTTCCTTTAAGTCCTAATTCACCTTACACCCTTCCCTAAAATCCTTTTTCTTTTCTTTTTTTTCTCATAATCTCTTCCTTTCTCTGAATTCCTATAGCACTTTACATTTCTCCCACTCTTGTCACCCTTCTCATCTAGCATCCTAAACAGTCTTCTCCCTCAGTTTATCACTTCCCCTACTAGACTATAAACTCTTCAGAGACAGGCTTCCAAGGTCTCTGCCCTTTGAGTCTTCCACAGCAAACAGAGAAATGACTTACATAAGTGCTCAATAAATTTGTGTTTGAATAATATTTGGAGATGCCTAAAGGAAATAGGTTTTTCTAGCCCGGCAAAGAGTAAATAGATGGGATTTAACATTAGCAGAACCAGGAATGTTGATTGACACCAAGATTTTATTATAGTTTTACTCTGAAATAAAAATTTTCATCCTATATTTGCCTTATGGATTTTTTAAATGCACCATCAATTGACATAGCTTAATCCTTTGAGGTATCCTTAAATTTTAGACCTTCTAAAGATCATCATATGAGTATTTTCCATAGCTTAATCCTTTGAGGTATCCTTAAATTTTAGACCTTCTAAAGATCATCATATGAGTATTTTCCCTGAAGGCAGGATAAGAAAAATAAATTGATAGAGCTAGATGAACATATTTATATGACTAGAAGACACATAAAATGTGGAGTGGGAAAGAATCTTGAATTATCGTTCATAGACCTTTAAGGAAAAAGAAAAGAAAAGGAAAAGGATTTTTGGGAAGGATGTGAGTTTTAAAGTATTGTTTGAATCAGCGCTACATGGAGTCAGTGAGTTAGACTAAGTGAACTTTCAAGGGTTCTCTTCTAGGCTATGATTGAATAATTTTTGTTAGCTTCAGCATATATTCAATTCAATTCATCAAGCTTACTAAGAGACTATTCTGTACAAGGGATCATAGTAGGTATTTGGGATTCAAAGACAAAAAGAAACAGTTCCTGACTTCAAGGAACTTATATTCTATTGGAAGGATACAGCATGTACATAGAAAAATTAGTACAAAATATAGACAAAGTCAATACAAAGTAATATTTGGGGAGGAGAGCATAATGGTGTGGGGGATCAGGAAAGGCCTTGTATAGAGTAAGAGATAGTATCTGAGCTGAGATTTGAAAGGAAAGTATTCTGTACATGAGGGACAGACAGAGCAAAGCCATTGAGTTGGTAGATGGACCACCATGTAAAAGAAACAGCAACTAGGCCATTTGGGCTAAATTTTTGAGGCCAAAAGAGGGAAGTAATATGAAATTACTCTAGAAAGTATTCAGATTACAAAGAACTTTAAAGGTTAAACAGAGAATTTGTACTTTATCCTAGAGGCAGTGGAGAGCTCTGAAGTTTCTTAACCAGAGAAGTAACATGGTCAGACCTATGCTTTAGGAATATTAATTTGGTAGCTGTGTGGAAGTTGATTGGAGAGGGGTGAGGCCAACCACAGGGAGACGTGATGAGAGGCTGAATTGGAGTGATGGCTGCATGACCCTGAGAGGAGGATATGTACATGAGATGTTGCAGAAGTGGGTTAGACAAGACTTGGCAGTTGATTAGATGGGAAACTGGGGGTGAGGAAGAGAGAGAGGTGAAAGATGGTTCAAAGGAAGGATGATGGTATCCTTGACCCAAATAAGAAAGTTAGGAAGAAGAGCAACTTTAGGGGAAAATAAAATGAGTTCCATTTTGGACATAATGAGTTTGAGATGCATATATACAAAACTTTGAGAGATACTCCTTTTTTTTTTCCTGTAAAGAAAAATAACCAAATTTAACTTTTCACCACTATCCTGTAATATTCTAAAGATATAGGAAGACCAGAGGATTGTAAGATTTACTATTGTCAGGAACCTTAGGAATCATATTGTCCAATGCTCTCATTGTATACACAAGAACACTGAAACCCAGAAAGGCTAAGGAAATTGTCCCAGATCACACAGGGGAGTAAGTAGTAATCCAGAATTAAGTTTGAGAGCCTCCAACTTCGAGTCTAGTGTTTTTTTCCATTCTAATCCAGTTGTCTCCTAAAGTATGAGTTTGGTTTAACATGAAATAAAGCACTTTCCCAAAAAACCTTTCAAAAGTTATTTTCATCTCCACTTGGGGAAGATATCTGAAATTATTCACTCATAGATCTAGAAACATAGGTATGTTAAGAGCTCCAAGAACTTATTTAATTCCTCAAAATCCAAACACCAAATTGTAACAGGATGGTAATCAGTCCTCAAAATTAAATGCTCTCGTGAAATAGTACAGACTGTCCCAAGCCTTAGGTTCAGGCTTGGGTCAGTTTTGACCTGTCAATGTTGCCAATAACTACCATTGAGAATTATTCTAAGAAACACATTTTCTATGATCATGGCAGCTTAAATTAATAATCACAACTTCTAAAATAGCCCTATAGGAACATGACTATTAGAACTCATGTTGTTCAAATCTCTCACTTTACAAATGAGGAAATCTGTCTGGAAAGTTACTTTGTTTTGTGAAAATCCAAAGAAGAATGAGTGGAAATGAAATTATAAGCCAACATGATTAAGAGCTTATAAATAACTTATTTTCCATAAAGTCTTGAGTTCAAGTACCTTCTTAAATTACATTGCTGCTTAATTACAAATTAAGACCTCTTGCTGACAGAATCATTAAACTGTAGAATTTTAAGGCTGGAAGGGGGTGACCTTGGTCAATCAACCCAACCCTTTCATTTAACAAATGAAGAAACTGAGGCCCAGAAAAACTGGGATGATTGCCACTATTTTGCTTTTAAAAAAAAATTGGCTATTTTGGGGGAAGAAATAAAAACCATCTTATTTTTTTAAAACAAACCAAAAATAGGAACACAAATAAGTTTTAAATTTTACTGTGTAAGAAAAAATAAACAAAAAGACTTTTCAACATTTATCCCTCTACTCTCAGTTGCCAAATTAGTTCAAAGTACATGTTCATTAAAGGAGTAAAGAAAATAGGATCTGTGGCTTACTTACCCGGTGTTCTTCTAGCATGAATGAGAATAAGGGAAAAAGGCCTCTCTCTTCCTGATTTTATAACTTTTCACCACTGTTTTTCTCTCTCCCGACTTACAATCCCTCTTTTCACCCCCAGGATCACATGAAAGCAAGCGTTCTATAAATGTGAGTTGGCTTCAGGTTGAGAACACTATGCTGGATGGCGGCGAAGTGTAAGGAATCTGACCCTGGGAGCTTTACTGCTGTGACACGTCAGTTCTCAAAAGGAATTTTCAGTTGCAAGATGAGAATAACACTAGCCGCAGCGAGCTCTCAGGTAGAGCTGAGGGGAGACTATTCCTTTCCTTGGACTGCATATTTAGGAGAATTGTGCCGCCTCTTTGGAAAACGAAGGCATCCTGGACGACTAGCCTTCTGCTGGCAGATTCATTAACTGAAGCAGCCCTATTCCTTGACTTGGCCAAATTGTGCTTTAAACTAAGACTGGAAGTGGGGAGTTGGGGTGGGGGGAGGGAAGGTGAGGGAAACAACCTGGAAAGTTAATAGACCTTCTGATATATAGGGTGGCAGGTCAGGCTGACCGTGCAGGCCCCTATAGGTTTCATAAAACAAAGCAGTTGTCTTTTTCTTGGAAAACCTTAAATAAATCCCTCTTTATTTAACTCTAAAAGTCAACTAGTCTTACTGAAAATGTTCAGGTTTTAAAAACTTCTTCTTTTTTGGCCCCAGCCTAGGAGGTGGCATTGATCTGAGTTTGAATATTGCCTCTGGCTTTTACTAGCTATGGGACTATATACACTTCACCAGTCTGATCTTTAGATAACCCTCTAAGACTATAAATAGGTTTTATTTCTGGAAAATTGAAAGTAATTCCCGTACTGTATTATAACATTTTTTTTGGTAGGCCTCAAAATTTCTTTTTTGTTTTAAAACATTTTTATTGATACCTTCCCCCCCCCCCAAATCAGCAAGCTTTTATTAGTTGTTTACTATGTGCTAAGTGCACAAAGAAAGGCAAAAACAGTCTCTGAGTTCAAAAAGTTTACATTTTCTTTTTTTTTTGTGGTGGGGGAAGTTAATATTTTTTAAATTTCTAAACTTAAGAAATAAAACAACCATTTCCATAACAAAGTGGTATAGAAAAACAGATGATTGCGCCCAGAATTGCAGATCAATTATGTACAACTTGCTATTCCTTTCAAATATACAACAAAGTTTTTATTTACCTTTCCTTTTTTCCTCCTCCCTCCCCTCACCCCCATCTTAGAGATGGCTACCATTAGACACAAATATATACAGTATATATGTATATGTGCTCATACATATATTACATGCATACACATATATGTGTACAGACATACACATATATGTGTACAGACATGTACACATACATGTATGTATATGCACACATATATGTTAGTTCTTTCTCTTAGGATCTTTGCAGTTAATTTGGGTATTTGTAATAGAATTCTCTGGTTGTTCAAAGTTGTTCTTAAAACAATATTGCCATTACTGTATTACAATGTTCTCTTGGTTGTGTCCATTTTGCTCTCCATTATTTTGTGGAGGTCTCACCATGCTTTTCTAAAAGTATCAAACCCATCATTTCTTATAGCAGAGTAATATTCTATCAAGAACATATACCACAATTTGTTCAGCCATTCCGCAATTGATGGGCATCCCCCCACTCCCCAATTTCTAGGTCTTTGCTACCACAAAGAGAGGTTCTACAAATATTTTAGAACATATAGGTTCTTTTCCTTTTTCCTTAATCATCTTGGGAAACAGACCTAATAGTGGTATGACTGGCTCAAAGGGTATATAGGCAGTTTAATAACTCTTGGGGCATAATTCCAAATCTCTCTCCAAAATGATTGGATCAGCTCACAGATCCACCAACAACAAATTAAGGTCCCAGTTTTTCCATATCCCCTCCAATATTTGTCACTATCCCCTTCTATTATTTTATCCAATCTGATAGGTGTAAAATGATATGCTCTCATATGCTCTTACTAGCTATGTGTCTATACACAAGGCACTTAACCAGTCTGATCTTTAGACAACCCTCTAAGACTATAAATAGATTTTATTTCTGGACAATTGAAAGGAATTCCCATACTGTATTATAACATTGTTTTTGGTAGGCCTCAAAATTTCTTTTTTGTTTTAAAACATTTTTATTGATATCTTTCCCCCCCAAGTCAGCAAGCTTTTATTAATGCTCTCCTATTATTTACATCCCTAATCTCTTCTTGTGATTTAGTCACTTAGTATTCCTCAAGCTCAAATAAGCATACAAAAAAGAACCACTCTTTCTGACTTTGTAACTTTTCAAAACTTTTTCTCTTTCCCTTCTCATGTTCCCTTATTCACCCCATAGGATTACATGAAAGCATTCTACAAATGCGGGTTGGTTTTAGGCTAAGAACTCTATGCTAGAGGAAATGTCTCCTCCCAGAGACCTATCCTTTATAACAAAGAAGAAAAAAGAAAAAAATACTTCACATCAAAAAAGTCTAACATTACATACAGGGTTTTGTACTGAGTCTCCCACCTCTTCAAAGAAGCACGAGAGGAGCCTTCTCATATTTCTTCTTTGGGGTCAGGCTTCTTGTTGTTCAGGTGTTTAGTCATGTCTGACTCTTAGTGACCTCATTTGGAATTTTCTTGGCAAAGATACAGGAGTGGTTTGCCATTTCCTTCTCTAGCTTATTTTACAGATAGGGAAACTAAGGCAAACAGGGTTAAGTGACTTGCCCAGAGTTACACAGCTAGTTAAGTATCTAAGGTCAGGCTTAGTCCTTTATTATTTTACTGCATTCAGCTTGAATTGTTTTGTTGCTGTCGTAATTTTCATTTACACTATTATAGTCATGTATGTTTTTTTCATAGTTCTGCTTACCTCACTTCGCATCAGTTCATATAAATCTTCCTGTATTTCTCTATATTCATCATATTCAGTGATTCTTATTACAATATTCTATTACATTCGTGTAATAGGCATCAGTCAGTAGACATCTACATTTCTTCTGTCTTTCTTTCATTTAAGCTACTACAAAAAGTGCTGCTAAAAATATTTTGTAGTACACAGGGCCTTTCTTTTTATCATTGAATTCCTTGGGCTATATGCCTGGTGGCAGAATCTCTGAGTCATCCAAGAGTGTTAACATTTTAGTCATTTTCTTAGCATGTTTTCAAATTGCTTTCCTGAGAAGCTGGACCAATCTACATACCCACCAACTATACATTAATGTACTTTTCTTTCTACAAATTCTCCAACATTGACTTCCCTTCTTTTTGGATATGTAATTTCAGCTAGATAGCACAGTGGATAGAGCATTGGGCCTAAAGTCAGGAAGACCTGAGTTCAAATATGGCCTCAGATACTAGCTGTGTGACCCTGGGCAAGTCATTTCAACCTGTTTCTTTCAATTTCCTCATCTGTAAAATGAGCTGGAGAAGGAATGGCAAACCACTTCAATACCTTTGCCAGAAATACCCCAAAAGGGGTTATGAAGAGTCAGACACGAATGAAAATACTTCAACAACAATTTCATTGATGTAGGGAACTCTTGGTAAGGAAATTCTCTCTACTGATAGAGATAAGCACTTGCTCTGAAATTTAGTCCTAGAGTGTAACCTAGAGCTAGGACACTGAGAGATTAAGTGACTTGCCAATAACACACAACCAGCATATACTACAGGTAAAACTTGAATCCAGGTTTTCCTGATCCTGACTTAGCAGTCTATCAACTATACCATGTTGTGTCCTGGTACATTAAACACTTTAAATGATTGGGAGTTTAAAGGATTTGGTTGGGATTTTAGAAAGGCAGATGTCTATAAGAAGATCAACTTTAAGATTATAACCATTTAAGATTGTGAGGTTCTAAAATGCCTAATAATTAAAACACTTGACTAAATGTTAGTAATGTATCTGCTGCTTATTAGCTGTGTAACCTTGGGTAAGCACTAACTTCTCTGAGTCTGTTTTTCTCTTCCATGAAATGGAAACACTAATACCCAGCCAGCTTACCTCACAGTGTTGTTATAAGGCTCACATTCAATGATATTCTGGTATAAATTCTTTTAGCATGGAAAGCAAGTATGTGGTACTATTATTTGAACGTATATATTATAACACAAATAATAGATCAAGTGTAACAATGATCACCCAACACACGATAAACACGACCATTTTAAAGTTTGGGATTTTTTTTCCTTTTGTTAAAGATGATTTTTTAATACATTTCAGAGAGGAAAAGTGCAATTCCAGGTGCCAGGTAGAAGCACTTTGAAGGATTTATTTACCACTAATGTTTTTAGGTCTCTCATCCTGACTACATGATATGCAGTTAAATTGACAATCTATAGAATTCGTCTATAACAGAATCTTCAGAGCTTAAAAGTCTTTTACTCCAATCTATACCTGAAAGAGCATCCTTTTGACAGCATACCAGACAAATGGCTATCAGGAAGACAGTGAAAATACAACAAATCTCTAACACAGTAGGGAACAATACATGAAATCTTTTTCTTCTTCTTTTTAACTTTTATTTGTTTTATCTTTAATTTATGGAATAAAACAAGCATTCCCATAATAGAATAATAGTATAATAGAAAAAAATAATTGCACATGAAACTGCAAATTTGTTATGTACAGCTTGCTATTCCTTTTAAATGTATAGTAAAGTTACCAAGTAAATTTCTTTTTTTCTTTCCTCCATTACCCTAGAGATAGCTACCATTAGATACAAATGTGTGTGTGTATATGTATATATGTAAAATAATTCTATTTATACTTCTATTAATCAGTTCTTTCTCAATGGAAATAGGGTCTTTCTTCATATGTCCTTTGTAGTTAATTTGGTTATTTATAATAGTGAAAATGACTTATTCACTCAAAGCTATTCTTCTGAACAGGAAGGACAATGTAGAAGAAATTGTAACTCGAGGTAGCAGGAGAGGACACTGAAAGGTAGAAAGGATAAGGAATAGAGTGTGAGGTTCTGTTCCACAGCACAATTAACATGGATTAGGACAAGGAGGACACAGAATCCATATGCTTCTCTGATCCATAGCTTTGGTATATACTGATGTAGTGCCAACGGGGCTAACAGGTACATAGGAGGGACAGACACAACAGTCATTGCCTTTCCCAGTCAAAACATGCTGACCCTCTAGGCTTGAAAAATAATGTTTGAGCTCAGAAATGAACACAAGAAGAACAGCCTTGGAAAGTCTTTGGGAAGTTACAAAATTCTTTTAATGACCCTAAGCTTCTGACTAAAGCAAAGGCTCATTTGAAAAAAAAGACATTATTCTCCTGGTGTGATAGGTCACAGAGGTATGAAATACTACTGTCTCTGAAGAACTGAAATTGGGTATCATTCAAAGAGCAATAGTTCACAGAAGGTTATAACATCATGAACATGGTGTTTGTCCAGAAGAAGTTGTGATGTTGTTTTCAAAAGAAAGGTAAATGATCTTATCAAATAAACTAATAATGGAAAAGATCATCTGGTCATGTGGAAAGAGTGAGGACTAGCTATATGCTCCACTAGTACTTGTATGATTTCAAGAAAACATATAGAATTAAATGTCTCTGCTAAGGGTCTAAGACCCACGATATATAGGCAACTAACAGATTATATAAAACCACAAGCTATTTCCTGATAGATAAGTGGTCAAGGAACATGA
This sequence comes from Petaurus breviceps papuanus, assembly GCF_028583685.1. Taxonomy (NCBI): domain Eukaryota; kingdom Metazoa; phylum Chordata; class Mammalia; order Diprotodontia; family Petauridae; genus Petaurus; species Petaurus breviceps. The sequence goes on along the minus strand of NW_027186296.1, from coordinate 100,110,111 downwards.
ACAAATAATTCTCAAAGGAATTGTAAGTGATTAATAACCAGATGAAAGAATTCTCCCAAAACACTATAATATAAATGCAAACTGAAACAGCTCTGAGTTTTTACCTCATACCCGGGAAATTGGCAACAATGACAAAAGATGGGAATAATCAATGTTGGAGAGGTTATGGAAAGACAGGTACACCGATGCATTTTGGTGGTTTTCCAAATTAGTAGAATCATTCTGGAAAGCAGTTTGGAAGCATGCTAAGAAATAAATAAAACAGTCCTATTCTTTGACTCAGCAATTCAGTGCTAGTTATGTACTAGGCAAGGAGGTCAGTGACATAAAGAAAGGCCCCATATATATCAATATATTTATGCAACATTTTTTTGTGTTACTAAAGAACTAGAAACAAAGATACCCATCAATTGGGGAATGACTAAACAAATTATTTTTGGAAGATTACTGTGTGTAAGAAATAACAAATGAGACAAATACAGAAAAGCATGAAAAGTCTTATATAAACTGAAGCAAACTGATGTAAGCAGAACCAGGAAAACAACATACTCAGTGAGTACAAGAACGTAAATGGTAGGTATAATGATGACAACACAATCAAAATAGAATGTTATGGAATTAGAATGACCAAGTTTGTCACCAAAGAAGAGATACGAGATAACTCCTTCCCCTCAATTGTAGAAACTGTGGACATGATGAACACGAGATACTGAATGTAACAGGCTTCTTTTTTTATTTTTATCATATTGTTTAGTTTTGCAGAACATTTTTTTTACCTTCATATTTTAGTATTAGGGGCAACTGGGGACAAAGGGGAGGACTACAACAGCAAATATAGGTGTTATAAAAACAAAAGTTATCTATAAAAATTTATCTTAAAAATAAAATAAGGGAGAATATAAAGGTCTCAAGCACGTTGTGTAGACTACCTTATGCTGAACTCATGGGACAACATGAGCAAGAGTTTCATGGGATGACCCTATGTTATAATCTTTATTGTTAAGGGAAATATTCACATTGACTAGATTACAGGTACATTGGCATAGTGAAGTATGGGAGTCGTCAGGCTGTAAAATATTCATTCTGCCATGATTGTCCTGGGTTATAACTTAAGCAAATGGGAATGTTTAGTTAGGTAGTTTATCATCTGCTTTCCTGACTCCCTTTCTTCAGATACACATGAATGAAGATGAAGTTTCTTAAATGGAACCAAATGCAATTGCTTTCTTAGCTTACAAAGAAAAGATTTTATCAGTTCAAATATATCTTGAGTCCTACTCTAACCTGTAGAACTGGCTTAATGCCGTTCATTCATATTATCATTGTCATCAGCTTAGCATATAATGAAACCATTTTGCAAAGATGAGCAATTCTTGCATAATTTTCTTTTTAAGCTGGAGCAGGAAGCTCCAGGTTACTACTCTCTGCATAGTTCTTTTTTTCTTTTTCTTTGGAGAGGTCAAATTACATTTTTACCAACTTCAAAGGACTATCCAAAAATCTCTGCTTTAATGGAATTTCATTGAATCAAGTTGACAGAAATAAAAAGTCCATTGATTGGGGTTTCTTTTCACACAAAGATTTTCATTTAAAAAATATTTGTAGTAATGAGACCTAGCCTGTATGTAATGTATGTTGTGGTGAGTATCATGGCATTAGGTTGAACTCAATATTCAATCTTTCTCTCACATAGAATCTTAAGGATAATTTTTTTGTTCTTAGCCTTCTAAGCACTTAGAAATCATTAGCAGTCATCTGAAACTTTGGACATAATATTTCCTTTGTAGTTGCTCCTACACTAATGACTAATCCTGGTTTTTCTTATTTTTCTTGGATGAGAATTGGGCAAACTCTTTTAACTCCTTGTCTACCCTTGACCTCTATATACAATCAATTGCCAAATCTTGTTAATTCTGCATTAACATTTCTCATCTCCATGGTGGACATGTATGGGAGCTGGCCCCATAATGGCTCCTGGTCTCCAGGGTGTGCAATTCTTTTGTTATTGTTGTTGTTTACTTGTGTCCAATTTTTCATGAGCCCATTTGGGGTTTTCTTGGCAAAGATACTTAAACAGTTTTCCATTTCCTTCTCCAGATCATTTTACAGAAGAGGAAACTGAGGCAGATGGAGTTAAATGACTTGTCCAGGCTCACACAGCTAGTAAGTGTCTGAGGTTGAATCTGAACTTAGGAAGATGAATCTCCCATTTATGTCTCATTGTACATATATTCCTTATAAATCCTTTTCTGGACATATACATATTTCATTACATCTTTGTACCATTTCTTAATACAAATCATCATTGGTAGTACAGTCTATTTATATCTGCTGTGTATCTTTCCATTACCCTTTGGATCAATTACCATTTTGATTCTTTTGAGATCGTGGTGCTGTGACACCAAGTAACTCAAGATCGTTAAAAGCACTTTGTAGTTTCCTAAATACAATCCAACATGATCGATCTCTTTCTATTCACTTCTAGGCTTAATTTATTCATTTGTAGCAGCTATCCAAAGCATATACACATATGCATCTGTTTGTATAGTATATATGTATGTATGAATATATATACACATATATATATACAAATATATTTGCATTTATATGAAAATATTTGTATTTGCTCTTGCACACACATACATATATTTTTGTGTATGTGCATATATATGTATATAGACATACATATATGCATGATATACACTTATACTAATGTGCTGCATGTTATAAACTGGAAAACACCTCAACAGCAAATTTTAAAAAATATAGTCTACTATATTTATCCCATGGATTCACATGTACTGTTATTGATAGAAAATATAGACTACTGTGATTGCTTCATAAGAATATTTTAGCTGCAGATGGCATGAAATCTAATAAATTGAAATAAGTTCAAAAATGTAGATTTTTTTAAAAAATGAAAATGATGTATTATAATGGAATCTGCACTGATGGAACTCCAGTTGATGAAAGGATGAATGAAAGGTTGACAATCACTAGCCTATAATTAGACCCCTTATACAATTTATATACATTGCATTGCATAGGTAGTTAATCTTTATACAATTAATATCCTTTTCTCAATCCATTAGTAGATATAGGAACAGAAATTAATGACCAGACAACAAGGTATTAAATGAACTATTAAAGATATGTCTATGTCCCTTTACAAAACAAATGAGTTTTTCTTTGATTGAATTGGATGGGGGCAAAATCATTGGTTGGGTAATAATTGGCCACATCTCTTGTGGCCTGCTAAAAGGCTCAAGTGAGTAGCATTGTGGAGTGTACAAACCCCATTCTCTGCCCCCAGTTTCCCACTCCCTTTCTCTCATTCATTTGGACTCTTCCTGTGCAACATCCCACTCCAGATCTACCCTTTCCATTGTGCCCTCTGCCAAATTCTCCTCTGAGGCTTATGGTCTCCAGTCTATGCCATCTTTCTATTATACAGTCCAAGTCTTTATTGCTATTGACAGACCTCCAGGACATTTTCCTTCCTCAGTGAATTCAGTGCCTGGCTCCGTATTTCTCATCATCACAACTCCTACTCTCATACTCAGGAACTTCAACAAAGTCAATAAACATTTAGTGTCTATTTATCATGTATATCGGTTGCTTGTGTATATTTGTTTACTTATTGTCTTCCCCTTTAGACTGTGAGCTCCCTGAGCTTCCTGTCTTTTGCCTCTTTTTGTATCCCTGGCATTGCATGCACCCACACAGCTGTTTACAATTTAACTCCCATATTAGAATGTGAATCGAATACTTGAGGTCAGGAACTATTTTTGTCTTTCTTTGGCACATAGTAAGCACTTAATAAATGCTTTTTGAGTGACTGACCCCATACCAGAGGGCATCAGTTCATCAGGCTGCACTATGGGGGTTCATCCAGGATATATTTGTTTTCTTTTTCTATCTTCAGGTGTACATTGGAGAGATCCTCCATGCAGGACTCTCTTTGGATACCCTAGGTTTTCAGAGGTTCAATGGAGAAATTTTAACATTTTTTTCTTTTGTTTTGGACTACATTTGGATACGCAGTTTTCTGGTGTATTTCCTCTAGCAGAGAGGCTAGTTTCTTTGAGATAACTTCAGCATGATTGAATGCTTGAGTAGACATCTGTTGTACCCATTTTGAGTATAACAGATTCTCCCATAATGCATTATGGACATTGCATCCTTAGAATGTTGTTGCATCTAAAGCATACTATGGCAACTAACCCAGTAAGTCCCAGATGGTAGCAGAGACAACCACTCTCCATGGAGACATAGAAAGAAGTATTCTAAGCAGGAAGCAGCTTCAATAAGGAAGACCCTTGGCAGCAAAGAAGAGAGCTAACTTTGGATTCAAGAGAGAATCAGCACTGTAATTTGAGAGTTTAGTCATGGAAATGATGAGGTATGGGCTCTGAGAGCCCCTTTAAGATCTCCTTGAGTTCTTGAGGTATAGGCTCTGGGAACCCCCCTTGAACTATGATTAAATCATCTCATTTGATGAGGCATTTGCATGGGGCAATAAGCCTTACATTGTGGGCCCAAACCTCTGTTTGGCATTCCTCTGTTACTAGACTTCCCATCCTTGAGCCTATCAAAATATCAATTAACCCTTGAACTGGCCTAGCCCACCATTGTCTGTAGTCTCCAGCAGCTTCCCACCCTTAATCACTCATTGACCTCTTTAACTGCTGCTGAAGAACCTCCCCAAACTCCTCCTCTAGACCACCCCTAGATTCCTCCCATAACTTTCTCTATATAAGACCCCATCTTCCCTCCATGTGTGTGAGAGCACCATAGAATGACCTAGCACAGACTTACTCTGTGTCCAATACAAGAGAACTTTTAATAAATTTTTCTTTAGCTGAGAAGACTTGAGTCAAATACATTCGGCAGGACAGGACCTGGGGTGTTGGTATTTTGGGGTCTCCAGAGTAACCCTAACCCTCTTTATGGGTAACCTCTTCAATGTTTTCTCTAGCAGGGAATAGTATGAAGACTCCATGAAAATAAAGAGACTTCAGATTCCTACATTACAAGAGTCATGAGTTTTCCTGCCTACATAGATTCTTCATGTGTGTACCTCATATGGAGTTTGTTCCCATTCTTCAAACAGGTTCTGTGTGTAATTGTGGGAGGTATACCACTGGTTTGTGTAGGGAAATGTTTTGTAACTATTGTTTTTACTCTGCCATCTTCGTTGAATGCTTTTGCTGTGAGCTATTTGTGTCTACTAGCTATTAAAGGAAAGTGCACCAGTGGGTGCTCATGAACTCTTTTAAGAATGATTCACCAGGTCCTAGAACCCTAGAATATTGCCACCCCTCTGAGGAAGCAACCAGTGTATAAGTGCAAGCGAGGAAACTGGCCCAGAAGGAGTGTTACTGATGTTTCACTGTATTGAGAAATATGAATGAGAAGCTACCTATAGTTTTTCAAGTTGTAACAAGAATAATTGATTTTATTAATAATAATAGGACTTCCCATCCTTGAGCCTATCAAAATATCAATTAACCCTTGAACTGGCCTAGCCCACCATTGTCTGTAGTCTCCAGCAACTTCCCACCCTTAATCACTCATTGACCTCTTTAACTGCTGCTGAAGAACCTCCCCAAACTCCTCCTCTAGACCACCATGTGAACTAAGAGGAGAAATTATCATTTTTTCTTTAGTGATGATATAGATGCAACAGATTCATTTTATGACAAAAATATTCTCCTGAAATTTGTATTCTTGGTGCATATTTCTGAAAAACAGTAAGGTCCTCCAAATCATATTTCAATCTAGAAGAATAAAATTACTGCCACTTATGAAACATTTGGACAGCTAGATGGTACAGTGGCTATGATGGGGTGATGGGACCTGTACCCCTAAAAGGAAAAGACCATGTCTTGGAAAGCTACAGCCCTTGCCAGCAGGAAGCAGTTTCCCTGAACTTTCCTACACAACCCAGTCTCTGGGATTGGCCTGAGGCATCTAGACCTTCCCAGTCCACCTAGATACTCAACAATCCTTTTAACTGCCCTTTCACAGAGGCTCTCCCACCACTCAACTCCTTGTGGTCTGCACCTGTACCACCCCAGGCTATTTACCACTCCTTAATCCCATCCAGATCTTCTCACAGTCTTTTCTTATACATGTACCAATTTTACCTCCATTAAATTTCAGAAGATTCACTTAGAATCTAGCCCACTTTTATCAGCTCACAAATAAACTGCTACTTTGAAAGAAGGCTTGAGTGGTCAAATTCTTTTGAGGCTGACCCCCTGTGTCCTTGCATTTTGGAGTTCCCAGTACCCCAAATCATAAGATACTCATCATCAGGCCTAAAGTCAGGAAGACTTAGTGTGACCCTGGGCAAGTCACTAAACCCTGTTTGCCTCACTTTGCTTATCTATAAAATAAGCTAGAAAAAGAAATGGCAAACCATTCCAGTGTCTTAGCCAAGAAAACCCCACAATGTGGTGATGAATAGTCAGGACCAAACAATAACTACTGCACACTTTAATATGGCAGCACTTTAATAAGTGGCATAGTGTATAGAGTCAGGAAGACTCATCCTCCCGAGTTCAAATCTGGCTTCAGACACTTCCTAGGTGTGTGAGTCTGGGCCTGTCTGCCTCAGTTTCCTCATCTGTAAAATAAGCCAGAGAAAGAAAGTACAAACCAGTCCAGTATCTTTGCAAATAAAACCCCAAATGGGGTCACAGTCAGACGTGACTGAACAAAACATTTAGAGCTACAGAAAATAAATTTGTAAAATGATGTTTTTGTTTCCCAATTTTTAAAAACTTGCCTTGCAAATGAAATTTTAAAAATGACCAACTTATTAATACTTTATTAATCATTTGACCAATATGAAGAAACAATACATTTTATTTTAAAGACTGGGATTTGTGGATGAAAATAATGGATAATGAAACCATTTGTTGTTTACAAAGAAGATACATTTGTTCTTACTCCATCAGAACAAGAACTACTGAAATCTTATGTTTTGGCTGTGGGTGAATAAAGAATTATCTGGTATGCTAAACAAAGCAATACAAATTTTACCAGTGTTTGTAACTTTTTATTCATATGAAATAGGGTTTTCTGCTACAGTTTGTTCAAGTGACGAGATATCACTACAATAGTTCTTGGAAAAGGTTTACTGGTAACATATCACCAATAACACCAAGTTTTGTGTTTTTTTAATGAAAAACAAGTGGCCCATTAATCGCGTTAATATCATTTTTACCTGTTACAAAATTAACAATATGAACACTGACACATACATAAGTCAATCAGGTTTGTGCTACAATTGCATTGCACATTTAAGATTTGTGTTGCATAAAAATTGCAAGAAATCCTTAATTCTATTTTAATAAGACATGGACACTGCTGTATTTACAGATATTGTTTTATGAAAAGTGAGAGCATAAGAATGGGGCAGGGGCGTTGCTAAGCAAAGGATGGACCCACCTGCCTGGGGTGGCTGTACGGGATGCGACCTGCGAACTCTTCACTGTCCGCACTGATTTTTCATCAGGGGTCTGTGAAACTTGTTTTAAAAATATTCTGCTTAACTGCTTCTGGTTTGCTGAAATCTTATGCATTTTCTATATTTGAAAAGATTATCCTGAGAAGGAGTCCACAGGCTTCATCAGAATGCTTCCAGGACACACAAGGGTTAAAAACCGCTGGCGAGGGAAAGTGGGAACAACCTTCCCCTACAAGTAGCTGCCCTCAATCGCCTCCGTTTTATAAACCAAACTCGTTTTAAGCCTGCTGGGCCACCGTCCGCCTTCCACTAATTAAGTTGCAGGAAGAGAAATTATCTAATTCAGAAGCGGGAAGCCACGGGGCGATGCTGCGCATGCGCAGCAACACATCTTTCTCCCCTCCCCCTTTCCCCTCAAAGGTTGCTAACAGTTACTCTTCTCCTTAGAGAAGCAGCGGGTCCAGGGCCATGTTGGGCAATTACAGCCGCGGCCCGGCCCGGGCGGGCACTAGCCGGCAGCGGGACTCGCTCCCTCTCGCCCCGCGAGAAGCGAGCGGCTGTCGGACCCCGCAGCGAAGCCAGGGCATCGACGACCGGGGCGATGGCATCGAGGTGGCGGAGGACGAGCCCTGTCCGGCCCCCGGAGGCTCCGAGCCGAGCTTAGAGACGGAAGGCGACGACTGCAAGCGGCGCCTGATCCGCCACCAGTACCGCGAGCTCATCCATAACGTGCAGCGTGAGCAGGGGCAGGGGCAGGGGCGGGCCTCCCTCCGGCGCCGGTTCTGGGGGCGCCCCTTCCCTCTGACCTCTGGCTGGGTCTTCTCTACGCAGAGCCCCTGCTATGTGCTTCCCACTGTGTGTCTCCCACTGTCTGCTTCCTCTCTCTGTGTGCCTGGGAGCGCTTTACCGGGAGGGTCTCACTTGAGCGTCAGAACCACTCTGGGAGGGAGGGGCTGTCGATCTTCCTCGGTTTTATGGTGGAAGCTGAGGCTGGCAGGTGAAGTGACTGGCCCAGGGTCACACAGCTAGGCTGGATTTGAATTCAGGACATCCGGATTCCAGCTCACTACCCCTTTCGCCTCCTAGTTGCCCCTGGTCATCTGCACCGTGGGCTTAGTAGCCAGCCCCTACCCTGAATCACAGTTTAATGAGCTCCTTTTAAGGTTTGCTAAGAGTGCTTTACAAACCCTCATCACGTGTCACAATAAAAATGTGTAACAGCTACTGAATCACAGTTATAGCGAGCAGTAGTAGCACACATTTAATTTGCGCCTTTTAAGGTTTGCAGAGCGCGTTACAATCGTCCGCACAGTCCCGTGCTGTTCTTATCCTGTATCGCGGATGAGCAGACAGGCAGGCTTTCCCCAGGGTCCGCAGCTAGAAAGTGGCAGAGGTGGTTTTTGAGTCCAGAGCTTCCAACTCCAGCATTCTGTGGCCCTGCGCTCGCTCCCTGGCCGCCCCAGGTCAGCTGTACAGGGTTAACCCTGAATAACAGTAATAATGACCTAAGTTTACCTAGCACCTTTTAAGGTTTGCACAGCACGTTACAAACAGACCTTGTTTTATCTTCTCAACCACCCGGGGAGGTAGATGCTATTATTTCCATATTACTGGTGAGCAGACTGAGGCAGGCTCTCCCCAGGATCACACAGCTACAAAAATTGGAACTCAGTAACTGCATCATCTCAGCTTCGTGTTTCTGAGCCCCTTTTCTCATTGCTGACATAACAGTGATACTTGGACTACAGACTAGATCTAGCCTTAGCCCAGTGCCTGGCCCATAGTAGGCACTTAATAAGTGTTTGCTAACTTAACTGTTCAGTATCTAAAATAGAGTTGATACTTGATAGGACTTTTGCAGAAAGCAGGTTATAAATGTGGACTGCTGTTTCCGTTCTGCCTCTCTTTCTCAATTTCAGTTGCCTACAACCGAGGCAGAATTTGTTCCTAGCAACTTTTAAGGTTGCTTTTAAAAGAAAGGCAACAAAGGGCATGTGGTGGTGGGATCTCAGCAAATAACCACCCAAAACTCAGCAAACAGAGTGTGGAGGAGTAGGATAGACCATTCATACACCTTTCTGCATCCCTATTTTCTCATTCTGGGGATGGAGAGGCCGGCATCGACCATGTCAGGTCAACTTTCCTGCTCTGGAGTACTTTGATGTAGCACTTTGTACTTTACAAAGTTTTCTTTTTCAGAGTTTAAAGAGCATGATGCTGTCTATTTAATCATAATAATCATAAATCAGTTGAGATGAATGGGCCACCATAGGCAAGGAGAGGCAGCAGGTTATAATGGACAGAGCTGACCTCTGAGACTGGAAGACTGGTTTCAAGTCCTGCCTCTGACACATACAGGCTGTGTGACCCTGACCAAGCCATTCTCAGTGTGTCCCAGGTAACTCTCTGAGATTAAAAGTTGTACAACAGTTGCTAGTCTGCATTGGTAGAAGGAGTTTCTTCACTGGTGAGTTCCTTACCCCAGTGGAATCACAGGTCTAGACCATATGCAAATCATGCCTTAAATGGGTTTTTTTTTTAAAGTGTTCTCAGAGCAAGTTTGTCCTTATTTTACATTTGTAGAAACTGAGGCAGAGCATGAGTAATTTGACCAAGATCACAAGGCTAGTAAACGCAAGACTTGGATTAGAACTGAGTTCATCTGGCTCTAGATCCAGTCCCCTTAACACTATACACAACCCACTTTCTGTAAGTTGTATAAAGGGGAGCTCATGAGTTATGGAAAAAAAACCAGGGGTTGGGAACATAAAGGGGTAGGATTTCAGGCTCTTTTAAAGCAATAAACTACCTTTATCCTTATGTGTAATTTTCTCATGATAATTCCCGAAAAGATGGGGAGCAGGACCTTTGGAAATACTTGCTGTTGATGCTGCATTTTGTTAATGTACTAGTTAAAGTTTCGATTTTCTAAAGTATGTATTTTTAAAATAGAACAACGAGAAGATATGTTGAGTTCAAAAAGCAACAAATTAACAGATGCACTTGAACAAGCCAACCAGCTGTTTAACAGAGGTAAGTGATGATATTTAATAATGTCTACTTTTAAACTTAACCTTAATCAGGAATATTAGGACCACTTAAATTGATGGGCTTATAGATAGATTTAAATTGCTGACATCAAATTTGTGACATGGAGAGCTTTGTAAGGAGGGATTGGTTTTATTTATCTCAGTTGTAATGTCTTTCAGTATTGTTTTCCTTTGTCATTTTCTGCATTCTCTTGGTTCTGCTTACTTTGCTCTTCATCATTTCATACATTTCCTTATAAGGTCTTATGGATCTTCATAGTCATCATTTCTAGCAGTGTGATAACATCCCAGTACTTTGCCGTACCATGGTCTGTTCAGCCATTTGCCTGACATTGATGGAGGCTTTTACCTTTTTGTATTCATATCACCTAGTATTAATTGCTCTACAAGTTACTCAGTGCATGTTTATTAATGGTAATAATCATGATTGTATGGGGGAGGAGGAGATAATCAGAGATTTTATTGTTCATTCCTTACAGTGTGTTTGACTTCATGACCCCATTTGGGGTTTTCTTGGCAAAAATACTAGAGTGGTTTGCCATTCCCTTCTCCAGATCATTTTACAGATGAGGAAACTGAGGCAAACAGGGTTAAGTGACTTGCCCAGGGTCACACTGCTAGTAAGTGTCCGGGGCCAGATTTGAATTCTGGAAGATGCGTCTTCCTGACTCCAAGCCTGGCTTTCTATCTACTTCGCTACTAGGTTGCCCTAATCAGAGATAACCAAGATTTAATTAGGCCTTAATGGCTGGGAAAATAATAACATTAACAGAAATAGGGAAAAGAGGAAAACAATTTTGTTTTGGTAAAGAGATAAGAGTTCTGTCTTAGTAAATTCAATTTGAAAAAGGGTAAAACATCTGTTCTTTGTAAGACAGTGTATGAAATGAAAGGCATGTAGCAGTAAAAATGGAAACAGTCCCTTCGGGGAGTTTAAATACCATGTACACAAGTAAATAGAAAGTCATTTAAAAGGCAGCAGAGTACAGTGAAAAGGACACTGGCTCTGGACACAAAGAATCTGGGTTCAAATCCCACCTTTGGGCCTCGAAGCCTCAGTTTCCTCAGGTGTAAAATGAGGGGCTGGCTAGACTGAATGGTCTCTAGAATTTTTTCCAGGTATAGATCTTTGATCTTCTGGAAGAGAACCCTGAAGACTGAGGGAATCAAGTAAGTCTTCATGAAAGAAAGGGCTCCCAAGTTGAACCTTAGAGGAAAGATTCCAAAAGACAGAAATGAGGAGGGAGCATGTTCTAGAGAGAGGTATTGGATTGTTTAGAGCGGTGATGGAATGTCCAGTTAGGGGAAGGGCAATGTTCAGTTTGTGGGGACAGCAGTTCATTAGTCGCAGGTATATTCTCATGACTAATATATGTTGAATTTAGTCACTTTGAATGTTCGATCATATCTTGATACTATTTTTTTCTTTTTTGAACAGTGTCCCAAGCCAGAGAAGCAGCGCTAGATGCCCAGTTTCTTGTTTTGGCTTCAGACTTGGGTAAAGAAAGAGCAAATCAGTTGCATTCTGATATGACCTTATTTGATCCAGGATCATATAGTGAAGATTTAGTAAGTTCAAAGCCACTGAATTTTAAGAACCTCTGTTTCACTTTACCAGATTTTGAAAAAGGTTTTTAAATGGCTTTCTGCCCCAAACTTATACTCCCATTTCCCTTTTGTTGGAATTGAGCATGGAGTTAGTAGATAGGTATGAAATAATGACTTGGGTATTAGACATTTATTGTAATCATAGAGGTGTATATATCACTTTACCATAATGTCTGATGGTCTCTTTCTTTCAAAAGTATAAGTTTTTTTGTCTTTGTGAAGTTGGGACTGACCGAATTCCAAAGCTTATTTGGAATTTTTATTTCTTTTCTTTATAGTAGGGTGAAATTGAAATCAAGTCTAGGTAGTTCCTCACTCTGATCTTATTATTTTAAATTAGTTTTTAGTAAGATTGGCTTGTTTGAAAAGAGTGCCTACTACTGAACAGACAGCTAAGTTAAAATTTATGAACAGTTTAAATATGGATTCTTTTTTTTTGTTTTTGTTTTTTGCTTTTTGGAGGGCAATTGGGGTTAAGTAACTTGCTCAAGGTCACACAGCTAGGTTTTTTTTGTGTGTGTTATTATGACTGAGGCTGAATCCGAACTCAGGTACTCCTGACTCCCGAGCCAGCACTTAAATATGGATTCTTAATACATTCTGCCCCCTTTTTACACCTCTGACGCTGTTATTGTAGAACCTGAAAGGGGCTGCTTGGTACCCAAGACTGTCTTATGTTTTTTTCTTTGTTTCATGAATTTCCATAACTAAAGAAGTCGTTACCAAGGGGCCAGCCTATCTATGATGAGCCTTTCTGTATTTAGCTAGGCTGGGCCTCAGAAAGCACCCGTTCGTTCCTTCTGTTGGCAGGACTGAGCCTAAAGTCTTTCCCATATCTAAACCAACCAGAGCCTACACTCTCTTGGCATAGCCTTTGAGAACCCGGGGGTGCCTCCAAACCACAGTGAGGCAGGATTATATCTTTGAGGAATTATCTGATCATACATAATAATTGATTAGATAAATTACTGGTACTCTAAAGATGAATTCCTTGTCTGGTGACCAATAACTGGACATACTACTGGAGGAACTGAATAGTATAAATCTTGATATCCTTGCTATAAATGAAAATAGAAGGCAAAATGAAATTATAACTAAAAGGAAGGATGTCTCACAACTTCTCCTTGGGGTGAGGTAAATAGAGGACTCAGTTTTATTGTGCATCCAAAGACAACAAATTGTTATTAGGCCATTCACTGGTTATTGCCTGTTATAATACTTCTGATAATTATTTGCAAAAAATAACATGAAAATAATTGCATATCATGTACAAATATTTGCTGCACAGGATAAAGAGATAAGAAATTGTTCAAAGGACTTGATTTAATTTTGAGGGTCTAAATATGTATTTGGATACTTGGTAAAACACAAATGTCATAGTAGGAATAGGTCAAGATGATGGAAAATATGGATCAAAAATAAGCCAGTCAAGGGGCGGCTAGGTGGCCCAGTGAGTAAAGCGCCGGCCCCGGAGTGAGGAGGACCCGAGTTCGGTTCTGGCCTCAGACACTTAACACCCACACAAAAAACTAGCCATGTAACCTTGGGCAAGTTACTTTAACCCCAACTGCTCTCCAAAAGGCAAAAAAAAAAAAAAGAAGCCAGTCAGTCAACAAACTTAAAATTAAGTGCTTACATTCCAGGCACTGTGTTAAACACTAGGACCACAAATACAAGCAAAAAGATAGTCCCAGCCTTCAAGGAGCTGACATTCTAAAGAGTGAAGACAAGGGAACTGAAAAGGGAGTAAGGATGGGGGCGGACGGAGAGTAAGGTACCTTCATGGGGGGCATGATAGAGGCAGGTTGGTGAGAAATGAAATGACAGCTGCTCTGATCCTCCTCCTGAAATGGAGGTTCTAGGAGAGGTTCAGAGAGAGAAGTTGAGGGTATTTTTAAGGTCCGAATTCTAGGGCTGCAGTGATTTTTAAGGAAGAAGAGATTTCTGGGATGTGATGGTGGAGGAGTTTGAATTGCAGCCTGGTGAGAAATGAAAGAAGCAGAAGACTTGGTCTACTTAAGTCTCACATCTTTACACTGTTTACTGTTTTAGCTGTGGACATGGCAAACAGCAGTGAACATCATCATATAATGAAATTAATGATGTTTCAATAGTCAGGAAGGAATATGTTATTGATGTGGGAGTTATTTAAAATCAGCTGTTTTGGGATAGTCGTACCGCTTGTTAGAGCAGATATTAAAATCAATACTAAACTAGAAGAATAGAAAAGAAAAAATTGGAATGCAACTTAACAGCTCCCACCTTAACAAGTTGGCAAAAACAAGCAAAAACAGGACACAGAAAGGACTTAAAATTTCATATCAAAATTTAACACAAATCAGTTACAAAAACAAGGGTACCAAAAGAACCTTAGTCAACAAATACTTGTCTTAATTTGCCAAGTGGAGATATATAGAAGCTAAGAAAAACACTGGATTATGATATGAATTTCTTTGTTAAATCTTAAAGAGAAAGATGTTGGAATATGACAAATGCCTTCTTGAAACAAGTAGCATATAGTAAAACAGTTTAAATTGTATGGCCAAACTAAGCAGAGACATCCCGAAGGCAGCAGGAAAACAGACAAAAGAGTTGTCAAAGTTGTGATACCAAGCCCTTGCCATCATCAAGAAGAGAAGGGCTACCACAATGAGCTGTAATGTCTCCGTATCCTCAGAGACAGGAATATAGAGAGGGAGCTGAAGAAAATATTGGGACTAAAGCAGCTGGACTAGGCTGTGTGTACACAGAGACAGAGTCTGTGCTGGAGGGGGTGTGACTGTAATTCCAGGGAGGGATTCATTCTCCTGAAAAACGGGAAATGCCAGAGGTATAGGAAAAGACAATCAAGACAGTGCTGCATGCCAGAGTGAGAGCTGGCTAAGCAGTCAGAGATCTGAGCTCAAATCCTAACTCTTCCACATCTGTCTGTGTAGGCTTGGGCAGCTCATCTTTTCTAGGCCTCAGTTTCTTCATCAGTAAATGAATATGTTAAGTTCAAATGGTTGAACTTAATGATCTTTAAGATCTCTTCCTTTGCTAAATCTAGGATCCTAGGACCTGATATTGACTATCTCCTGTCTATATAAAGTTTCTATGAGAATAATTATATGTCCTGAGAACCTCCTTGGTGAGGCTGTTAAAAGCAAATTGGTTTTCACAAGCCAAATTTTCTTGTAGACTACATTTTTAATATCACACAATTGACCAAAAGATACACACACACACACACACACACACATATGAATATACGCTCTGCTTATTGTTTTTTTTAATTGGTTCAGTAGACTACAACGCCTTATTAAAGGCTTTCTTCCAGCAAGGTGTATTTATTGCTTATATCAAAATTATACATAATTTCCTGAGGGAGATAATAGAACTTTGGCCCTCATCCAAAAAGGAGTGGGATACAGAAATGTTTACTGCTGTCGTGGGGATACAGAGTCTTTGTCAAAGTGAGCTTCCCTATAGATGGTGAGGCCTTCCAGATCCTCCTGTCTGAAGATGTTATTATTATCCTCATTGTGTTGAGCACAAGAACAAACGTTTGCAGGGCCTCCTCGAGGATACACACTCAGAAGTTTAATCTGATCCTCTGTGTGGGAAAAAGAAAGCGAAGGAAGACTTCCCCTTGTCTTATTTACAATCATAGGCTTATGATTGTAGTTAAATGAATAGCCCACAGAGTTTGTCAAATATGTGTATCTCAGACAGTTAGAAAAGTGCACAGTCATTGTTCTCTTGGACCCAGAACTGGACCAGATGAAAGCAGTGTGAATTACCTTTGGGAACTGACCAGATCTTGTCATTTCCTGAAGATTCTCCTTGAAGCAAAGGCCCATCTTTTTTATGCCAATATTTTACAAGTGTTTTTTTAATAAAGTCAGTAAGTTGAAGGTAGGTATCACCTAGAGGACACTGGGGAGGCATATGATGCATGTGAGCAGGCATAACATAATATATAAGGTATTCACAGAATTGTGGGGATCAAGATAGTACGTATGAATCATTTTGCAAACTTTAAAGTGCTATATAAATGTCAGCTAGAATATTCATTATTATGGCAAGACAAAGAATGTCCACTGATAAATCTGGCCTAAAACATTTACTAGTGGTGTGACCCTCATTAAATTGTTTTACTTATGCTTGCCTTAGTTTTCCTCAACTGTAAAATGGGGATAATAGCACCTCTCTCTGAGTTGTTGTGAGGATCAAATGAGATATTATTTGTAATATGCACTTGGCACAGAGCCTGGCACAGAATAGATGCCATAGAAATGTTTATTCCCTTCCCCTCTTGTTCCCTGCCCTGTATCTTCTTATTTGACAAAGTGCTAGAAATGCTGGCTGCTTCTGTGATCTCATTATTAGGATAACTCTCTTCATGGATGCAAATCAAAGCTCATCTCTGCCCTCTCCTGTATGGCTCTTCTTTATGCTGCCAGTAATTCTTATATATACTTTAACACGCTTGGGTGCCTTCCTCTAGTTAGGCTTTTCTTGGTTACTAATGAAACATTCTAATGGTCCTTTAATAAGCATTCATTGGCATCTGTGCTGTTAATAGGCATTATTCAAGGACTAAAATAAAGCAAGCCCCTGTCCTCAAGGAAAATACATTTGTGGGTGAGTGGGTGTGGAATGTAATGTGTACACAGAATACTAAGTGCAAAATAGACACAGGTTTCCAGAGGGAAAGACTAGATCTATCACAGTAGACTTGCTGAAGGAGGTGGCACTTGAGCTAAGTTTTAAAGGAAGCTAGGAAGTCTACAGAGGCAGAAGCAGTTAATTCTAGTTATGTACTATCTGTCTGCAGATAGTGCAGATGTACATTAGTGGGAGCTGGAGTGTAGTGCAGATGTACATTAGTGGGAGCTGGAGTGTTTACAAGGAACAGTAAGCAAACTAGCTTGGTTAGACCAACGCTTCTTAAAGTGGGTTGTGACTGTATAAAGTTGCAAAAAATTTAGCAACAGTAAAAGGTTTCTTTCTGAACATGCAATGACCAAAAATTAATTAAAAATCAAACTCGTAATGAATGTGTTTCTGGCTGTGCTTGCCCATGTTGCATCCTGCAACTTCACTGTAGCTTTGGTTTTAGACATAAGGCATGTGCACTTTGTACTGCACATGCCCTCAGGCCAGGTATCACTAGCTAATGCTACTGAAAATGGGAAAAGGGGGCATAAGTAGAAATTTAAGAAACTCTGGGCTAGACAGTAGGGGAAAAGGCTAGTAAATGGGGAGACTTTGAAAATAGTATTAATAGCCAACATGTATATAATGTTTTAAAACTTGCAAACATTTTATAACAAGACATCCTATTTAGTCTTTGTGCCGTTTTTTTTCTTTCTTTTTTTTCCTTTTATTTTTTTGGGGGGAAGGCAGGGCAGTTGAGATTAAGTGACTTGCCCAAGGTCACACGGCTAGTAAGTGTTAAGTGTCTGAGGCCGCATTTGAACTTAGGTCCTCTTGACTACAGGACCAGTGCTCTACTCACTGTGCCACCTAGCCACCCCTTTGTGCAGTTTTAAACTTCAAAAATTATAAATGCTACAAACTTAGGGGGAAAAAATCATTACAATTTTTAAAAGTTTTAACAAGGCAGGGCATGTTAAATATGATGCATGTGTTTAGTACAGTTTGGGGATGACTTCCTCAGCTCAGTGATAGGTAGAGGAAGTCCTCTTACTTGGCTACTTTGGTCACTTTTTTCTTGAGGGTCATGTCAGACTCTCATATGCATCAAAACCTCATTCTTGCTAGAATCTTAAGACTAGAATTACAAATACTGTCCTTTCACTGAGCAGCAAAGATGAAAGTTTTTTTTTATGAAGTTTGAAAATCATTGAGAGTACAAGATGGTGGTGATGTTGAAATTTAATAATATCAATTTTTTTTAAAGAAATCATTAACCTTTCCAAATGCTGTTTTTCCTAAGTTTTTCCATTTTTACTTAGGAAGTTATCAGACTTGTTACTTCTCTAAAGATTTTTGGGACACCCTATATTTGAGCCTCACAAGAGCTTTGTAAGATAGGTACCACGGGTATTAGTATTCTCATTTTACAGATAGTAAAATTGAGGATCAGCAAGCATAAATGACTTGCTATAATCATATAGCTAGTGTTAGTAGTAAGGCTTTATCTTCCTGTTTTACAAGTATAGAAGAAATCAAAGGGCCAAGCTCCCAAAGAAATAGAAGAATGTGATAAAGTAGAAGGGTGGTTTTGGCATGGAGACTAGAGGAGGGGAGGTGTTGAGGATGGAGTATTAGAATAGAGATCTTGGTGAGGACCAGTTGGAGATAATTTACACCTTGTTAATCTTGTTTCATTGAGTGTGACCTGGAGATTGGTAGATGAGGCTATGGACGTGGTGATATAATTGGAAGGTATGGACTTCTTAGAACCTTAAGTTGCTTATTGGGGGTAGGCAGTGGGGAGCAATGAGAATAACCAACTTCTCTTGCTGGCCTGTATCCAAGGCATGAGAGAAATCTGTTTAGTTATTGCCAAAAGATGGTGGAAGAGGTGAGGGATGAAAAGGCATTTCTTAAAAGTAAGGATTCTAGATGATATAGTGGAAATGGTGGACCAAGCAGTAGAGGAACTTTAAAAAAAGTACTAAGCTGTATTGTGATTGTATTGTATTGTTTGCCTTGGCAGATTGTGATTCTGAGTCTCAGGGATTTGAGGAGTAGCAGGAGGGAATTAACCAGCCATAAGACAAGTAAAGTTTTAAGTAGGGAGAAGTTTATAGATTAACATGACCTCGGGGTTCTAGTCCTATCTCCCTGACACTTTAAACCTTTTTTTTTTCTTTTTGGAGGCAGGGCAATTGGGGTTAAGTGACTTGCCCAAGGTCACATAGCTAGTGTTAAGTGAGGCCAAATTTGAACTAAGGTCCTCCTGACTCCAGGGCCAGCACTCTATTCACCGTACCACCTAGCTGCCCCTAAACTTTTTCTTAACATTTAGAAAATTAAATGCCTTTCATTATCCTAATTTAAATGTAATGGGATGTCTAGTTTACATCTAGGGCAAAAATTGATCATACAACTGTACTTTTCTTTTTTTTTTTCTTTTTGGAGGGGGTAAGGCAGGGCAATTGGGGTTAAGTTACTTGCCCAAGGTCACATGCCTAGTAAGTGTTAAGTGTCTGAGTTCAAATTTGAACTCAAGTCTTCCTGACTCCAGGGCCAGTACTCTATTCACTGCACCACCTAGTCACCCTGTGCTTTGATTTTGATATCATTTTGACTTCTTTTTCATTTAAGGTTTCAGCCATACTTTAAGTTCTCCTCAGTGCTTAGTAACATGATGCATACTGTTCAGTTAATATTTGTTTATTAATGTTCCATGTATTTCAAAAGTTCTGTTTTAATAAAATTTGGGTGGTGAATAGCATTTTTTTTCTAATTTACGTAATCTTTGAATTTCATTATTGTGTCACTGACCTTACTAAAAATAGCCACTTGCATCTGTGGCTCTTCCAAAAATACCATAATCTCTGTTCTGAGGACAGAAAAGTTTTGCATGTATCACATATTTAGAAATTGATTTGAATTTGAGCTTGTAAAATTTTGTGGCAATTTCCAAAAGTGAACTGTTTGTAGACATGTACAGGAACATCTAGTACACATTGTGCTGCTGGAAAATGGCACTTAAGATGCTAAAGACCATCATACTTTCTTACCAAGATTTTATAACTTAGCTGGATAATTTTTCTTTTGGTTCAAGATGTAAGCTTTCCTTTACATCTTGGGAACAAAATTTATTTCATGGCTGCTTGTAAACTTATATAACTGCTGTGTTGTAGCTGTGTACCTTTGAGATACGATATGGTTTCTGACCATTGAACTGGGAGACTTAGGAATGTTTTTCATCTAGTAAATGATGGCATTTGACTAAATTAAGACTTTTCCCCCTGTCGTTTCAGCTTAAATATATGGGCCTAAATCGTCTTGAAGTACAAGAAAGTGATGGTGAGGAAGAACCTCTTAATACTGGATTCTTACCTGAAGATTCCTGGCTCAGAGTGGGAATAATATCAGTAAAATACTTAAAGTTTGCTCCAACATTCCATTTTTTGTAAGTTTATTTGGGGCCTGGCAGAGGGTTGATATCTGACAAGTAGTTCTGTCTTTTAGAGATAACGTTATATTTAGCATGAGTATAGATGGACTTCATAAAGCACTTACAAATTTTTTTTTTATTAACAAGGATGTATTTTCTTTCCCTCCCAAATGAACAAGAAAAAAAAGGAAAACCCTTATAACAAGCATGCATAGTCAGGAAAAGCAAATTCCTGCATCGACCATGTCCAAAAATGTGTATCTCATTCTGTATCCTGATTGTCACCTCTCTGTCAAAAGGTGGATAACATGCTTCTTCAATCCTCTGGAACTGTGATTTGTCATTATGTGGGTCAGAGATCTTGTCTTTTAACTTTATTTTTTTAAATAAGGTTACTATATAAATCATTCTTCTAGTTCTTACTTTACTATGTATATTTTATATAGGTTCTCCCAGTGTTCTTGGAAACCATTCATTTTGTTATTTTTATGACAGTAAGAATGTGTATACCATAATTTATTTAGCAGTATCCAATAGATGGATATCCTTTTTTGCTATTACAAAAAAGAGCCATTATAAATATTTTTATATGTGTGTGTCTTTTTAAAATTTCCTTCATTTTTTTGGAGTGTAGACCTAAGTGGTTTTGCTAGGTCGGAGGGCATGCGTAATTTAATGACTTTTTAGACCAGTTCACAGCTGTACCAATAGTGCATTAAAGTATCATTTTCCTGCAGCCCCTCCGACAATTGTTATTTTCTTTTTTTGTTAGCTTTGCCAGTCTGATAAGTATGATGTAGAACATCAGAGTTGCTATAATTGCGTTTCTTTAATTAATAGTGATTTGGAGCATTTATTCATATGATTGCTTGGATTTCTTCCTTTGAAAACTACCTGTTCTGTCCTTTAACTGTCAGTTGAGGAATGGCTTTTGTTCTTACAAATTTGAGTCTATTCCTTATGCATCTTAGATATAAGAAGACCTCCAAGGGAAGTGCTCTTTCCAACATACCATGTTAGCAGGAGTTACTTAATGACTTTGGTAAATCATAGCTTTCTTGAACAGATAGGTTTTTTCTCATTCTAATTAGGTTTGGTTCATTCAAGACTGATCCTCCTGTGCCAAAGCAACGTCAGAAAAAAAAAGATAAGAAAGAAGAAGAAAGGGCCATGCCTGCCGAGGTTTGCTTCTTGCAGTCATTATTTTTATATTTTGATATAATAGTCAGCCATCTTTATAAGTTTAAAAGACAATATCATATGGGAGGGAGGTCATGAGATAGGAAAATGGGATACATTCTTAGAACTATGTTTTTCTTGTGATTTTCTATCATTCTTATATTTTTGATTCTTATTTTTTTATGGGACTTTGTTCATTTTCAGGACTTTGTTCATTTTGGAATTCAGTTATCAGTTTCTCTTCTATAACCATTCTAAGAAATGTTATTGTTAAATTTATTGTTTTCTTCTATTAGTAGTAAGGATAAGTTTTTCAAATCCTGTTACTAGAAATGGAAAATTTACATTTATCCTTTTAGATGTAATATTTATGGTATTTGACAAATTTATGCTTAGATGTCATCCTTGCTGCCACCTAGTAAATATGTAGTTTGCAGCTAGAGAGAGTAGATAATCATAATATCTCACATTTTCAAGGAACCTCAGAGATAACTTAGGCCAACCTGCACTTGGATAGGAATCTTCTCTAATATTCCTTAGATTTGATCATATATAGTCATTTGAAAACTTTCAGTGATAAAACAGTATTGCTTTCTAAGGCATCACACTTTGGGACAACTCTAATTATTATGAAGTTTTGTTTTGTTTTTATATCAAGTTAAAGTTTGCCTCTGCACTTTTTACAGATGGCTCCTAGGTATACCCTTTGGAACTAAACATAACAAGTCAAATCATATTTGGCACTTGTTTCTGACAGGTTTTTTTTTTTTTTGGCTTTTTGGAGGGGGGAAGGCAGAGCAGTTGGGATTAAGTGACTTTTCCAAGGTCACACAGCTAGTAAGTGTTAAGTGTCTGAGGCTGGATTTGAAATCAGGTCCTCTAGGGCCAGTGCTCTTATTCACTGCGCCACCTAGCCACCCCACTCTTTCTGACATTTGAAGACAGTTATATTATGTGCCACTATTGACTAAACTTCAGGACCTTCAGGTTATTCTTATGTTTTCTCTGGTTTCCTGTGCACTCACCCATATGGTTGCCCCTTTACAGTGCTTCATTTTGTCAGGAGTTCTCTTCAGATGTGGTACTGAAATCTAGAAATGATACTTGAGATGTGGTCTCATCCGGGCAGTATATGATAAAATTAGCATCTCTCTCCTTTTATACATAATGCTCTTGTTTATGAAACTTAAGATCCCATTAGTCTTTTTGGCATCCATGTCCTAATACAGCCTCATTTTGAGCTGGTGGTCCTCCAAAACCCCAAGTCTTCCATAGAAGCTTGATAAGTATGAATAGGCATGTGAGGGGCTCACCTGGTTTCTGATAAAACATTTTTGCATAATGGTGATGATGAGCATTCATGTTTGTTGACTTGCTTGTACTTTCCAGTTGAAAAAAATGGAGGAGTCCCAACAAGAGGCTACAGAAAAAGAGGTGGAAAGGATCCTGGGATTACTGCAGACCTATTTCAGAGAAGAGCGTGAGTGTGACTTCAGCTCGTAACTTGAACAATATGCATTTAGAAAGTGTTACAAATTTTAAAGTATTGTTTTCTTGTAAAAAGATGTTTTATTTTTATCTTTTAAAAGTGTATTTAAAACTTGATTTTTGAAGTATTTTTACAAAAAAAAGTAGTTGCCATCTTTTAGTTAATACCTGCTGTTGTGTGAACTTTGGTGAAAAGTAATTTTCTCTTTTCTGTTTTCCCATGTTTGTAGCTGAGACTCCTATATCCTTCTTTGACTTTGTGATTGATCCAGATTCTTTTGCCCGAACTGTGGAAAATATTTTCCATGTTTCCTTCATTGTAAGGGTAAGGCCTAATTACAAAATTTTCAACTGTTTTTTGTAAGTAAAAAAGCTACAGATAACATAACATAAAAGAATTGTTAAAACTAGTTTTGCGAAAATCCTTATTATTGCTGGCTATTTGAAAAGAAATGTAAATAGGTAGAAGAAACTAACCTAGATAGAAACTTTCATGTTTTCTGTACCATTGATTTTACCTTGTCATTGTTAGGATAGAATTGTTTAAAATAAATTAATATTATGAGTTTGAAATTTTAAAATCCATTTTGAAACGTAATAAGAGTTTGGATACAGCTAGTCAATTGAATCAATGTTGACATTTTTTTCCTTAAAAAGATGCAGACTGAATCTTAAGTTTCTGATAGAAATTTTGTGGTTAGGAGATACATTTCTGATTGGTAGCAAGCACTGTGCCCACTTTCAAATAGAAAACATAATTACATGTATTAACACACATACAATATTATAATCACTTGATTTATGGTTATATTATACCACTACAGAGCTTTCTGAAGTAGATGTCAGAGTCATAGAATGCATGAATGAAAGGAAGAAAAAATATTTTTAAAAGCATTTCCTGTGTATCAGGACTGTACTAAATTCTGGGGGATACAAAGAGAAAAAGTTAGATAGTCTTTTTCCCTGGAACTTCAGTTGGGAGAGAAAACACATAAAAGCAAGTTCAGCCACAGAGTTAGCGGGACAGCCTAGAAGTCCTTAAGGGACTCTCATTGTTAGCAGTCTTTCCACCCAGCTGTTGCCTGCTACAAGTATTAAAAGTAGTATGTATTTCCAAAGCAGAGATGGGAGAAGACATTTCACTCCATCCTTCTTGTACAGATAGAATGTCCATAGGTGTGGAACATTACATATATTTTCAAACTTTTTCAATGTATTGATCAGTTTTACAGGGGGGAGGGGTTTCCTCTTTCCCTTTTTTCTTTAAACAATATTCTTTGTTAGATGGGTTGGCTCTTTGAGAGGCAGAAGGAGAAGTATACTGAGATAAATTTTGGTAATAAAAAAACCAAAGATATCAATAAATATATTCTGTAAAGTCCTAACATGAGTATAATTTGCAGAACATGAAGTCAAGGACTGGTGCTACACACGGACAAAACACAGACTCTTGAGTTAGATAGATCCTACCTTTGTCCATCTCTCATATGGCCACTTTTCATAGAGGCCTCTACTTTTGAAGGCAGGCTTTCCCAATGCTGAATAGCTTTCAGTGCTCAGTCTTTTCCTACTATAAAGTTGGATTCTTGGCCTGCCAATTTCTGCGAGTTTAACACATTACTGAAGCAGCTGAAGTTTTGTGTTTATTCTTGGCATAGATTTGTGTGTATAGGTCTTCTCTAGTGCAGAATATCAAGATATATATTACTGGCCACAACATGACAGGGAAGTTAAGGAAAATCTTGTTTCCTAGCGTTTATTTGTACTGTTACTTCTGTTTTCTAATGCCATATTGCTACCATTTGAGAGATGTGCATTGAAAATAAATGATGCTGTCTTAATAGCAAGTGGTAAAATTATGTGTCACATTTGTATTTTTAGGATGGTTTTGCAAGAATAAGACTTGACCAAGATAAACTGCCAATAATAGGTAATGAATCTGTTTAAAAAATTTATTTATGGAGAGTTGGTCTATTTAATGAAAGAGGACAAATTTTTACTTTGTTAAAAGCAAATGAGTTTTATTACAAGGTTTACACTTATTTAATACATAAATGCTTAACAGCTGAAAACTGGAAATAAGAGATAAGTTAAAAACAATAAACATAATTGTAGGTAAAATTCCTTGACATATTAGTATTATCTTTACAGTATGAGCGATGAAAAAACTGAATAGAGCTCAGGGCCCAAAGTCAGGAAGACCTGAATTCCAATCCAGCCTGAGGCATTTATTAGCTCTGTAATGCTGGTGCTGGTCAAGTCATTTAACCTTTGTTTGCTCCTGTTTTCTCAGTTATAAATGGAGATAATAATAGTACCTACTTCCCAGGGCTGTTGTGAGGCTCAAATGAGGTAACATTTGTGAAAAAATAACAACTTAGCACAATGCCTGGCAACATCTAGACTCTATGTATATAAATAAATGC
This sequence comes from Petaurus breviceps papuanus, assembly GCF_028583685.1. Taxonomy (NCBI): domain Eukaryota; kingdom Metazoa; phylum Chordata; class Mammalia; order Diprotodontia; family Petauridae; genus Petaurus; species Petaurus breviceps. The sequence continues at coordinate 100,084,803 of NW_027186296.1, read as the reverse complement.
TTATGCCCCTCCTCTAAAAGGTGGTAAAATACCCTAAAGGTTTTCAGTTTTCTTCCTGTTTCTGTCTCTCATTTTTACTGGCACTTTTTCCTACAGTCCTTTAATACAGTATGTTGGGGCTCATTTGTTGATCCTCTGCTCTTCATCTGCATTCTCAAATTTGTAATGGCCCATAGGATATCATCACCTGAAACTTAGCCTGTTGAAAATGGAATCAGTCATTATCTTACCCCAAACAAGCACCATTTCCTAATTTTACTTTTGTTTTTAATCAAACTATAGTCATCTGGGTTCTTCATGCACATAACCTGAAGTGTTTTGCCTTTAGTCTGCCTAGTCTCCCTTACATTTTCATTTGATTGTCACAAAATCCTGTCTTTTCCCCCCATGATCTCTTGGGTGAGGTTGGATGGAATCTGTTACTTGGGGTAATGCTTTTAGTCCAAGTCTTCCTGCTTCAGGCTTTCAGTGGTATAAGTGTCTGATCCATTTGATCTTCTTCTATTTCCTACTCCAAACCTTTTTATATTGAACAGTTCCCATCATTTCTTTTTATTACTTAAGCCGAAATGGTATCCCATTACCTATCACACATCAAGAAACTTACTAGCTCTTTGCCCATTCACTTTGATTACCACCCAGAATAGTTCTTTTGTTTCATCCAGGCCAGTTTGTTTGCCCCACTCTTTTAAGCAATATTAGTAATTTTCAGATTCATGGCTTTACTTAAATAATTTTCTTCATTTAGAATTCATTCCTCTTTATTCTACTAATCCATATCCATTTTTTCCTATATGTAACTCCAAAACCATGTCTCAAGAAAAGCTAACCTGATCACATAACTTTATTTCATTTTCTTTAAACTCCCTCACATGCATGTAAGTCTCATAATATGTTTTTATGTGCATTTATATGCTGCTTTGAAATTTTCCTCGTTTTAGTCAACTATATTATAAATTCCTCAACATCAGTGATAGTGTTCTCTCCTTCCTTAGTTTCACCCAAAGTGCCTTTTGTAATTACCATGCATTCTATAGGTACTGAGTATGTTTGTAGAGGAAAAAATAATTGTTTACCTAATACCCAATTACTGTTGAGAATAAAAGAAGGTAAATTCAAATTATTATTTTGTGGGGGACACCAGCAGTCAGGGTTAAGTGACTTGCCAGAATTACACAGCTAATGTCTGAGACTGGATTTGAACTCAGGTCTTTCTGACTCTAGGGCCAGTGCTCTATCTACTGTACCACCTGGTTGCCCCAAATTCATATTGTTATTGCACTAAATTGAGAATATATTGACATGTCCCATGCCATTGGATTGAATTGTTAAGTACATTCTAAATTAAATGAAGTGGGATGTAAGTACTTAATTCAATAACAAATGTCTATAAAGTTTACAGTTCTATTATTGATGAAATAGTCTTCTGATTTAATCACTTTTAAAAATGTTCCCTTTCCTAACAGAGCCCATTACCCAGGGTAATGAGGAAAGTGAACAACAAAGTACCCAAATCAGGCACCAAGACATTATATCATTGAGTTACCAAGACTGGAAGGTAAAGCACATATCTTCAGCTTCCTAAATCTTGACTTTTTCTACGTTGGTTTTAAGTTGAATGGCATTTTCTTTAATATTCATTTTTTTCTGCCAGGACATTGTGAGAACTTTTGAAATTTCACAGCCTATGATTTCTCCTCCATGCCGTAGCAAGTAAAATCTAAGCTTTCAAAGGTATGGTTCCATGTTATTTGGCAACCAAAACTACTTTACAAAATGACCTACACCATTGAGGTAATTAGCTCCGTCTGCTATTGTTTCATGTTCCTATGATTAATGTGTGCCTCCTTGAACTTCTTTTGTCAAAACATTCTCTTGTTGACTGTAGGTCACTGGCAGGACAAACATTATCAGCTAAGTTTATGCTTTGGACAGAGTTGTATGGTGGTTTTGACAGAAAAATGATATCCATGTTAAAAACTAGTAAAGCAGAAATTTGTCCCCCATGATATTCAGTCATCCTAGAACTTGAATTGATTCCTTTTGCTACTCTTTCTTTCTTTTTTTTTTTTTTAAAGCAATCGGGGTTAAGTAACTTTGCTCCAGGTTACACGGCCAGTTATTTCTGGGTGTGGTGCTGAGTGTCTAAGCTGGGGATTTGATCTCCAGGTCATCCCAACACTGGAGCCGCTGCTCTTACTTGCTGAGCCACCTGGCCGCCCCTCCTTTTGCTACTCTTAAATAGGGAAAGCTTCAAATTAAAAGGTGAAGATTAGGAAAGATAGACTTTGGTTACAGTTCTGAATGTTCCATTCTTCCCTTTTCTCTTCCCTAATATCCCTATTTAATACCTGGTAGTTACTATAAAACCTTTAAAATGAATAGATGCTTTGATGTTATATTTATTTTTCATTGTTATATGACACAGTAACATTAAAAGTTATCTAGTTACAGTGAAATATATTTGAAAATGGAACTATTTTTTTTAGTTTCTCATTATAAAATATATTTTTATTGATCAAAATTTTTCTGTAATGAAATCAGTCACCAAATGGTTTCCATTTGCTGATTATTGCACAATTTAGACTCTCAAGCTTTATAGCAATCTTTAGGAATGGGTTGAAATTACATTTTTGTTATCTGAGGCACATTTTAATATGTTGCCATTAATTATTACAGACCATTATATTATTACTAAAATATAATTTAGCTATTAATATTTTTATTTTATTATCTTATAAGAATCTTATTTTTCATATCTCCAACTTTTGACAGCCATGTAGATGAACATTTTATTTTCAGTCATCCTGTTAAGTGTCTGCAAACTAAAGGGGGAATAGCACCAAAAATTTTGGGGAAAAAAAGGTCCTATAGGGGCTCTGCCAGGCAAGAGCAATTTCACTTGAATCAGTGAACGCTAGGAACCCAACAGTAGTGACTTGACCAGCACCATCAATGCCTTTTTTGTCATATTTATTTAGATTTCTTTTTGGGTAAAACTTGCTGTTGTTTCAGTAAGCTGTTGAGGTTAAAGTAGTTCTATTTGATAAGTCCCCTTTGCTAGAAAGCACTCAGAGCAGGTGAGAAGACAGGAAGTACTGAAAAAGAATAACATTTAGCATATACCATCAGCCATGAACATTATTACCATCAGTAAGGCAAATCAAACAGGATCACCCTTTTCATAACCATTAAGTTTCCTTTGTGTAACTTTTCCTGCCGTAAGGCTATTACTGATTTTTGTTTTGGCCTGTATAAAAATCAGAGTGAATACAATGCTTACATATGATTTGCCTTGGCTTTTGTACCTTTGTAGGGCTTTCCTGATAACCTAGCAGACTAAGCTATATTAATTGGATTTCATTTGAATTTGTATTTTTGATTGATTATTCCTTATTTCCAGGTGTCTCAAATGAAAATTGGCACCTCAAATGGAAAGAAGCATATGTCATTTATTGTATTTTGAAATATGTTTTTCAGAGTATCAGATGTTTAGAATCAGATGTTTTTTGTTTATATGTATTGTTTCTGAAGCTGCTTTGCTTTCCTATGATTAAAGAGATTCACTGCCATATCTGTTACATAATCGTCTTTTTATTGATCCTTCCAAATTTGTATTTTGTGATCATTTGACTTCATTTAGGTTATTTACACATGGGTCTTCAAGATCTTTATGCAGATGACTTACACCTTTATATTCAGTTCTACTCCTTCCCCTTGAGCTTCAGTCCCGTCACTAGTTAACCCTATTGTATATCTCAAACTATCTCAAACTGGATGTTACAGAGACACCTCAACATGAAAACTGAATTAATTTTTTCCCCAAGACCCATCAGCTTTACAAACTTTCCTTGTTCTTTTGGAGGCACCACCATTTTTCCATTCTCCCAAGATTATTAGTTTCCAAATCTTACTGTTTCTCTATTCACAATATCTCTTGACTCTGGCTTCTTCTGTCTTTTTCCATCTTCTTCCAGTCTTCTTAGTTTAGTCATTCATCACCTCTTACCTGGATTATTACAATGATAGTCTATGGGTGGGAGGGCTGTGGCTGTATTATCAGTAGCCTGGGGGGAGGGAGGGTAAGGTGGGAAAGAGAACATCTGTGGTCATGTAGGAGTACAAGACTTTTGAAAGGGGTTAGAACAGGGGTGGGGAACCTCTGGCCACATGTGGCCTTCTAGGTCCTTGGATGGAGGCCAAGTTTTACAGAACAAATCCTTTCATTAAGGTGATTTATTCTGTGAAGTTTGGATTTAGTCAAAGGGCCACACTTGAGGATCTAGACAGCCACATGTGGCCTCAAGGCCACAGGTTCTCCACCCTGGTTTAGAATAAAAGCTACTTTCTACAGTTGCTCTAAAGGGGAAGTTAGCAACTGGCTTACTTTGGGCAGCTTAGCTCTTACCAAATGTTTGATACACAAAAAGATGTCAGACAGTGAGCAAACCTATTTATCAAAACAAAGCAGATTAGAAGAGACAAAACAATACTTAAGAGTAAGTGAGCTTTTTGAGATCAAGGAGGGAAGATTTTACCAGGGAGATCTTTGGGGTACAGGAACTGGGAATGAGGGGACATGTTGAGGAGCTGATCTTTATCCTAACATAAAAAAATTAATACTTAAGTCTCTTAAACTGTTATTCCAAAGTCTGTCCAGTCAGACTCTTAAAGGTCTCAGCTAATCAGGATTTTATTTCTCTGCAAGTATCAACTCAGGGGACTATCCTTCAAGAAAGTGCAGTAGGCTTGGGACAGCAGGGAATTTATGATCCCTAAATGTCTGTGGGAGCCTCAGTCAACACCATTTTCAAAAATGCTTAAATATTACAAGATCATTTCATTTAGCAGTGGGGAAATGCTATGTTTCTGCAGATTGATTTGGACCCACTAAAAGTTTGCTGGTCTGTGTTCTTAGTTACCCCTGAAAAAGCCTAGCACTCAATATCCAGAGAAAGCAACAGATCCCAAAACAATACAAATCACCACTAAAGTAAACTAAGACATTCCCTGCAGAATGTCTTGCAGAGCCTGGCCCTAACACAAAGTCCCAATTCAAAAAATAAGGCTGGAGGAAAGAGTAAACCAAAAAGACTCCCATCATAAAGTGCTATTATGGTGACAGAGATGCCCAAGAGCAAACCTAGAGGAAGAAAATGACTCCAAAAACATAAGCAAAGCCCACACAGGCAAAATATAAGTTCAGCTAGAATTCTTGGAAGAGCTAAAGCAAGAGTCAAGTAAAATTTTAAAAAATTATAAATGAAATGAGAACATCAGAGTAAAGAATTGGAAAAAAAAAAGTTTTGGAAGAAAGATTTGGAAGGAGAATTAATAGTTTAATACAAGAGGTACAAAATTTTTCCTAAGCAACAGACACCTGGAAAAGTTGAATGGATCAAACAAAAGTTAATGACTCATGAGACAACAAGAAATATTAAAAACAGTTAAAAGTAGAGCAAAATATAATATTTCATATTTTTAAAATGACTCAAAATTAGATCTAGAAGACTTAAGAATTATTGGACTACTTGGAAACCATGACCAAAAAAAAAGCTTGAACGTTAGATTTCAAGAAACCATCAAAGAAAATGCCTATTATCCCTTAGAACCAAATGGCAAAATGAAAATGGAAAGAATCCACAAGTCATGTCTTGAAACAAACCCAAAATGAAAATTCCCAGAAACATTATAGCCCAAATCCAAAACTACCAGGTCAAAAAGAAAATACTGCAAGAAGCTTTAAAGATTTTAAGTACCAAGAAGCCACATTTAAAGTCACATAAGATTTAGCAGCTACTATAAAGGAGCAGAACAAATGGAATATGACATTCCAAAAGGCAGATGACATAGACTTATAGTCCAAAATAACCTATTTTCTCAAATTCAGTACAATCCTACAAGGGAAAAAAATGTACTTTAAATAAAACAGAGGACTTCCATCATTCCTGATGAAAAGGCTAGAGCTGGGAAGAAACTTTGAAAAACAAACATGGAAGTCAGATAAAATAGTATCTATCTATCTATACAGTGGTAAGAAAGAGTGAACTATCAAAAGGGACTAAATAAGAATGAAGTATTGACATTCTCCTAAGAGAACGTAAGAGAATAGAATGGAGAAAAACAATGATCATAACTGTTAATGTGGATGAGATTAACTCCAACAATGGAGGTGGAAAGCAGAATCTGACAACATTTACAAGAAACACTTTTGGAACATAAAAATCCACACAGTTCAAATAAGGGGCTAGAACAATATTGTACTTCAACTGAACTTGGGCTATTAATCATAATTTTAGATAAAACATCAGCAAAAACAGGCTCAGTTAAGAGATATGAAGAGGAAAACTTCATTGTGCTAAAAAGAATACATAGCAAATGAATTAATGTTAATATATGGGCACCAAATGCATATCATTAAAAAAATAAAGGAAAAGGTAAGCAACTTACAGGGAGAAATACAGTAAAACTTATTAGTAGAGATTTCAACATACTCCTTTTAGACTTAGACAATCTAACCAAAAAACAAACAAGAAAAAAGTTAAGCCTGAGTAGAATTTTAGAAGTTAGATATGATTAGACCTCACAATTACTGAATGAAAATAGTAGTATACATGTTTGTCAGCTGTGCATGAAGTCTTTAGAAAAATTGACTTTTAGGGCATAAGAACCTCACAAATGCACAAAAACAGAAATAAGAAATTTATGATTTACTGACCACAATGGAATAAAATTATATTCAATAAGGACCACTGACAGATTAAAATTAAAGACCCAATAACTTAATTCTAAAGTATTGGTCAAAGAACAAAAAACAGAAACAACAGCTAATTTCATTAAAGATAATGACCACAATGAGACTATATTAACATTTTGGGTATACAGCCAAAGAATACTTAAGGGAAAACTTATGTCTCTTAACATTTTTGTTAAACAAGAAAAAAGGAATAGATTAAGTTATTATGCAACTATGAAAAACCTAGTAAATGAAAAAAAAAAGTTAAAGCCTCAGTAAAATACCAATATATAAATTCTAAAACTCAAGTAAAAGATTAATAAAATTGAAAGAAAAAATATTCAATTAATAAAACCAGGAGCTGTTTCTTTTTGGGGGGTGAGAGGGAAGATAAACCATTAGCTAATTTGATTTTTAAAAGGAACAGGAAAACCAGATTACCAGTATCAAAAGATGAAAAAAAGAAGAAATCACAACAAATGGGGAAATAATGGAAATAACTGGTAATTATTTTGCACATTTATATGCCAATAGAATCAACAACTTAAGTTGATAAATGTTTGTAAAATTTTGAATGCTCAGATTAGTAGAACAAGAAATAGATCATTTAAATAACCCAATATAAAAAACTGAAATAAGCTACATATGAACTCCCAAAGAAAAAACCCTGGGACCAGGTACAAGCAAATTCTGTCAAGCATTCAAAGAACAATTAATTCCAATATTACATAAACCATTTTTAAAGGGAGCTGTTCCTACCAAAGTCTTTCTATAATACAAATATGGTCTTATCAACTAAACCAGAAAGAACCAAGAGAGAAAGGAAACTATAGATCAGTATCCTTAATGAACACTGACATGAAATTTTTAAATAAGATTTTATCAAAGATGTTATAATAGAATATTAAAAAGATCATGCAATCTAGCCAGGCTGGAGTTATACCAGAAATGTGGGTTCCATATTAGTAAAACTACATATATATGTATATATATATATGTGTATATGTACATATACACATATATGTAATAAAAATCATGAATAAATAAATGTGAAAAGGCTTTTGACAAGACACAATTCTTATAGCAAAGACCCTAGAAAAATGAATAAATGGGTCGTTCCTTAATATTAGAAATAGTATCTATCTAAAACCAAAAGCCAGCATTATAAATAACGGGCATAGAGACAAAGAACTAATAAGACTGGATAAAGCATATTATCACCACTTCTATTTGATACAGTGCTAGAAATGCTACTTGTAGTCATAAGACATGAAAAAGAAACTTGAGGGAATAAACATGAACAAAGAGGAAACAAGTATTGCTTTTTTGCAGATGAAATGATGGTCTATGTTAGAGTAGGGTTTTTTAATTTATATAATGGACCCCTTTGGAAGTTCTGTGAATTATATGGACCTCTTTTCAGTATAACATTTTAAAATGCATAAAATAAAATATACAGGATTCCAAAGGAAAGCAATTATATTGAAATAGTGTTTTATTAAAAAATTGCACAGATCCCTGGTTAAGAACCCCTCTTCTAGAGAACCCAAAAGAGTAAACTAAAAATTGATGAAATAACTTTGAGAAAGCTAAAATATATATAAAATAAATCCACATATCATCAGCATATCTGTTTTGCTGACAGAACTTATCAGGAAGAGATAGAAAAATTCTATTCAAAATAACTGGAATGTACAAAATATTTGGGTGTCTACCAACACACATAATAATATGTGAATACAATTAGAAAGCACTCTTTAGAGACACAAAGACAGAACTAAATAAAAAAATATTAATTACTCATCATACAATGCCAATATAATTGAATACGAAAATGCTACCTGTAGTAATTATTCAATGCCATACCAAACTACAGCTCAATTACTGTGGATGGCACCACCCTCCTCCTAGTCACCTAGGCTCACAACCTCAATATCATCCTTAATTTGTCACATTATCAACCACACTTTTCCAATTAGTTGACAAATTTGATTTTACCTTCATCATATCTCTCTATCTGCCCCCTTTTCTCTTTTGATACTATTACCATCCTGGTACAGGCCTTCAACCCCTTCCACTTAGGCTATTACAAATAGCTCTGCCTCATGTCTCTCCCCACTACAATCCAACCTCTATTTAGTTTTCAAATTGATTTTCCTAAAGTGTAGGTCTCACCATGTTATCTCCCCCATTCAATAAATTCTAGAGACTCCCAATTAGCTTCAGAATAATTTAAATGCACTGTTTGGCTTTTTAAAACCTTTCACAATCAGATTCCTTTCGATCTTTGCTTTCTTCTTACATCTTAGTCTCCTCCATGTACTTTAAGATCCAGTGCCACTGGCATCCTTCCTGTTCCTCACACAAGATACTCTATAATCCAACTCCATGCATTTTCATTTGCTGTCCCCCATGCCTGAAGTTCTCTCCTCTCATTTCTGCCTCCTGTCCTCCTTGAATTTCCAACTAAAACTACTTTCTGTAAGAAGTCTTTCCAGATCCTACTCAATAGGGATTCCCTCTGAAATTATTTCAATTATCCTGTATATATCTTATTTATATATAGTTGTTTGCATGTCATCTCTCCCAACTGACTATGAGTTCCTTAAGGGCAAGGTCTGCTTTTTACTTTTCTTCATCTCCCCAGTGTATAGCACACTCCATGACACATAGTAGGCATTTAATATTTAGTGATTTGCCAAAGGAATTATTTTGAAGATTTAGAGAGAATAAATTCATCTGGAAGAACAAAAGGTCAGGAATCTCAAGGGAAATAATGAAAAAAAGTGGAGAAAAAAGAACCTAGCAGTAGAAATCTATAGTCATCAAAACTATTTGATAATGATGAAAACAAGAAGTTTGATCAGTGGAACAGAGTAGGCTCACAATAGATGGAAAAAACCCAAAATAACAGTGTTTGACAAACCTTGGCTACTAGGTTAAAGACTCACTATTTGACAAAAACTGCCAGGCCAAGTAGGAAGTAGTCTAGCAAAAAAATACGTTTATACCTGTATTTCATACAATGTATGGGTTCGTGATTTGAAGATTATTTAAAAAATCCTTAGGTCTTGCTTTAGAGAAGCAAGGAAAAATATCTTTATAACAATTATGGATAAGAGTTAATGCCCAAAAAAGGGAGGGAGAGGATCATGGAAGACAAAATGAACAACTTTGATTACATAAAATTAAAAAGTTATTGCACAAACAAAACCAGTATTAAAATTAGAAGGGGAACAGCTAACTGAGAAAGAAAATGAGAAACTAGTTTTGTTAAATGAGAAATAAATTTAAAAAGAAGAAAAAAAGCTGTATTAGGAGCAAGAGGAAGTTCAATGTAGAAATAGGAATCCTATTTCATTTAGATGATACAAATAAATAAAATTATCAGAGAGAAAGCAGAACTATTATACTCCTATTCTGCATCTCATGATCAAGTAGAATTATCTTTAGATTATTAAGTACAGAGTAAAAATAGTTAAAAGATAACTGAAACTTAAGATTAAGCAGTGGGGAGGCCAGGTAGCACAGTGAGTAAGAGCACCAGCCCCAGTGTTGGGATGACCTGGGGATCGAATCGGGGCTCAGATACTTAGCACCACACCCAGAAATAACTGGCTGTGTAACCTTGAGCAAGTTACTTAACCCCAATTGCTTAAAAAAAAAAAAGATTAAGCAGGGATATGGTATGAACATGTTTGATTGCCCTCAATTATTTCAGTCAGGCTCAGAAAAAGCCTGTGTCTTCCTTGGATAGCACAGCATAGTAGATAAAATTCTAGACTTGGAACTGCAAAGAGGTTGAGGGTCTTACCCAAGGTGGCAGTAAATGGCAGAACCAGGATTTGAATGCAAGTCCTTGGAATCTACCCTTTTTATTTGTGTGAAACTCTGTAGAAGGAGAAAGAGAAGTGATATTTTCATAACAGTGTACCATAGAAAAGTGGTAAAAGCCAGCAAAACTTCATTAAAAAGCAAGTTTGTCAAACTCACTTTATTTCCTTTTTTTGATTGGCTTATTAGAATCAGCTGCTTACTAGAGATAGCGCTGACTTCAATTTTATTTTTTTTTAAATTGTTTATTTTCCTTTTATATCATTTCCCATTACCTGTTCCTTATATAATCCTTATGCAACAAAAAAGTCATTGACCATGTCTGAGGGTATTCTGCTTCTATAGTACAAGACTTCTCTACTGAGATGCTCCTTAATTCTAGTGCCTCCCCTGTTTATTATGTCATTTATCCTGTATATAACTTGTTTGTACCCAGTTATTAGCATGTCACTTCCCTTAGACTGAGCATAAGTGTAGGGAATAGTTCTTTTCTTTGTATCTTCAGCACTTAGCACAGTGTGCAGCATGTAGTTGTCCCTTAAATGTTTACTGAATGACTGACTGAGGTATATTTATATCATCAGTCCTTTGGAATTAAGATTGGTTATTGAATTCTGAAGTGTTTTCATGCTTTACTTTACGTTATTGTAGTAATTATATTGTTCTTTTGGCTCTGCTGACTTTACTTACGTTACACGTTGTCCTAAGACTCTCTAACTTAATATTTGTCATTTATGGTTCACTGCTATTCCTATATATTCATGTTCAATTTGTTTAGCCATTCCTTAGTCAAGGTGTACCCTTCTGATTTCAAGTTTCTGTCTACTTAAAAATGTGCTATTAATATTTTGTCATATATGTTAATTTTCCCTCTTAGAATTTCTTTTGGTACATTCCTTGTAGTGGCATCACTAATGTCAAACATTTCATTTTTCTAGCATAGTTCCAAGTTATTTTTCAGGAAGTCTGGATCAATTCACAACTCTATAGTTTTACTGCACTTTTCATAAGACCCTTCAATAATGGCTGTTCTCATCTTTTATCATGTTTGTCACTTTGGAGAGAGGTGATGCCTCAGGATTTTTTAAATGTCCATTTAATAATAGTAATAATAGTTAACATTTATGTAGTGCTTACTTTGTGTAGACACTTAGCTAAGCACTTTACAATTATCTCATTTGATCCTCACAACCATCCTAGAAAGTTGGTTTTATTATTCCCATTTTACAGATGAGGAAACTGGATCACATAGTAAGCATCTGAGGGTCATGGAGACTCTAGGCCTAGGGATATACCTACTGAGTCACTCAGCTACCATCATCACTAGTGATTTAGAGCATGTTTTTTTTTACCATTTAACCATTGTTAACCATTTGTATGTCATCTTTTAAAAACTGTTCATATCTGTTGACCACTTATCTATTGGAGAATGGCTTTTGAGTATATGTATGTGTATGTATACATGTGTGTATACACCTACACACATATACACAAAAAGTCAATTCTGTATATATCTTGGACATCAGACTTTTAACCTTTAAATTGTGTTCTTGGGTTCTTGGGTTGATTGAGCCCTGGATTATGGGTTTAACTGCTTCTGGGTCTTAATTTCTTAGTCTGTTTCACTGCCTTTATTTTCTATTTTTTCAATTATTAATAAGTAGTTTTGATGCTTACTGTTTTCTAACGTACTGTGAGAGAGGTAGCATGATATAGTGTAGTGAGAAAGAGAACAGATTGAAGATGTTCAGGTATTGCCCCTGGTACATGCTGGTTGTGGTTCTAGGCAAAGTGATGAACCTTTCAGTGACAATGGGAGAATCTTTAAAATTACACACTGCTAAGCATTGGTAGAAGAGTTGCCAACTCCAGTGTCAGGTCTGCCTTCCCAACATCTCTTGGATATGTTGCCTCATTTCTACTCTCCCAGCCACAACACTAGTGCATTTAATGCCTTAACACCCTACTTCATAATTGTTTAAAACCTGGCCAGTGATGACACAAGAAGTCTTTGTGATCTTTCCTCACAGTGCCATTAATCTGTCCTGTAAACAAAACCAAGGCAAGAGCAAATAAATGTTCATCCTGAGCAACTTGTTGGCTGCAAACCATACCGAGAGCAGGATTTAGAGATTTGGACAGAATATAAAATAGAAAGTATAAAATAGAGTGTAAATTAGAAGAAAGTTGAGGACAGACTGAGTGAAAAGAAGGCATTAAGTAGAGAATTAGAAAGCAAAAATGTTGTATACGCAATTAGATGTAGAGAGGGCAATTGCTGAATGGCTACAGAAAGAAAAGGAATTCTTTCAAGATAGCAAAATATCTCCACACACAGAATATTCTACCTCTGGGGGGTCTTATTTGGACAGTGAGCTGCAATATTCCTGCCAATCCATTAAAGATTCAAAATGGCTGACATTAAGTGCACAAGAGCAGTAAGTACCACTAGATTTCTCTTTTGGAGAAAGAATGACAGGTTGTAGGTTTGTTTCTTGTTCTCTTCCTTTGGAAGGACAATTATTTCTCCAATGGAAAATAACCATGGTGTGGGACTTTTAGAGAAACTGTTGTCTTTCCTGAGGGGAAAAAAATGGGAAAAACTTTTGTCGGGGAGGGGAAGGGGAGGAGGTCAAGACCAGTATTTTCATTGGCATATTGGGAACTCCCAATGAATTAATTCCCTCTATCAATGCAGTTTGGCAATTTATAATCTTAAGAGTTATCTGGGACACTTGGGTTAAGTGACTTGCCCAGGGTCACACACTTCCTGATTCTGATGTTGGCTTTCTATCTACAACAATATGTCTTCTTAGGAATATATTTCAATCAGCTAATGAAATATCCTATTACCATACACAGTATTATGCCTCTTGGCCCATTTTCATATAAGAAACCATTTAAAGATTTTTCTTTTTCCTTTAGAAGGTTTTATCTGTAAATACCGTGGTCCTTAGGGTGTAGTGGCAGAGAAGAGAAGATGTCAATGGTGCTTTTTTTAATGCCACTTCCATGGATCAAATCATATTAATTTCTGAAGTTGCATCATTTCACAGTTCTAAAAGACTTTAGTAAACATTTGGCTTCTAAGACTTTTTTCTTAGTCTGGTTCCACCTTATTTTTTAGGTTAGCCTGGGTTAAAAATACTCAAGACCCTCGGATTGCCAGGGGTCTCCAATCCCCTCTGGAGAAAAAGATCTTGGTAAGCAAACTACCATACAAAACCACTGTGCAAAAGCCTACCAGAAGAATAAATAAACAGTTTGAGAAAGCTAGAGGTTCAAATGATAACTTCTAATTGGGAAGTTTTTTTTTTCTGGCAGTTCTTTCTAGCTACTTGAAACTATGATATTATTTTGTAAATTTTTCATATATGATCATCCAACATTGGATTTTTTTTTTGAGAATTGCCTATTGACTTGGTGACAATGCCTCACTGACCAATAAGCCTGAGAGATATACTTGGTAGTGAAACGTGAGCATAAAGATTCTTGCACTAATGTAAAAGAGGCCTCCTTCTGTAGCAATTGTAAGAAAACACTCTAATCCTGGCATTCTCCATAGAAATCAAATATTTAAAATATGTTTTCTGGAGAAAAGTCTTCTTTATTATAAATTCTATACTTTACTCTGACAGAGTTTGGGTGGCATACGTAGTACAGCTGCACAAAGACTGTTAGCTAAAAAACATGAAGAGGAGAATGAAGCCATCTGCAAATTCAAGTCTGCATCCCAGGACTACCAGTTCAGCCAAGCTTACTCCAAGAGACAAGATGAAATTATGGAGGAACCCCAGAGGTATATTCCCGAACAGTCGCCTGGCCTATGCAGAAAGTCAGAACTAATTAAAGAAGAAAAAATATGGGCACCAAAAAAATGGGACTATTTAGTAAATGAGAGAGAACTAAAGCTGATAGAGAGGCATATTTACAGAGCAAAACATGCAAGAAACCTTAGAAACAAAACACGTATAGTATACCGCCATGATATCTCAAGGAAAATATTTCCTCCCAAAACTTGGACCCCAGAAAGTAAAGAGGATAGTGACATCCAGAAAAGACCTAAAACAAGAGAGCAGATGAGAGAATCAGAAGCAAAGCAAATTAAAGAACATCAAAAGCGCATGATGCACGGCAGAAAAGTTATGCAAAGACACAAGGAGAGATGTTTTTATAGCATCCCCAGCGAGGTTCCTCTAGTTCCAAAACCTGAGGCAAAGAAAGAGCAAATGAAACTTTATGAATGGGTTGCTGCTTATCCACTTCTCCAACCTCGACATGGGAAGCGGTTGGAAATACGTATCCTTATTGAAAAATCAAAGTTCAAAGAGGAGGAACCAGAGGAAGATCATAGAACGATACTGCCAGTATTCTTGAAAATACCACCATTTTTGAAGAGTCAAATAGACAAAATGAAAGCTTATTAAAGTTGTTATATTTCTAAGATCAAGGGTTAAATATTTTGGATGAAAATATTGTTTGTAACTTTTAAAACAGAAGCTACATTACTAGATACTATCTCTATAAAATTAAACTGTGAAGAGAGGAAAAAAAAAGGAAAAAGTTGAGTTCTTTACATTGGAGGGAGTGGGGTAGAGATAAGATTGTAGCCCAAAACTTTTTTTTTAGAGGGGGGAAGGCAGGGCAATTGGGGTTAAGTGACTCGCTCAAGGTCACACAGCTAGTCTAAGGCTGAATTTGAACTCAGGTCCTTCTAACTCCAGGGCCAGTGCTCTATTCACTGCGCCACCTAGCTGCCCCAATAGCCCAAAACTCTTAAATCTCTGAATAGGCTTGGTGTGAGAATATAAAAATTGCTTTGACTAGCAAAGATAAACTCAAAAGTATACTTTTTCTCTAAGGGTTGGGTAGGGATAAAGAAGAAATAAAAAAAGATAAATTAGGAAAGCACTCACTGATCAGAAATATTAATCAATTAACTAATTGATGTTCCAGACACTGTGCTAGGGTACACAAATAATGAAAAGGTCCCTAGCCTGAAAGAGCTTACATTCTAATGAGGAAGATAAGAAGTCCATGTATAAGTTATATGTAGAATAAATATAATCTGAATAAATACAAAGTGGTTAAATACCAGATAGATTAGGAGGGGGGCATTAGCAGGGGATGGTAGATGTGAGGAATCAAGAAGGAAGGTAGTACTTGAGCTGTAGCTTCAAGGAAGAGAGTGATTTCATGGGGCAGAGGTAAGGAGGGAATGCATTCCAGGTATTAAAGAAGGCTAGTAAAAAGGCAAGGAGATGGGAGATACAGGTTTGTGAATAAAAAACATTGAAAAGACCAGTTCAGCTATATTGCATTGTAAGGAATGGGGAGTGCAACGAAACTGGAAGAGAAGTTGTTGGGGCAGGTCATAGAAGTACTTAAAAGTGTCCTAGAGGCAATCACAAGGAGTCACTGGAGTTGAGTGAATAGTGGAGTTCCCATGATCACATCTGTGCTTAATGAACATTACTTTAACATGGAGGACATGTGAGGCAGGGAGACCAATTAGGAGGTTATTACAAGAAACTAAGGCAAGAGGTAATGACGGACTTGAACTAAGGTGGCAGGTTTTTGAGTAGAGAGAAGGGGTACAATGAAAAATATGTTGTGAAGGGGAAAATGGCAAGATCTGGCAACTGACTGGATATGGTAGGGGTGAAGAATCTAAGTAAATACTAAGATGCTAGTCTCCATGACACAGGAAGTATGGTGGTACCTTTAACAGAAATGGGGAATTTGGAAAAAGACTTTGGAGGGAAAGATAATTTAGTTCTGGATCTTTGAGATATCTCTGGGACATACACTTTGAAAGGTTCAAAATACATTATTGATGATGTGAGATTGAAATTAGGATAAGACTAGAGCTGGATCTGTAAATGTAGAAGTCATCTACATAGAGATAATTAAAACCTTGGGAGCTGCTGAAGTTACTGAATGTGCGGAAGAGAAGAGGGTCTATGACACAACCTTGAGGAACACCCACAGTTTAGGGAGCATGCTATGAATGAGCTAGCAAGAGAGACTGAGAAAGTTGTCAGATTGGTAGGAAGTTGAACCAGGAAAGGTTTCACAGAAACACAGTATAGAAAGACTACCCTGGCGGAGAGGTTGGTCAACAGTGTCAAATACTGCAGATGGACTGAGAAGGGTGAGGATCAAAAAGACTATCAGATTTGACAAGATAGTCATAACCATAAATCTGGTAACATCAGATGAGTGATGAAGAGGGAAGTTAGATTATATAGGACTAGGAATGAGAGCAGAAGAAAGGGGGACAACATGCAGAAATTCCAAGGAATTTGGCTGAGAAAGGAAGGAGAGATATATGAGTATAGCTTGAGGAAGGAAAAAACTTGGACATATTTGAAGGTACTAGGGAAGGAACCAATAGATAGAGGTTGATAGTTTAAGAGAGAAGATGGCAAGGATTAGGGGCAGCCACTTAGCTGAACTTTCCCAACATCCTCCCCCTCTCCCCCAACAACCTTAAAATAATACCTCAAATCAATTTTTTTAAAGCGACAGAGCTAACAAAAAGTTAGGATGAGATAGGAAAGGTGACAGGGAATTCCAGCACATGAATTTCTTTGGAACCCTTAAGGTCTCAAAAACAAAAGGTTGTGGATGTTTGATCATAGAATTAATGATAGTCATAAAATGAATTTCAACTGAAATGTAAACTCAGAGACATAACTTTTAAAAATAGCCAAGTAAAAATATTTTCTTTTTCCCCCTCCAAAAATGGTGGAATGCTTAACATTTATGTATGGAATAGTACTTATATTCCTTTCTTCTTTGAATTTTCAATTAAGATATTGTATTGGTCACATCATTCTACATGGTAAAATTAAGTAGATAAATGGTGACCTATTCAAATTATTTCATTTCTTTCTCCTTTACCACAGCCTTATTGAAAAAAAAGCTTTTAATGATTTTTTCCCTACATTTCTTCTTTGCTCTATAAACTCTCTAAAATCCTGTTTTTGGAGTATTTGTTTTAGAAGAGTTTTAAAAAATGTTATTTACCTCTTTTCATTCTCAACTGGCATGCTTTTCAGAAGCTATAATTTGCTTAGGATCTTTGAGGATCCTAATAGATTATTTTGTCACAAAGTGTCCTATTCTAAGTCCATTCTGCTTCTGTCTCCATTTATCCTGTTGGAGATTCCTTTTTTATTCTGTCAGGAACATGAGATTACCTTCAATGAAGAAATACAGAAAGTACATTTCCGTGATTTATACTTAGGATGCATCTCAGATTCCAGGATAGTATATTGTTTTCAAGTGGAGGAGGTAAGTTTCCTGATATTTCTATCCCCTTTATCTGGAGGGAGTGAAGTGTTGGGGAGTCTTCTAAGACTCTTATCATACCCCACCCCACCCCTCCTTTGGGAGATGTAATCCCTGAGTTGATCATATCCTCAGTATGGAGACCCAACATCTAATGCTCCTTTGTTTCGTCTTCTCAGAGATCTAATTGACTTATCTTTAGAAGTTTCAAAGTTTTTATCTTTACTTTTAATCCAATTCTTGCACACAAGCTGTTTTAGCTTTTTTGTTTTTAAGAAGAGTTCAGGGTTTTTCACAGAGTAAGGGCTATAGTAGCTATATAATAGTAATAACTATGAAAGTACTTTCTTCTAGAAATGATACATATTAGCAGTCTGAATATAAGAACCACAAACTTTAATAACATTTTTTTTCTAATAGTCTTTTGAGAACTGGTTACACAACTCAATAATTTTACATGAAGTGTTATTTTCATTCTTCACCATGGCATGTTAATTCATTCTGAATTCTTTGCCATTTCCATATCTGATTTATACATATTTTTTTGCCTCAGATTTCTGAATTAAACTGGTTAGTTTAAAAACAAATACTTCATTTGTTTTTCCTCTTTATTCATTTTCCCAATAAATTAACTGAAGTCCAGAAAGTTTAAGTATATTGTGTAAGGGGTCACACAGGCAAGTGAATGAGGTAGGATATTGAAACCAGGTTTTGTGACTCTAAAGTCATCAAAGGAATTCATGTCAGCCTACTAAAGACCTTCCTTTATATGTGGTCTCTAGCAGTATGTTGACGAGGATCTCACATTTAGCAAGTGCTTTCAGTCTGGAAAGAAAAAAGATGACTCAGGAATACATATGAAGTAAAGAAAAAAAAAAAAGAGCCAGGTGATAGATCTAGCCAAACATATTTTATGCAGGATTTCATGGACTAAATATCCCTAGGAGTTCCAACCAGCCAATTCCACCTAAATTTCATTCATTTACACACAGACATATAGCTAGTAATACTAGCTGGCATTTATGTACTGGTATTAAGGATTATCTTATTTGATCCTTAAAACTACTCTGAGAAGTACTTCATTATTTTCATCCCTATTTCAGATGATAAAATTGAGATTCACAGAGGTTGCTTGAGTGTTAACTCGTCTATGGGGTATATACTGCTGGTGTTAGGTATAGGATTTGAACCTAAGTTTCTCCTGATTCTAAGTTTAGAACTCTTTTCACAATACAGTAGAGTCACAACTTAGGAGAAAAGGGAAAGATAAAGTTCTAAAGTGAACAGAGAAGATGCACATTGTATATAGTCAAATTTACTCTGGAAATCCCTTAAATAATCCATAAAATAAATGAGTGCCATATGTCTAAACAATTTGGTTGAAAAGGGGTTAGTGTCTCTTTAAAAGAACAGTCCATATCAAAGAATGTATGGGTCTGAGATGGTTACTATGGAAATAACTGAATGTAAATGTTGTTTTTCATTATGGTCAACTAAGCTAAGGAATTAATCAGAAGTGATACGAACACTAGGACCACCAAACAGGTAAAGCTTAGCTGGCAGAAAAACTCACTTAGGGAAAAATATTTTTTAAAAAGGCTTCACATCTAAACGACAGGGAGTAATCATAGCATCACATAATTCTTTTCTTCCTGTTTTATCAGGAGGTTCAAGAAGATATAAAGATGTCAAAGGGGAGGGAGGACTGATTGTAGCTGATCAGGAATTCTATTCTAGGAAGGCCAATTAAGGATGCCTTTTCAGTTTAAGTAGAAAGAATACAATGTCAGAGGGCATGATGAAGAGGAGAAGCTAGAATCACACTCCCACTGGTCACCATATGAGGGGCAATCAGAGACTGAGACCGTCTGAGGACTAAGAGGATAGCAGTAGACCTCTTCTTAACTTACTCAATTGACAGTGTAATGATGGACGGAATCAACATTAAGACATTTTTTTTGGGTTCCCTTTTTCCCCAGCATATAGTTCAATTTGGCAAACTAAAATACATGTCTGATATTCAAAAATGTCATTTATGAAGTGCATTCATGTCCACTGCCTCTCAACATGTAGTAATGTGCCATATTTTCCTAGGAAGAAAGTGTGATTTTAAGACCTGAGCCAACTGATTTAGTGTCATATTGTGCACTATGCACAATAATTTCATACCTCATATATTCAGATTTCAAACCTGGTCTCACATGGGAGTCTCAAAAGAGGTGGTTTTGAAATACTCAATAAAAATGGAATTTATGCCATTCATTCAATAAACATTTGTAGAGTATTTACTGTGTGCAAGGAAAGTGCTATGGATGCTACAAAGACAAGACAGTACAGTTCTCATATTTAAAATCTAACACAGGAGAGTCTTACTATTTGAAACCTTTTTTTTCCTACTCAAGTACTTTGGATTTTTTTCACTTATCACTTTCTAATTTATAGCATCATCATTTGGGTACATCTTATCTTTTATTATAAAGTTTCTTGAAGGCAAGGATTATATTTCATCTTTATATTCCAGCACCTAGCATCCCAATGGGTACTTAACATTTATTGAATTAAAGTCAAAGTTAAACTGAAATGAATACAAAATGCAGTTAGGAATGGTATGTATCCTTCTTACAGGGAAGTTATGGAATGGAATGATGTTTGAGCAGTTATCCTAGGAAATGAGTGAAGAGGCAGGGAGGGAGACTGGTCAGCCCCTTTATCCACTATGCAATGCCGTGCCCTTAAATTATATTTTAATCAGAACTTGGTACAGGAGAAAAGTAGAGATCTGAGATGCTTCAGTGTATTTTAAGTTATTTCTTTTGAGCAATACATAAACACTGCATGCTACATAAACAGTGGGCATATTGGTCTTCACTTTTTGGTAGATATGCTTCAATATATAATTGAGGAGCCATTTTCATTGATAACTTTGGTGGATCAAAAAGTCCCAACTTGACAATCAGAACTGTAAAACTCAAAAACAACAATTAAAAGAATTACTATGAGATTTGCCTAAAGATTTTACAAAACAAGAATAAGTCTGATGCAAGCCGGATCCTTCAGAAATGAATGGGGGGAAAGCTTACTCAAAAAGAGGATGCAAGGATTATAAAAGGTAACAACATACTGAATCAACCTTGTTCCCAGTGCCTGGAATGCGCTCTCTCCCTTCTGCTCTGACTACGAATCTCTACGGCACTCCCAGAGGGCCAGTTAAAATCCTGCCGTCTACCGGAAGCTTTCCCCAGTCCCTCTCCATTCTAGTGTCTTCCCTCGGTTAATTACGATTATCCTTATTTTACAGATAAGGAAACCGAGGCTATGTGTCGCGCACAGTTTGGGATTTGGAACAAGAGGACGCCAGTCCTGCGGGTCTCCACCATGACCCCCAGCTGCCTGACCCCAGGTCCCATCCTCGCGCGGGGTGGAAGGGGAGGTTACCCTTGGTTTCCCTCCACGGAGCCCAAGGCCCTACCAAACAGGGCAGATGCTGGATAAATTATTAGCTAGGAGTGAAAATAAAACCCGGGGCGGGCGGGGATAGGCCCGGCTCCGCCCCCACCCGGAGCAAGGAGGCAGTTCTCGCGCTCGCTAGGTGCCTGCAGGGGGCGTCAAGGGGCTCGAGACAGAGTCGCCCCCCGGCGGCGGGAGAAGGCGGCGCTACTGGAGAGAGACCCAGGCCGGGCATGGCCTCCGTGGTGGAATACAAGGGGCCCCGGGTGGGTTACCGCTGTGGCTACTGCGACTCCCCGGCAGGCAAAGTCTCGAGCGGTGAGTGTGGCCGGGCTCTCTGGGCCCAGCTTCCCCTCTCCCTTCCTCCCTTCCCCGGCACGGCCTCGCACGGCCAGCAAGCCTCGCCGTCACTGAAGACAGTCGTTGTTCGAAGGCCGGACTAGAAAGAGCCCCGCGTTGCCCTCGCCAAATATGGCGTGAGTGTCGTCACCCTTCCCCGCCCGCCGCGGTCAGCCCCCGGCGAGGCTTGTCCCTCGGGGGGACCGGTGGTTTTGCCCGCCTCCCCGCCCCGTCTCCGCCTGCCCCAGCCCTCGCCGGCGCGGGGCATTGTGGGGTGTCAGCGGCTGCGGCTCGGAGCGGCTGGAACTAGCCGCGGGGCGGGGGAAGATGGCGGTGGCTCCCGGAACCTCCCCGACCATAGTGGAATACTTCGAGGGCGAGGACTTCTACCGCTGCGGCTACTGCAAAAATGAGACGGGCAGCCGCTCCAATGGTGAGGGAGCTCGGCAGGGCCTGAGGCCCGTCCCGAACGCCATGCCGGCCCGGCGGGGCCGGCGCCTTGGCGGGAGGGGAGCGGAGCGGGGGGAGGGGAGCGGGGGGCGGGCAGGGGGCGGGGAGAGCGAGGCGGTGGCTCGCGCCTGACAGGCTGCGGGCGGGCGGGGGCGGACGTTTGGCTTCCTCTGGCGCGCGGTGTCGGGGTCCCCCTGGCTGCCGGCCCCCGCAGAGGGGGCCGCCCTCCGGTCGTGGCCTATTGATCATCCGCGGATCCGGTACTCATCTTGTTTGACCCTGTCAGGTGTTTGTTTCCTTTCTCCCGGGTGAGACAGCTCCTCGACGGCAGGGATTGTCTTTCGCCTTCCTTTGTATCGGTGCATGGCGCACAGTAGGCGCTTAATCAATGCTTGTGGACTGACTGACGACTGAGGGCGCACAGAAAGGGAGCTGGACGGGTCTGTGGTGACGTCAGCCCTGGAGGCCGAGTACTCTTTACTTTCTTTATCGATTTAAAGAAAAAAGAACTCAGACCTCTTTCAGTCTGCTTCAGCCTCCGTGTCTGTTAGGAACGTTGCACAAAATCACATTATAGTGGGATTGATTGGGAGGACCTTCAGGTTTATTATCCTCGTTAAAGGGCTCTGTGTTCGCCAGACTTGTTAATAAAATGATTGCTGTGATTGGTCCAGCACCTGCACTTTATAGAGGTAAGCTTGGTCACCTGGCAGAGGCCTGATAGAAACGGTCTGAGAGTTGAAGTTAATTCCAAATTCCCAGCTCAGGGTTGGCTTGTTTTCTTTCCTTCTTTCCCCTCTCCATTATACAGGATAGTGCTCATCAATTTAAAAATTTATTTGAAGGGTTCTTCAATTAGAAGAAAGATTAGATTTCTGCTTGTCCTGGGATTGGGCAGGCTTGAGCAAAGGATAAAGGAAGGATCTATTGACTATCTCTTAAGTAACTTTAATTTCTACACCCAGCTTCACAAATTGCCCCAAGAAAGAATACTGATCTCTTAACCTTTTGAGGGCCTTCACCGGCTGGCTGTTGAATACCTTTTAAGCCTTCTTTGACACTACTTCATTGTAACCTACCTTTGTTGCCAAACTGTGGTAAGGAACTGAAGGATCACATGTCTAGAGCTGGAAGAGACACTGATCAGAGGCCATCTAGTCCAGCCCCTTCATTATACAGAGGAGGAACTGGGCCCCAGAAAGATAACAGACTTGCTCAAGGTCATACTGATAAGTCTTGGAGGCAAGCTTTGAACCCAAGTGTTGCAGTTTAAATCCAGGGATGCCAAAATGTTGTTGAGGTGGGGACTCTGCCCATCTAAAAACTGTTTCGGTTTCATGAAGTGTTGTGGTGGAACGGTCTCAAAGAATTCAGTCAGGCCACCTCTAATCCGAGTATAGGTATTTGTTGAGATTGAGGCCTCTCATGAAGGAGGTTAAATTCCAAGAGGAACCAGCAACTTTAGAGAAAGCAAGATGGATTTTTATAGAGTAAAGATGCAATTACATAACAAAAACTTACATAGAATAGAGGAATATCATTAATATTAAAAAGGCAGGAGGAGTTTCTTAAGGGATTAGGTAATGGAGGAGGGGACCCATCTGTGGTTCAACATTCTCTTCATTCTGCCCTCTAACTGGCTAGCTATTGTGGTTAAAACAGATAGTTAGGTATTGTGGTCTTGTCTTGGGCTAGATGGATGATGTGATTGTGCTTGAATATAAGAACAGACCTGTTTCTGTGAAAATGGGTCTGGGGACAGTGACCAGGTAGAGGCAGTAGCTGGGTTCCCATCACATGGACACACCTGCTGTTTCTGTGGAAACTAAGAGTCCAGGGACATATCTGTTGTTCCATTGAGCAGTGAGGCATATACACTAAGTTAGGACATTGGGGGGGGTGGGGGGGTTTAGGTAGATGCAGTGGGCCTGCTGTTCAGTAGGGCCAGGCCTATAATGAAGTTAGAATATTGGGGCTGGGGGCGGCTAGGTGGTACAGTAAATAGAGCACTGGAGTCAGGAGGACTGAGTTCAAATACAGCCTCAGACAATTGACAAACTTACTAGCAGTGTGACTTTGGGCAAGTCAACCCCAATTGCCCTCCAAAAAGCAAAGAAAAAAAAGAATATTGGGGCTGGGGGCAGCTTTATTAGGATTCCATCATTCTCCCCTCAAAGAGTTGGGACCCAAATTCATTTGGGAGAAGGGATGAAGGTCTTAGCTCCTGTGGCTTCTACAGGCTGAAAAGGGGAGTAGAGCTGTTCCTGTCTCAGTGGGTCCCGAGGAGGAAGTTGACTGGAACAAAGCATAGATCACATCCAGGGGATGGTAGTAGGTGAGTATGGACTGCTCTCCACTGTTTGCTGCCCATTGTAGGTGAATTGGCCTGTAATCTGAGAGACACAAATCTGACAGGCAAGTTCAGTATGCAGGGCCCAAGATATAAGGAGAAAGACAGATATATATATATATAGGCAGTTGACTAGCCCAAGTACCTTTTTACTAAACTATTTAGGCTGTAGAAAGGAATATAATTTTAGGCTTAATAGCTCTGATCTACACACATTCTAGCAGCTCAGATGTAACCCAGCCTTAGTAATGATTAACATTGTGTTTGTACCTTTCTTTCACAAACATCTTTTCACTTGTCTAATTGTTCTCATATCATTCAAAAAAAATCTTCTATTCCAGGGAATTATCTTTCTACTTGACTATGCAGGTAGGCAGGTGACAAGCCTCTGTATTAATTTACCCAGTTGTTTGGGATATGGAATGACTACACATTCAGATTGAGAACAGCAAAATTTCAAATACCTGCATTTTACTTTTACTATCTTTTACTGACCACTTGCTGTAATTAGAGAAATTTGTCATAAAAGGAAAAAGCAGGAACATGCCAGATATGACAAGATAAAACATCCTTAACTCTGTTTGAATTCAGATAAGAGTCACTTTAAATCCATCTCATAGCCAGACTGAAGAATAGCCAGGTGAGAGATTCCTTTTCAAAGAAAGACAATGGGGAAACTGAGCCAGGAGGGTCCCATTTTAGATTGAGGCTAAAATTGTCCTCTCGGCTTTTCCCAAAAGCAAACCTTCACCTGTAGCAGGATCACACTCCCTCTGAGTAGTTTGTGGCATTTCTCTCAGATGCTGATTTAATGTAGACAATTATATCTAAATTCAAACTCAAAATAAAACTAGTTGGCATTCCCAATGTTTTTTTACCTCAAATGACAAGTCTCACTAATCACAGTTTAGGGGTTGATACAATTGTTTTTGTTACTCTCGTGGAATTAAAATAAGCAATAAAAGTTTACCATGACTTACATACATAAGAGATTTCATTTCTCAGTAAACCAAGTTCATTGTTTAGGAACTCCATAACCCAAACAAGCTCTTTTTTTTTTCCCAGGGCTGATGACCTTGCCCACCAGATGGTTTCTAGGGATCTCGCAAATTTGCAAATAAGGAGAAATTGATAGGGACCCCAAAGAAGGCTAATCTGCTTGTCCACCCTATGATATTCTTCCTCTGGACTGATGAAAACCACATACTTTATGTGTGGCAAGTCCCCTCTTTTCAATACTGATTTTTCTTTTTCCATGCCAGGATGTCTTTCAGGGTTCCCATATTTTATATTTAGGATCCCAGTATATAGTAGCTGGCATATGTGGCCTCTGGTCACTCCCTATAGCCCTACATTGGAGGTCACCTTGGCCATCTTCCTAAGGGAAGACAGTAGTCTACCCTGTCTACCCTGTCTACCCTTAGAGCTGCTGTGGGATCAATTTTAGGTTTTAACATTATAGCAATAATCCCAAATAACTTAGTTAAAATTTTATAATTTTCATAAGTAAGAGCCAACTTGTTTTAGCTTTAAGACAGGATTCTTAGCAGGACTTAATAAAATAACAAACCTGGTTTTAAACAAATTTTTTTCCACTGTCTTTTAGTTTCAACAAAATTCAGATTAAAAGTTGCTTTGCCTAATACTGTTTCTGGCTTACAGTGGTCACTCAGGTTTTACAATATAAGATAATTTTACTACATTGTAGAAATACAATAATAACACAAACAGTAAGATGACATTAATTGCATTTCCAAATCACATATAAAAATTATTGATAGAAGATTGGTCTTACCAAGTGTAGAGGCTTGTTGACTTCTGGCTTCATTTTCTCCTCTCCTTTTCTCATCTCCCTACAGTTGCAGAGCCTGGTTGTGGGGGTGGTCGATTTGGTAAGGAAGGAGAAAGAGGACACCACTGCTTGTGTGGGAGAGACTAAGGGCCAGGTACTGACTGGAGGTTGTAGAGTCCAGTGGCTGAATTAAAAGTCCAGGAGCATTGAGGAGAGGGTTTTGGTGAATAAGGAGGAGGGTCCCAGAGGAACCCACAAGCTTCCTGATAGGGGTTGCTTGGCTTTGGGGAACTTGAAGCAGAAACTCCAGGTTCTGGTGGTGTGGGAGCAAGGACTTGGGGTTTTGAGAGGGGAGGTTCATCTGCTTACTTAGAGGAGTGGGCTTCAGGGTACCCAGAGGTGTAGGGCTGTTGCTTTCTGTTTGTATCTGTCTGATCTGTGTCTGTGTAAAAATCTCTGAGTCTGCCACTTTGTAAGACTCAATGTAGCCGACCAGAAAAGAAAAAAATTGTACCTGGGCTAGAAAGATTGATGGTCTGATTACTGTACTTAAGTCAAGTCATTCTGTTATCTTGACTGGAACTTTCCCTCCATGTAGAATGATCTTTCCTTTACCTTATTCCATAGTTATTTATGGGTATATCTTGCTTATAAATCAAAAGCTCCTGGAGATCAGTGACTGTACCACCAACAGTGATAACTGGTACATGCATAGTAGAAGGCACAATAATTGTTTGTTGAATTGTTAGGTAATGAGTTTCCTTTTATCTGAAGTCTTAAAGGAAGTCATATGAACAGACATTTATTTATTAAGCTCTTAGCCATGGGCCCAGCACTGTGCTAAGGGACCAGAAAGAACAATAAAAGACAGTGCTTGATCTCAAGGAGCTAAGTCTGATGTGAGAGACAACGTGCAAACAACAATGTGCAAACAAGGTCAAAGGATATATTGAAGATATCATCGGGAAAGAGACAGGAAATTGTGTACAGGTAACAGGGGAGAAGACCAGGAAAAGCTTCTGGCAGTGGTTGGGATTTTAGCTGAGGCTTGAAGGAAGCTTGGGAGAGTATTCTAGGCATTACATCCAGTTAAAACTCTTGTAGTGGGTGACAAAAAGCAAGGAAGCCATTGTCACTGGATTGCAGAGTATATGGAAAGGTATGCTATAAGAAGTCTAGAAAGGCAGGAAGGGGCCAGGTTATGAAGGACTTTTAAAAAGTTTAGAGAATTTTGTGTATGATACTGGAGGTAATAGGGAGCCATTTAAGTTTTTTGAATGGTGGAGAGTGGGGTGATGTAATCAAACCTATGCTTTAGGAAAATCAGTTTGATAACTGAGTGGAGGATGGATTGGAATGGGGAAAGACTTAAACTTAGGAGACCACATTCCAGGCAATTGCAGTGACCAGGTTTGAAGTGATAAGGACTTGCAAGCACCAGGATGGTAGCAGTATCAGAGGAAAGAAAAGGGGGGGTATGTATGAGAGATATTACATACCTAGGGTATCTAGCTTGAGTTACTGGAAAGATGGTGATACCCTCAAGAGTAATTTAAAGTTTGGGAGTAATATAAAAGTAGGGTTAGGGGGCAAGATAAGAGTTCAGTTTTGGTCATGTTGACTTTAAGGTCTCTATAAGACATTCAGCTCAAAGATATGCAGTTAGAGATGTGAGACTGGGGGTCAGAGCTAAACAAATAGATGTGAGAATCACTGACAGAGATGATAATTGAATCCATGAGAGCTGATGACAACACTAACTGAATACAGTACAGAAAAAAAAAAAAGACGGCCCAGGACTGAGCCTGGGACAGCTGTGTTAGTAGACATAGCCTGTATAAAGTTTTAGCAAAAGAGACTGAGGAGTGGTTACAGAGGAAGAAAACCAGGAGAAAATGGTGCCATGAAAACCTAGAAAGAAGAGAGAATGAATGTAATGTTCTAGAACAAATTTATGCTTCAAGTAGAAGTTGGACTATGTGACCTTTGAACAAAGTTCCTTCCAACACTAAGATTCTTTAGTGGTAGGGTGAAGACTTGGAAGTATTTAGTACAAATGATCTTGGTCAAGTTACTCTTGGAGAGCCTCAGTTTCCTCATCTGTAAAATGAAGGGAGTTAGAATAGATGGCATTAGAGATCCCTTACCTGTTCAAAATCTTCCACTTGTAGATATATGATCCTGTGATTGAAGTGACTTTAGAGTGTTACCTTTTCATTCAACAAGCATTTATTAAGCACCTTCTGTGTGCCATTCAATGAGACTACAAAGACAAAAATGAAATAGATCTTGACCCTAAGGAGCTTACATTCTTTCAGGTGAAAATAGCATGAACACAACTAAATACAAAACACAAAATAATTTGTGGAATGTGGGGAAGAGATCTGAAGACACCTTATACTGAAGTGGCATTTGAGCTGACCTTGTGAAGAGAACTGGGGATTCCTGGAGAGAGAAGTGAGGAGAAAGTTCTTTCCCACCGATTAACAATAGCATTAAGTGCTTAGTATATGTGAGGCACCGTTGAGGCATTGGACTGACCAAAAGAGTTTCTTCCCTCAAGGAACTTATATTCTTTTTTTTTTTCTCTTTTGGAGGGGGGAAAGTAGGGCAATTGGGGTTAAGTGACTTGCCCAACGTCACACAGATAGTTTTATTTTAAGTGTCTGAGGCTGGATTTGAACTCAGGTCCTCCTGACTCTAGGGCCAGTGCTGTATTCACTGAGCCACCTAGTTGCACCGAGGAACTTATATTCTACTAAGGAAATGCAACATATTCAACATATTTGCTGACAAGAAAATATGGGATAAATACACAGATATTGGAGCCCTGGGGGCAGTAATAATTTGGGAGGGAGGAGAGATCAGGAAGAGCTTCTTGAAAAAGGGGGCATTTGAACTGGACCTTGAAGGAACCTACAGGGGATTCAAGAGGTGGAGTTGAGGCAGAGTATTTCAAGATGGTAGACACCTGGTATAAAGGCATAGAGATACAGGACAAGGTTTGTCATAAAAGGAACACCATAAAAAGACCAATTTGCCTATAGTGTGTCTGAAGGGGAGTAATGTGTAATCATCATGAAAAGACAAGCTGCAGCCAGATTATGAAAGGTTTTAAATGCCACATAGATGAGTTTGTATTTTACTAGAAGGATAACGGAATCCTCTGAGGTTTCTTAAGCAAGGCAGTGAGATGGCTATACCTTAGTGCTATCAGTTTGTCAGGTATAGGCTGAATTGGAGAAGAGAACCTGACTCTGTAGGCCTGCTAATGAGAACGCTGTTGCATGATCTGGACTCAAAGTGATAAGGGTTGGTCTAGGGTGGTCATGGTGTGAACAGAAAGAGATGTTGAAGCATGAAGGCCACTTGTGCAAAGGTCCAGAGACAGGAAATGGAATGTAGTTAGGAGAGGAACAATGAGTCTTTTTGCCTGTAGTGAGTACTGGGTGGAAAGGTAGCTGGATACAGGATTAAGAAGGACTTTAAATACCAAATAGAGTAGTTGGTATTTTATCCTAGAGACAAATGGGAACTCTTTTGCTGTGTCTTTCCCATTGCTATGCTCTGTACATCACAGATTTAGAGCTGTAAGAGAACTTAGCCATCTGTCCCAATGTTCTTTTGCAGATTTGGCAACTGAGGTTACACAGGCAATAAATTGGCAGAACCAGAATTAAAACTTAGGTCCTGGGGTGGCTAGGTGGCCCAGTGAATAGAGCACAGGCCCTGGAGTCAGGAGGGCCTGAGTTTAAATCTGGCCTCAGACACTTAACACACAAAAAAACTAGCCATGTGACCTTGGGCAAATCACTTAACACCAAAAAGCAAAAAAAAGAAAACCAAAAACTTGAGTCCTTTGACTGCAAAGACTTCTTTTCACTGCATTACACTCAATACCTTACTATAAGCATGTCTTCTTGCCTGCACTTGATAATAGATTCTATAAAACACTGACTCAATCAATCGTTATAAAAGTGGTTTTTAAAGTTTATTATTTGACCATTTAAAATCATTCATTCACTCTCCATTGCCTGCATGGATGAAGTCCAGACTCCTTAACTATCTTCTCTGTTATGTCTGGTCTCAGGCACCCGTAGGGCTTTGAGACAGTCACAGAAAAAGTGCTGTATCTAAAATGTAACTGCAGAGAAGCATGAGAAAACTTAGGAATTGATGCAGAATAAATAAAGCAGAACTATCAAAGAATTATATACAATAACAATACATATATAAATGGAAAGAACAATGGCAAACCAAAATTGATAACTGTATAGTTATGACCAAGTTTGACCCCTGAGTTGAATTCCCTCTCTCCCATTGTAGAGGTGGGGGGACGGTGGGTGTGGAATATGGCATATACATTCAGACATGATCCATGTGTTAATTTTTTTCCCATTTCTTAAACTTTGTTATGTGAGATAGCTTGCTGGGTAGGAGAGGGATGTATTTGGAAAGAAATATGATTTAACAATAAAAATAACAACATTTTAAAAAGAAATGTTGCTAGGGCGGCCTGTAATCTTATTACAATTTGTCTGTGTCTAAAACACAGCCGTGGAACTTTAAGATGCCTGAGGAAGGTAGACAGAAATATAACTCACTGCCTTCCCTACCCTCCAACTTCCTTTCCATTTATTATCAAACTGCTGTTAGGCACATTCACATCAGGGAAATCCTGTGGTAAGCACCAGACCCTTTCCTGAGCCCTAGAAACTTATTGGGTTTAACTGGAACTCTTCAAACAACCAGATATTTCTAAAGGGCACCTGTTTATTGTCAGCCTTAGTTTGTATTGGTAGTACTCAATATTCTTACTTCTCTTTAGGAATCCTATTAGCTATACTTCCAGTCCCATAGGCGGGTGGTAGTGGTACAAAATGCAACACACCGTCTTGTCTCCATTGTATACTTGAACTGTTTTGTTAATATCTCACTTTTGTGTTGTCTTCCTCCTTTTAGTCCCATTGTGAAAGTGATTGGCGCCTTCTTGGATACCTCCAGTGCATTCTTCTCGCCTTAGAGAGAACTGTTGACATTTTTATTTAACTACCACATGCAGTCTTCTGGTTCATACTTCTAATCAGTCAGATAGCAAATTACTCCCACTTCTGTCTGTAGTACAGAATCTCTGTATTTGATTTTAAACTTATTAAACTAGATCCCACCCTTTGCTGAACAAGTTGTTCCTCTTTTCATGGAAATTTAAATGAAACATAAAGGTTTGGGGTGTTAGATGTGAAAACCTCTGAGTTTCAAGGTATGTGACAGTCCTAACTCGAAAGTCATAGGGTTAAGTAGCTGGGAAATAGTGAATGGGTTGGAAATATTTGTTGTCTCAAGTATGGTTGACAGGAATATAATCCAAGTTGTATTTGCCCTTTTGGGTTCCAGTTGAACTTTTGGTCTTTGTTAATCCCCCTGTTTCTTTCCCTGTTTCCTGCCTGCTCTAAGTAATATTTTCTGAATCAGCCAGATTTCTTTCTGCAGGTACTGTTCTATGTTCTCAACAAGGTTGGCATCTATTAAGTGTTTTGCATATTTGTGAGGCACAGACATGGACAAATAATTCTCTTTGGAAGCTACCTGAAAAGATAAACTTCTAAAGGCAGAGTCCATTATATTATTACTATTATGTGTTGGGATACTTTGTCATCAGAAGGAATTGGATCAAGTTCTGCTTTAAATGTGTGCTGTATAACAGTGTAGATGCTGTTTAATGTCCTAGGTAGTACATCATACATATTAGCTTGGTAGTGGATGGCAGGCTTTGAAAAGCATTCCCTGAACTTCAAACCTATATTGAAGTCTTCCAAAACTTGGTTATTAACTGTGGCCTTCTATCTGAGGTAGTCCTGAGAACCCATGTAGGTGAATCACTTTCAGGAAATACCTTGATATGAGTTGGATGGTAGCTTGGAATACAGAATCTTGTGGCATATTTTCAAGAAGGCAAAAATTGTCATAAGGATGGTGATGTTCTCTTGTGAAGGTGATTATCTATGTCATTTGTAAATAAGGTCCCTCCTGTTGCTCTGGTTGAGGAGATACTGCTAATGGTTATAAAAGCCTCTTGCAAAGTTTCCTTTTGCATTGGTACTTAATCCATACCTTGGATGCTGTGCCTGTAGTAGTATGGCAGGATGATGACTGGAGTAAGCATGTTGAATGAGTGGAAAAAAACCAAGTGCTTACCATGTGTGAACACTCTGCTGAATGCTTGGGATATAAATAGAAAAGTGTGACAGCCCCTTTTCTCAAGGAATTCCCAGTATAATTGAAGGAGATAACATGGATAAGAGAATTAAGCTTTTTAATGGATGGAGAAGCCTGGAGTCCTAAAGATGTAGAAGTGGGGCAGTTGACAAGTTCCAGCTGCAGGGGTCTTTTAGAGTACATAGTACATTGGTAGTTTAGATGGCCCTGTCTTGGGGTTTCAAGAGTGTAGTGTCACCTAGAATACTGTAGGACACAGTGTCAAGGCAGATAATGAGGTCTAAATGTTCTCCATCTTTTTGGAAGGATTGACTTCCTGCTTAGAATGCTGTGAATAACCATCTGACCTCTAAAGGCTTAAATTCTAGTAGAGAAAACTACTACTCTTGGGAAGTAGGGAATGGGCCTGTGGGTTACCTTCCATAGGGGTGGGTTGTGGAAAATCAACTGGGGTGGGGGGAGAAGGTAGGAGAGGAGTTGGTAAGAAGGTTATGGGAGAAAGGGTACCTTGTAACACTTGTACTGCCAGGTCAGCCAGTGTCCCGATGGATTCTGTGTAACCTGGAGTAGAAGAGTGAGGAGCAAGGAAGAATGACCTTCCCTGCTGTCTGACAGTCCAAGTGGGTGGGAAAGTAAAAGAGCCAAATGAAACATATATGTCAGAACTTAGTAGTTCTGGGAAATGTTTGGCTTGTTGTCTTTACTTATATGTCCTCTATGCTGGGTGTTGTTGGGGCATTCATACACAGTTGGTTGTTACTGTTGGGAGCTTCAGGAATAGCATTTACCAGAAGGGCTCTAGGCAGTGGTAAGACTGCCACAATGTCATTGACTATTATTTTGGTATTCCTGGGTAGAGCTTGTGGCACCTTGACCTGCTAGGCACATCTAACATATACCTAACCACGTATATAGGTGAATAATGGCGTATTAGCCAAGGTGTTTATCATTTGGACATGGGAATAACCCAGACATTTTTAGAAAATGGAAGAGAACCAGAATTAGGTACCTTTTTTCAAGATGAATTGGAGGTAAATTTTTGATGAAACAAACTCCTTGAGGGGCTGTTTTATTTTTGTCTTTTTATCTGTAACTCCTAGCACTATGAATGGCATATTAATAAATGTTGATTTATTCGTGTAATAGTACAAGTGAAGTCCTTGGATAAACTACTTCCCAGGACAAAAATATTTGTGTTTTGCTACTGATGTATCTTTTCATAGTTAAAAAAAATTACAGTTTATATTTTTAAATAGTTTATACTTTATTTTAAAAAGTCTAATCTGCTGGAATTAATTATTAACTTTGACTTTTATTTATTGATAACAGGCATGTGGGCACATTCAATGACAGTTCAGGATTACCAAGCTCTTATAGACCGTGGATGGCGAAGGTAAATCCATCTAATACAGATATTTTCTAGCCCCGTGGTTTCTTCACAGAACTTATACATTTACATTGCCACAATGTTAAACCTTCCTACTAGCTGATTTTTGTTTTTAGGCTTGGTCAGTCCAAAAAAACAGATGCCTCAGTACATAGGTTGGGGGGAGTGGGGTATTGCACAGAATGTCTCAGATATGTTGGTTGGGATTATTTTTGCTTAACTGTTACAGGTCAGTTCAGTGGGAGTGGTATTTTAGAAATTAGTGGTATAAAAAAACAAGACACTAATAAAACATTAAAATTAGGATAGAGACTAGACCTGTAATTTTAGTAGCCTAGGGAACTTCTAGGTGAGGAAAGTCCAGTGTGGGTTGACTCCTTCTTTATAACACCAAGTCAGTCTTATATAGTTACTTAGAGCACTGAGAGATTAAGTGACTTGCCCAAGGGTTACACAGACAGGGTATGTTACAAGTGGAACTTCAAACCAGATCTTGTTTTCTCAGAGGCTAGTTGTCTACCCATTATGCTCTGTGGCTTTCCAAAATGTATTTTAAAACTTTTTTGCATTTAAACTAATTGTGGAAAAATAGTATTATGTTTAAGTAAAAAAGTGTATTTTGACCCTGAATCTCTAATGGGTAGAGAACTAAACTCGTTGTCAGAAGCTCCTGTGTAGTTGTGTCTTGCCTAACTGTAAAGTGGGTATGCTATTATTATGGCACCTACCTCATAGGGATAGTGTGAGTATCAAATGAGATAAAGTATGTAAATACACTTAAAAATGTGAGATGTTGTTGCTATTATTGTTACTATTTTTTAACCTTAAAATTTAATTGCTGTTAATATTTTTAGTCTTTGACACTTTACAATTGTGAATACTTTTAATTTCTCATCTTAGCTGCAAATTGTAGTGAATCTTAATCAACTAGACTTATCAGATAAAGTAATCCTGCTATTACTTAATACTAATATAGAATTTGGTATAAAATGATTAAATTTTGGAATCTTTCCATTTTAGTTTAATTGAACCATCAGAAAAGCTTGATTATAGTACTTTCTTGTGGCATTGAACCCAAGGATGTCATTATGATAGTCCTCCTGCTCATCTAATTTTTACTTTTACACACTTCAAAAACCTGTCCTTTCAGCAGTATGTATACTTTCTTCACCATTGTGGATTTTAACCACTCCATATCTTGGCATACAGTTTTCATGAGTTGCTATGGCTGAAAAACTTAATCTCATGGTAGCCCAAACTCTGATGATAAAATGAGTCCTTCTGAACTTAAGCAAGTTGGGCCTTGGACGTTAGGTTTACGTTCTGTTGATGAACCTCCATGCTCAAAGGCTTTCTGGTTTGGGGAGGACTTCTGCCAGAACTTTAATTCCCAGGACCTTGTCCACACTCTGATGAGGCATCATAGTTGGGCTTTAGTGGGAGATTTTTTGTGTAACAATATTCAGCCCAAATTTAATTTATATCATTGAATTTAGCCTTGAGTGATTGGATGTGAATAGAGATAAGTAGATAGCCTGACTCAAATCTGGAAGACCTAGGTCTGTTACAACTTCTGACATCTATTGGCTATTTGACAACAGGCAAATCACTTAATCTTTCGTTACCCAGAACAGTTAACCATGTTAATCTGCATGGTAGAGGGAGTTCCTGCATCAATGAAATCCTAGGTTTGAACTTGAACCTGTGTCATTTCAGTAACCATAGAGATAGTAGACTGCCCTTTTGGTACTTTTATTACATCCCTTTATATTGAAAAGTTTAGAAGAAAAGAAATATTTTTGGTTTATACATTTGTTAAGAGATGAAAAAAATATTTGAGGAAGGGCAATTAAAAGTAAAGCTTTTTTTATACTAGTGATTAGATTTTTACTTTGAGTAGTACTTTATTTTTAGTCTTCTGTGTATCTAGGAAAAATGTCTGAAAAATTAACAAGAATATTTTATTATTTTAGAAGTGGGAAGTATGTATACAAACCTGTTATGAATCAGACGTGTTGTCCTCAGTACACAATAAGGTAAGACCTCTGTATTGCAAATGCTTTTTGAAGCATAGTAGTGATAGAAATAGTGGAGCCGTGGTATGAAAATTGCATTCTCTTGAGCACTGTCACCATAAATACTTTAACCATATATGGACCTAGGTTGGGGTTTTTTTTGTTTTTTTACAGGTTATCTTCTCCCATTAGAATGTGAGTTTCTTGAGAGCAGAGAATTTTTTTTTTTTGTATTTCCAGCATTTTGTATAGTGACTAGCACTTAGTTAATTCTTAATAAAGTCCAGTTGAGTGACTAGGATTCCAAGTAGAAGCTCATTGTAATTTTGAGAGTTCTACTTATTGATGCTTTTTCTTTGTCTTTCATATATCAGAATATCATACCTGGAAAGTTCCTCAGTGACTTTTCAGTCCATCTCAGAAGGAATCTGTACTGTAACATGCAAAATAAGTTGTCATCTATTACTGTTTAAATACTCCAGTTTGGGGCAGCTTCTACCTCCCAAGGCAGTCCAGTTTATTTTTGCACAGCTCTCATGGTTAGGAGCTTCTCTAGGGATTAAGCTTCAGATCATCTCTTTGCATGTTCTACTCCTAGTTGTGCCACCTTTGGACAAGTACAACTTTTATGCCTCTTTCACATGGTATCCTTGCATATAATAGTCCAAACCAGGTAGCTGGTTTTGCTAAAAAACAAACAAAAAACTTGCTTGAAAATAAGAATTTTCTACAACCAGTTCAACTCAGTAAGCATTTATTGAGCATATGCTATATACCAAACATCATTATTTGTCACTGGAGATAAAAATACAAAAATGAAATGTCTCTATCTTATAAAAACTTATATTCTACTGGGGGAAAAGTAACATATACATAGATGAGTATAAGCAACATTTATATAGAAGGTAAGTACTGAGTAATTTCAGGAGAAGGAAAAAAGCACTAATAATTGGGAGATCAAGAAAGACTTGTTGTAGGAAATGGGTAGTACATGATCTGTGTGCTTTTTTATAACATTTATTTTTTAAGTTTTATTTTTTTAAATCCTGACCATAAGATGAGCATTTCTGTATATGTATTTGAATAGTAGAAAAAGATTGTGCCTGAAACTACTAATATCTGTTACATACATCTTGTTTTCTTTTTAAGTATATAATAAATTCAACATATAACTTTACATTTGTGTTGCTTTTCTGTCATTCCTTCTGGCCTTCTCTTCTTTTCTGTGCTTTAAAAACAATTTTTATTGACCCTCCTTTTCTTTTTTCTTTTTCTGGCAACCCTATCCCTAGCCCCCTTTGACTGTGTCTGAAAATGTATCTTATTCTGTATCTTGAATCTGTTAACTCTCAGTCAGGAGGTGGGTAGAGTGTGCTTCATCATTAGCCTTCTGGAATCCTGATTAGTCATTGGATTGGTCAGAGTTCTTTATTTAGTCTTTTACAATTTTTTTATAGTGTTGTATAAATTGTCTCCTGGTTTTGCTTCTATCACACTACATTGACTCATTATTCCTTTTTTTTTTTTGGAGGATATTTGGGGTTAAGTGACTTGCCCAAGGTTGTTAAATGTTAAGTGTCTGAGGCCGGATTTGAAGTCAGGTTCTCCTGACTCCAGGGCTAGTGCTCTGTTTACTAAGCCACTTAGCTGCCCCTCAACTTATTATTCTTTCCAGGTATTTTTGAAACCGTTCCTTCATTTTTTTTTGTTAAAGCAATCGGGGTTAAGTAACTTGCTCAAGGTTACACGGCCATTTATTTATGTGTGGGTGGTGAGTATCTGAGGCCAGAACTGATCCCAGGTCTCCCGACGACGCTGGGGT
Organism: Petaurus breviceps papuanus; assembly: GCF_028583685.1. NCBI lineage: Eukaryota > Metazoa > Chordata > Mammalia > Diprotodontia > Petauridae > Petaurus > Petaurus breviceps. The sequence goes on along the minus strand of NW_027186296.1, from coordinate 100,047,119 downwards.
CAGCGCTCTTACTCACTGAGCCACCTGGCCGCCCCTAAGTAATTGGGGTTAATTAAGTAACTTGCTCAAGGTTACACAGCCAGTTATTTTGTGTGGGTGTTAAGTATCTGAGGCTGGAGCTGGCCAGGGCCAGCGCTCTCTTACTCATTGTGCCACCTGGCTACCCTGTTCCTTCATTTTTTATAGCTTAGTGATATTCCATTGCATTTCATATTCCATAATTTGTTTACCCATTACCCAGTTGATGGGCAATCCCTAGCTTCTAGTTCATTGCTATAACAAAAAGACTGAGCTGTTCTTTGAAGGAAGTAAGGAATTCTACCAGGAAGAGGTGAAAAACTATATTTCTTAGATTGTAGCCATTTTAGAGCCAATTTAGAAACATTACTGGTTTAATTCAGTATGTATATAGTAAGTAGCATTTGAATATGATTTAAAATATTTTTGTATTCACTTCAGTGTTATTTATTTTCTTAGTGAAATGCTCTGACTTCTATTGTTCAACTTTTCTAATATTAAACTAAATTTTATTTTCAAAGATTGGCCTTCTTTCTTTCTTCCTTCCCTGATTGAGTGTGTGCGTGTGCAAACATTTGTAGTCAAACAAATTTTTGCATTGGCCATGTGTAAACAAAAGGTCTCATTCTGCACACTTAGTCCATTATGTCTCTGTCAAGAGGTGGTCAGCAAACATCATCATGAATCCTTAGGAATTGTGGTTGGTCAGTTTCCTTTATTTTCTTTTTTTAAAAAAAATTTGTTTTAATCAGCCAAGATCTGCCTTTTTACTTCCTCCCTCCTACCCCAGCACCTTTGAGAACACAAGAAAAACAAATGCCATTACAGACATACAGTCAGTCAAAACAAATTCCTGCATTGGTCATGTCCTAAAAATACTTATTTCATTCTGCATTTTGATTCTTTCACCTCTCTTATCAAGAAGTGGGTATCATGTTTCACAATTAGTTCCCTGGAATCCTGGTTGTTCATTTACACTGATAAGAGTTCAGCACATTAATTATTCCATCACATTTATGTACTATAATATGTTCATTCCTTAGTTTGTGGGTACCCCCTCAGATTCCCATTCTTTGCCACTTCAAAAAGAGCTAGAAATATATTTGTTTTTCCTTATATTTTGATTTGTTTAGGATTAATTCTTTCTTTAATTTATCCTCCCTCTGATTCCCTCCTCTACGCTCCCCCTTTTCCTTCCTATAACTCTATTGAGTGAAATGTATTTCAGTACCCACATGTTGTATGTGTGCGTGTTTTTTCTTCTTTTGACCAGTTTATATGAGAGTGAAGTTCAAATGTCTGCTGCTACCCCTCCCCCCCACTCCCTACTCCTTGTTAGCATAGATGTCTACTTATGCACCCTGATTTTATGAGCTAATTTTCCTTAATCTTTTCTCTTCCCTCCCATGCATTCCTCTTTCCCTCTCTTTCCATTATTTATTAAAATCATCAAGACATAACAGGACCATTCCCAGACCTTGTCTTATGGGACTCTCTCTAAGATGAACCCTGATGAGGATAGGAGTTGGAGGGTATTTGTCATTGCTCCATATTTGAATGTAAACAATTTATCCTTGTTTAGTTCTTTATCATTGTTCATTTGTGTTTACCTTTTTGTGTTTCTCTTCTCATTTGTATTTGAACTTCAAAGTTTCTCTGTAGTTCTAGTGAGGAATACTTGAAAATCCTCTATTTCAATAAGGTCTGTTTTTTTTTTTTCTTGTACCATTGTACTGAATTTTGCTGGATAATTTATTCTTGACTGTATAACCCCATATTCTTTGCTTCTGCAGTCTTATATTTCAAGTTCTCTGTTACTTTATAGTGATGGCTGTGAAGCATGTATGATCCTGACTGTGGTTCTTCGGTACTTGAATTCTTTCTTCCTCTCTTCTTGCACAATTTTTTCTTTGACCTGGAAGCTCTGGATTTTGATTATGATGTTCCTTTTAGGAGGTAATGAGTGAATTTTTTCCTTTTTCCACTTTGCCCTCTGGTTCTAAGATTTTGGCAATTTTCTTTTATGACATCTTGAAATATGTTATCTAGGCTCTTTTTCTGGTCATGATGTTCAAATAGTCCAATGATTCTTAAATTTTTTTCTTTCTGTTTTCCAGGGCACTCGTTTTTGTGATGAGATTCTTTACGTTTTCATCTTTTTTTTTTCAGCCTTTTGACTTTGCTTTAATATTTCTTATTGCGTCATGGAGTTATTTGTTTCTGTTTGGCCCATTCTTATATTCAGGGACTTTGTTCCTTGGACAAGGTTTTGTTCCTCTTGTGCCAAGCTGTTAATTCCCTTTTTCTTTCTTTCTTTTATAGCTCTCATTTCTTTACTAATTTATTCCATAGGTGTTCTCATTCCATTTATAAAAAAAATTACAACTTTTTAAAAATTCTTGCTTCATCTCTTCTAAGAATTCTAGTTGAATTTGTGGCCAACCTGTTTTTTTCTCTGAGTTATTGTTTGTTATATGTTTTGGGGTAGTTCTCGTTGTCTGTGTTTGTGTCTTGAGCATTCCTGCCACCCGTTCATTATTGGGGAGTTTTTATTTGTTCGTTTTTCAGTTATACTTCCTGACTTTGGACTTGGTGTTAGACCTGGTCTCTTTGGACTGGAGGGAAATTCTGGGCTGGTCCTATAGCTGTTTTCTTGGAGTATTGAGTGTTTTGTTAATTCAGGATTCTAAGAATAGTTCAGGGACCTGCAAGCTTTCATTGTTCACAAAGTGGTATGATCTAGGTCAAAATCTGATTGCTACCCTCTTAGTGTGAGTTTGTCAAGTTAAACCAATTATTTGCTAAGGGAGGGCAGGATTTTAGTTTATTTAATTTGATCAGTAATTTTTTGAAAATTTTTTGCCAAGTAGTATGCTAATTTTTTATGTAACAAAGTTAAATCAGTGGGGAATGCAATTTATCTTATTAAAAGTGTGTTAAATTAGGAAAACGTTTTACAATTAGCAAGTCACATTTTCTAAAATGGTTACTTATAATGCTACATTTTAGGTTTTGGAGACTACTGCTCAATTTTTTCCTAATTTTTAATGAATTTGTTATACTAGTTTAACTAAACCCATATTATTTATATGAGGAGATATTTGCAAATTATGTAACAAAGTAAAATTGGTTATATTGTAGAATCTAAGTACCTACTTGATGTGTTCACATTAGGTACCTTCATAAATATTTCTCTGTACTAAGAGAGGAATGTAACTGACCAGAAGATTCAGATGCTATCTAGAACAAATTTTGTATTTGTTTGAAATTCAAGTATAATTTTTCAACTTAACTTGCTTTCTTAGATGCCGACCTTTACATTTCCAGCCATCAAAATCTCATAAGAAAGTTTTGAAGAAAATGTTCAAGTTTTTGTCTAAAGGAGAGTTTTCCAGAGGGAATAATGAAGGTAAGATTGAATGTAGTTCTAAACAAGTATTTTTTAAAAACCCAACAAAACTATAATTTTATTTATCCTTCTTAAGGATATATAGGTGATCTTAGCTATCTGAGTGATAGGTGAAAAAAGATGTAATTATTCTTTTTATACTGAAGCACAAATAAATATTTTTTTTTGCCTCATGTTTGTGAGAAACAGTGTCAGAATTCCTTGCTTCCATGTAGTGGCCTTTCCTTTGGACCTGTTATTTCTCATATTCTTCTAAAATAATAGTAGCCAGACTAACTTTTCACATAAGATCCTCCAAAATCTACAGATTCACTGGGTTTATTTTCCCTACACAGTTTTGGTTTATTTTTATTTGTGTAAGCATGATTAATGTTATGATTTCCATGGGAAAAAAAATGGAAGCTCTAAACAATGGATTTACAAATGAACCTTTTGTAATGCTTCCTATTTATAAACTGATCATTGCCTGCTTATGTAATGGTCAGAATGATGGGTTGGGAGAAAGGAACCCTGGTTTCAACTTGAATTCTTCAGTTAGCTTTGTAATTTTGGAGAAGTCAGTTAACTTTTTTGAGACTAGTTTCCCCATTTATAAAACAAAGGAGATTGGATTAAGTAATCTTTAATTTTCCTTCAAATTCTAACATTTTATAATTCAATTTTTTTGTTTTTGTCTTTTTGGAGGGGGGAAGGCAGGGCAGTTGGGGTTAAGTGACTTGCCCAAGGTCACACAGCTAATAAGTGTTGTCAAGTGTCTGAGGCCAGATTTGAGCTCAGGTCCTTCTGACTCCAGTACTGGTGCTTGATTCACTGTGCTACCCTAGCTGCCCCTTATAATTCAATTTAAAAAAAAATCTGAATTTAGAAACTCATTATTTTGAGTGGACTTAGTAATTAGTTTGTGTATGATATATTCATGTGATAAAAAATACTTTTCATTCTAAATTTGGATATCTAAAGTATTGTGTTACTCACTGCATTTTTTTTCTCCCAATTTGTAGAAGAGCCCATGGATTCTCAAATGGATGATGGTGCTGTGGATGATTTTGTTCTAAAAAGCAAGTTGGACATCCAGCCTGACCATAGACCCCTCAGTGAAGATTGTAAAGAAGTCATAGAGAGTGAAGTGAAGGAGAAAGAAGAAAACTTGGAAGCTAAGGAAACTAAAGAATTAAATCAGTCACATGCTAAAAAAGAGAAACTGGGGTTTGGTGAGCCATCAGGTTCTGCCAAAGTTCTTCCTTCAGCTCCCAAGCCAGGTACTGAAGATTGGGTTCATGCCGTGTTGAAAGAATGTTTTTCTCTTTGCTGTGGTCACTGGGCATTGAACAACAACTTAAGCTAGTAGTTTGCCAGCATTCTTTTGTATACAATAAAACCTTGATATGTTGCATCTCATCAGTATATAGATTTGATATATTGTTAGTCAGAATATTTCTCCTCATTCCTTGTTTTGAATAAAAGCCAGAAACAACACTTTCTCTTGAGGAACCATTTGGTAATCATAAATTAAGCAATGATTAATTACTTTTACATACCAGCTACTGCTTGGGCAACCCCACTTCAGTTCTCAGGATCAAGGCTCAGATGATAACAGTAACCTGTTTTGTTTCCCTGCTTCTATTTTGTCTCCTGTCCAGTCTGTCTTCCAGAAGTTGCCACAGTAATTTTCCTAAGAGTCTGACTATGCCCTTTACCCCTTTACCTCTTAGGATAAAATTTAAATCCCTAAGCTTGGCATTCCTAGTCTAAATTCTAGACTGCCTTTCTGAACACTTCATGTTCATGCATTCTAGATTCCCACCAAACCAGTCTCCTTGCCATCACCTACACTTCCATCTCTCATTTCCATGCCTTTGCATAGATGGTTGTATATCTTTGGAATGCACTCCCTTCTTAACTCTCCCTGTTGCAATCCTTCACTTTCTTCAGGGTTCATATCAGGAGCCATTTTTCATGAGGAGTCTTTCCTGATCCCACTAGTTGTTATGTGTGTGCACAGTATGATGTAAGCTCTCCGAGGTTTCTTAATATGTCTAGAACTTAATAGGGTGTTTTGTGTATAATAAGTACTTTATAAATGCTTGATAAATGGATTTGAACTGTGGAACTGCAGATTTGTGAGAAAATTGTGAGCTGTTATCTCCTCGGCCAAGTGGCCCTGTCTTGTTCTTCATTCCATAGTAGCTGTGTGGGAGTTGATGTTTGAGGGCCAGGGAAGAAGAAAGATTCTAGTCCATAGCAGTAGGTCCCAGCAGTAGAAGGCAAGCAGATAGCACAATTTTTGAGAAATAGTAAAGGGCTGACTAGGGAGCTTGCTGACCAGAAAGTGTCCTCTAGTGTTTATTCTTTCAAGTGGCTTTTTTCCTTTCATATCTCCTTCTTTTATCTCCTTCCCCATTTGTACCTCAGTCACATATGTCTTGCTATTTGTCCCTGCCTGAATCCATGGAACTATCACTCTGGGATAACTACCTAGAATTTAATGAGGAAGGGATGAGAAATTTCTTTTTATACCAAATGAATGGGAGGTGGGATTTGTTTCTTTTGTTCCGTTGAAGCCTTCAGTCTTTTCTTCTAGAAACGTTATTAACACATAGATAACACTAATGTAGGCTTTATAATACCCTTTGAGATTTGAGTTATCTTCTTTTTCCTTATGTAGATTACAATACTTCTGTGCCTTAGAAAACCACTACTTTGATTTATTGTGGCAGAAAAAAATTATTACTTTGTGGCTAATTTTTTGGTGTTGATCCTTTCTGAAGTTAGGCTAGTGCTCAAACAAGAGAGATATATTTGACCTAGAAGCCTTCCAGTTAGGTAGTGCTCTCTATAGGCATAGTCCATGATTAGGGGGACAACTTAAATCTCTCTCTCTTTCTTCTTATATGTGTATACACACATGTGTGTATGTACACATACACATACATGCATGCATTCATGAAGACATACATACACACATACACACACAGAGCAAGAGTGCAAAAGAAGCTTTTTTGATTTGGTCCAAAACTTATTTGTCATGTAAATTGTTTCTGTTACAAAATGCTTTCTGAGATCCATATATATGGCCATTTTACAAATACTTTAAAAAACCAAACACAATCCAGTGTTTAAATTTAGATGGGTTATATGCCAAAAATTTAGATTATTCTTTTTTTTTTTTTTTTTTGCTTTTTGGAGGGCAATTGGGGTTAAGTTACTTGCCCAAGGTTACACGGCTAGTTTTTGTTAAGTGGCTGAGGTCAGATTTGAACTCAGGTCCTCCTGACTCCAGGGCTGGTGCTCTATTCACTGTGCCACCTAGCTTCCCCCCAAAATTTAGACTATTCTAAGGTGATGTAACCATGAGTTCAGTTTTGCCCCCAAATTCTTGATTGAGATGTTTAGGATATAAGCACATGTTTCCCAAGATAATGTTTCTATAAGAATTTGGGTAAACAGATGACCAGTAGATAGTGCTTTCCGAATTAGTTCAAACTAAAGGGAGTAGATTACATAAAATTTCAATTTCATAGTTTCTTATATTTTTAGTAACATAATTTGGTATGTTAGATAAAAATAAGTCATATGAAATTTTTAGTCATGTTCTTAGCTTTTCATTTCTAATTTCAAAGTTGTATATTAGAACTTCAAAAAAATTTTCATTTTAATGTCTGCCCCAGAATTTGATTTGTAAAACTTTCATAGCACTGAAATTGAAGTATTTAATTTGTATTTCTTTTATTAGTAGTTTAGAAGCATTTTCTGAATAATTTTTTTCTAATTATATTTATATTTCGTATAGTTACTACTTTCTCATGGGTTCAAAGCTGTTTTAAAATGTGAAAATCTTTAATTTTTCTTTGAAAAGTTCAATATCTCCCTTTTAGCAGACAGATAAATTTTCTAGGGTGGTCAGTTGATCAACGTAATCTAGACCCACATAAATTGGGACTAGACTTTGAAGTTGTTCTTGACTAGACCTACTTTGTTTTTGACTGAGAACCCAGACAAGATGACTTCACCTTGGGGGAGCTGGACTGTGAGGTGGGCACATTATTCCCTATTTATGAAGAAATAGGTCCAGGGAGGTTGAATAACTTGAACTCGGTTTCCACAGTAGTAGTAAAGACCTGACGTGGGGTTTGAATCACTACATCCTTCTGACTCCTAAGTTCTGAATTATATATGCCATCGTGTTGGCATGTGTTGGCATATATCTTCATAGTGAATTTTAGTGATGAAGATAGGAGTACAGCAAAATGGCAACCTACTGGTACTATACAAGTACATTTACTGTACTATACTGTACTATACTATACATTTCAGTTTGTCAGTAGCACTCTGACTTTGGGATAACTTGGAGGATTATTGTGTTTTTGAAAAACATTTTTTACCTAGAGAAAAATCTTAACATATACCTTGGTCATTTTAGGCAAAGGGGCTGATTTGAGTAAGCCTCCGTGTCGAAAAGCGAAGGATATACGGAAAGAAAGGAAAAGGCAGAAACTCATTCTTAAGAGTCAAACAGACAAGCTTGAAGGTTTCCAAATTCAACATGAACCACAACCTTTGCCCCCAGAAAAACCTAAATTAAATCAGCCTAAATCCATTGAAGATTTCATTTTTGACACCTTACCTGAGGATGCTGCACATCAATTAGAGGTATTCTGTCACGTAATGATTTTTCATTCACAGTTTTATCTTTCAGTTAAAATTAGAAAATTTTAACTATGTTGTTTGAATAAGGAAATAAATGATATGAGCTAGTATGGCATAGATCTTAAATTTTCCAAATTTAAAAGTGCAATTTCTATTTTGGAATGTTATTTATTTATTTATTTGTTTTTGAAGAACTTTAACAACTTAGAGCTTTAGGTTAAGTACCCTTTCAGAGAGAAATAGCTATAAAAATAAAATGTTTCACAGTAGAGGGCGCTCTGACTCTGGTATAACAAGGGTTCCATTTAAAAATCAAAGACAGAATAATAAACAATATTAAAACTGGATTTATTAAAATTGGATTTGTATTACGAATTTGAATTAGGGTGTGGTGGGTGTGTGTGTGTGTGTGTGTATTACACATAATTCCTAGAATTTTCATACTGAATCAGACAGTGTTCATTTGTAGTACCAAGGAATTTTTCCTCAGAAGGTTAGGAATATGCTCTAAAATATGCTTTTAAATAAAGGTAATTTCTACTATTATGAGTCCATTAAGTAAGTCTTTCTTGAACCTAATACATAATAGACATTTAATATATCCATTTCTGGTTCTATTATTTTTTTCTCATCTAGTTTACTTTCTGTTTTCATATTACTTTAACAAAGTAATATTTTTGACCATATATATGCAGTAGAGTGTATAGCCAAAGTTACTCCCCTCAAAAATAATAACCCCTCTAACAGTAACATTTATAGCTTTTTAACATCTCATTTAATCCTTACAATAGAGGTACTTTTGAAGGCTCAGTTTAGGACAGTTAATGACTTGCCTAGGATCACAGAATTACTAAATGTCTGAGCCAGGATTGGATCCTAGGTATTGGATTACAGGGCTCTATCTACAACATGATGAAAAACAGTAACAACAAAAATAAATTAAAAGAAAACAACTTTTCCTCCTCCTCTAGTCAAAAGACTTAGAAGTCATACACATCCCTCCCTGCTCCCCTCAATCTGAACTTGCAGTCATAAGTATTCTGATTGAGGCTCCTCTTCCCCAAGATTTAATTTGAGATATGTAAAGTCCATTTTGGGTTTATATAGACTAAATTCAATTTGGAGACATCTTTCAAAATTTCTCTTTGACTCATAACCCCTACTGGGTATCTCACCTGGTAACATCAGCATATGGCTGATGTCTGCATCTGTATTTAAAAAAAAAAAGGCCCTCAGCTTCCACATAAATACTCAAGCTAACAATATATATAATTTAAGACAGGTTTTATTTCACCTGATAGAAAACAAAAAACGCACAGGACCCTCTTATTTTATCCCAGATAGTTAAAAGACAGTTTTTTTTGCTTCTCTGATTAGTGCCAACTTTTCTGAGAACTATGCCTTTCTCCAGGCTTAAGATATTACCTTAGGGTTGAGTCTCCCCTCACAAAAAGAAAGTAATTGGGAAGTGGTAAAGAGTAGGTCTCTTTTTATTTGGTGAGCTGTCCAGTTTCTAATACCACCTAATACTTAGGAGTCTCCTGAATTGGGGAAGGAATTGGGCTTACTAGAGAATCAGTCTCTTGTCATAGATTTGAACAGTTCTTATAATGTACCGTGGTAGTAGAAGGCAGGGTCTAGGTTTGTTCTTCTGTAGTGTACCCTTTGCTCATGTGTGGCTACAGCTACTACTTGAGCCATGAATGCAGTGTTGTTCAGAAACTCTGACTCTTTCTCAAGAAGATTGGTTAGCCCTTGAATCATCACTATTCTAGATGCTCTGGGTCAGTGTGGTTCTTTCTGTCCTGGCGTTACATGGTTCCCTGGAGCAACTGCAGGGGTCACACAGGCCTTTTAAAAAAGAACAACAAAATAATAAAACCCCAATATTTTATTGATACCCTTTTCTTTCTTTTTTTTTACATCATTGTCACTTCTCAGTGAAACTTCCCCCTTGTAAAAGTCAAGTGAAACGAAACAGTTCATTTGAATATAAAGCTGCACCTCATTCTGCACTTGTAATTGGCTTTCCAAGAAGGAACCAGAGTGTGGGAGTATAAGATTGACTTTTATTTATTTTTTTGGTTCCCACCACATTTCTGTATCTTTTCTCTTTTAAAAGCCAAGTCTGATATGACTTGGGAGTATACTAGCTTTGAATTACCCATCCCCAAAAAGTCTTGTATCATTCATGTTATATATTTATTTGTGACTCAGATCATTCATCCTAATGTATGTTCAGTGGGTCAGAAAACCAAATCCTATCAAGGAAATATCATCAGATATCCAGATGTATAGTCCATGGGAAATTGATAACCCTGTATAGGGAGACATTTTTAACAAAAATGTCATCCTCCAGCTTTGTCACACTTGGCCAGGTTTCTGTTTACACCTTCTACATTATAATTTAAGAATAAAAATGAAACATTTAAAAAGAAAGTATTGTAGAATAGTTACCAAATTCATCAAAACTTTTATCTCTTGGCAGACATTGGTAGTTTGTTAGGCATATGCTACTCAGTTATTTTAGTAGAAAATATCCCTGAGTAGGCTTCTAAATATTTTGATAATTGTTTTCAAGTACCCACTTTAAAGAAGAACATTTTTTGATAATTAGATACTACTTAAATTTTTCATACGTTTTGAATGGTTCAACTGAATTGATAGCTTCTTTTCTTTTTCTTTTGCCTTTTTTGGAGGGCAATTGGGGTTAAGTAACTTGCCCAAGGTTACACGGCTAGATTTTTTTTGTGTGTGTGTGTGCTAAGTGTATGAGGCTGGAACCGTACTCAGGTCCGCCTGGCTCCTGGCCAGCGCTTTACTCACTGTGCCACCTACCCACCCCGATAGCTTATTTTCTGAGTTTATAGTGATTCCTAAAAGTGGAATACTGATCTTTTTCTTATCAGGAGTGAGTGTCTGATAGTGGAATATGATGGATTTTTTGTTCACTAAGTGTCAGTCTTTGTATCTAAAGGAATTACTTTTCACAAAATGCCCAAGACTTTGACTTTTTCTCTTTATTATATTTTTATTTTCCTTCTTTTCACCTGAATACATATCTCATTTATATTTTTTAATAGAAAGGATCAAAGGATCATAGATCTAAAAGTGGAAGGGACCTCAAAAAGTTTTTGTGGTCCAACTCCCTCATTTTACAGATGTGGAAACTGAGGCTGATGGTAGTGACTTAACCAAAGTCACATAGATAGTAAGCATCAGAGGTGGAGATCCTCTCAGGACCTGGAGAACCCAAAGAATCTTAATCTGTGGTCCATTGGAGTTCATGGATAGATATCAGTGAATGTTTGAAGTTGAGTTGGGGAAAAACTACATCTTTATGTCAGTAAAGTTGATTTCTTTTATATTCCTGTGTATTTTATTTTATTTTACACATTTAAAAAGATTCCAACAAGGGGTCTGAGGACTCTACCACGAGGGGGATCCACAATACACAAAAAATTAAGAACCATTGGTCCAGAGCCAGTTTTCTTTTTCTTTAAAAAAAATTACAGTAGTTTATATCTTAGTTTTAAATATAAGGATGGTAGATACTTTTTGACAAAGTGCTTAAAAGTATAAAATGTACTTCATGACCTAGAGAGGTCTCTATGTACTTTAAAGGCTAATATTTGTGTGTCCTTGTGAAAAGCACTGTTGTGGTGTAATTTGTAATAATGTGGGAGGCAGCATGGCGTGGAGCCCTGTAGGGGTCTGGGCTTTACATCCTGGGTTAGTATCTTACTGACTTTGGGGGCTTGGGTAAGTCACAGCACTTCTATGAACCTCAGTTTTTGCATCTATAAAATAAAAGGGTTGGAATGGATAATCTTTAGCATCCTTTGCATGTTAGGCATTAGAGTTCATATTATTTAAATTATGTACATTTGTATGTACATAAAGTAGTCCCCTAAGAAACTTTCTGAGGGTATAATGTTGTAGAAGCAAAATCCAAAATTAATATACACATCAGCAGTTCTTATTTATTATAGGTAAGAATGTGGCATTTTAAAAGTTTTTCCCCTTCCTCAAAATTATTTTAAAATTGTTGTCTGAATATCAGTTTTCAGTGTATGATTTTCTGATAAAGCAAACTGATAAGAAATTGTTGGTCCTTTCTGGAATTTTATGTTATAGAAAGAATATTTTAGCCAAATCATATTAAAATCTTTTTTTCATTTGTTTTCTAAGGTAACTCTAGGATATATTTCATTGATACCCAAACATCAAAATTGAAAGCCACCCACAATTTCAGTCATCTTTAGAAATGTAATAGTTTGGTTAAATAAGCATATATAACTTCAGAACTAGCAAGTAGAACTTGAGAGTGCCTCCTATAATGCATGTGGCTCTTCTGTTGACAGAAATAATAGATTTAAAAGTTTTATTAATTGATTTAGCTTAATTGTTTTATTAAATGATTCAGTTTTAATGTTATCAATAAGCTTTATAGTTATGTGCCTATTTTAAAATTTAAAAAATTTCTTTCAGTTGTTTTCAGGTATGAGTAATTATTACTTATTTGTTTTATTAATGAGAATTGTTTTTCAACTCCTTCTGAAGGTGAGGGTGGTGAGATCATCCCCACCAAGTTCCCAGTTCAAAGCCACATTTCAGGAGTCTTACCAGGTCTATAAACGTTACCAGATGGTTATTCACCAGGACCCACCTGATAAACCAACTGTAAGCCAGGTCAGAAGGCCAAGTATAATTTTTATGTTCAATTTGGACTTTCCCCTACACTTAATGTCATTGCATGAATTGTGGGTTAGAGAATGAAGTTTAATTTTATGGTACATATTGCTCATATTCTGTTTGAAGCAAATCTTCAAAGAAATACAAATAGCTAACTGATGGACATTCTGGAAGTGTGAATTTCATTAGATAGCAATGATATAACCTCAAAATGCTATGTACCACACAAAGTAGATAATTTTACTTTACACAAGGTTAGTGTTGAGATACATCCAAATTGTAGTTAATGATAAATCTTTGTAGGTACTGTATTTTATACTCAGAAAATTATCTTAGACTTCCAGTACACATCTCCATAGTATGCATGTATTTCATACAACCCTGTAAACATTTTGTATCCATACTTTAAAATAAACAGCATAAGCAGTGTAGATCTGCCAAATTATTTTGGTGATGGTGCCATCTGTGAAAACATGAATGAAACTAGAAAAATAAAATAGATTATTAAAAGCCATAGTATTCTGACCACTTAATAATTTGGGTAATCAAATAATTTTAAAGATCCCTAAGATAAAATTAATGCTTCTGGAGGGAGAATAAAGTAGAAGCTGAGTATGTTACCATTATCCTAAGCAGGTAATAATTATTGAATGTTGTCTGTAAACAGAACTATAATAAGTGGGTAGAAACAAATAATAGATAGAACCTTGACCCTTAAAGAGATTTAAAACTAGGGTTAGTTTCAGAAAATTAGCCCTTTAGGCTTTATGCCATTTAACTCTTAGTAGGGCTTATTCTATTTTAGGTAAGATTCCAATGCTGAGCTTTGGAAGTGGAGTTGAGGAGATCTTACACTAGCCTTGCCTTCAGAAGCATATCATCAGAGAGAAATTTCATTATAATATACCTGTATTTTCCTTGCTCTGAAGGTGAGGTTAGTACCTGTTTCCTTTGAGGACCCAGAGTTCAAGTCGTCCTTCCGCCAGTCACTCTCTTTATATGCCAAGTATCAAATGGCCATACACAAGGATACAGAAGCTGAGTGTGGGGAAGCTGAGGTACTGTTTGTTACATGTTCTTGCCTCTTTTGATGATTTATTTTGGTCTTTAAACTGCTAGGATGCCATAATAAAGAACAGTTAAAGCTATGCTATATCTGCAACAAGCCCAGGAAGCAAAATGTGTAATGGATAATGTGCATCAGATGACTGCCTGTCTTGCTGCCTCTCTTGACTAACTGCCAGAATTAGGGCAGATAACATAAAGCTCCCAGTGACAGCTGTTTGTTTAGAAAGGGGATCTGACAGCCTTCTGGGAGCAGTGTGGTATAGAGGAAAGAGTGCTACATGTGGGGCCAAGCAGACCTGCACAGACTCCTGACCTGGCTCCCCCATCAGTTTGTGGTGGTGCACACATCATTTAATTGCTCTGAATATGTTTCCTCATCTTTCCAGTGGGGACGATTATACTACCCCAAAGAGTTCTTGTGAGGAAAGCATTTGGGAAACCTTGAAGTGCTAAATAAATGTCAACTAGGTCACTGAGTTGTTTTAGGGACAAATAAATTTATTTATGCAGAGCACATGGAATTCCTCAGGAGGAAAAGATCTGAGCATTGTCAGGTTATGTTGCTATTCACTTATGAGCTGTGTAACTGGTCAAGTTACTTAATCTTTCTCAGATTCAGTTTTCTCATCTATAAAATGAGAATCATAATAACACCTACCTCACAGGGTTGTTGTGAGGATCAAAGGGACTTGTTCATTAACAATGCTTTGTTATTCATGGATTTGACAATATGTGAAAAGGATGTAGGTAGGTTTAATGTATTTTTGTGTCCCCTTACTGTTATAAGATCCAGATCTTGCTTATTTTGGATTACATTCTCTGACAATACTGCAACTACACACAAGACTTTGTTCTTGGGTATGGTAAGGATTAACCTGCACTTAAAGCATTTATGGTTACTCTTCAGTCCTTGTTATTTTGCTCTTCATTCTTTCCAGTATTGGAAATTTACATAGAAAAATGTGCAAGTAGGAGTGAGGAGAAGAAGCAGTTTGTGCCTTAGCTGTTGAAAAAGCTAACATGCCTTTAAAACCCAAACTAATCTGCATTATGACATTGATTGCTCACAACTGATGAAAAAAATCTATCAGTTAGGAAAGAAGACTTTAAAAGGAGCCAGGATGACAAGCAGGTGTCTTCACATTTATGTTGGTTTAAACTACTTCATTATTTGAGTGAATATGGTGCTTTTTCACAAAAAATGCAAATGTCTTTCATTTAGGCTGTTTTTATTTTCTCTCTGAATCATATTTTCTACATGATTCTCTCTGAATCATATTTTCTACATCATTACTTTGTGTGGTGCTTTTTAGTGTGTTGTCCTTTATTTTCATTTCCTTCATAAAGAGAAGTTGAATTATAACCTGTGGGAACATCATTCTTGCCTTATACTGTATAAATACTAATTACACCTTGTGTTGTAGCAATAGTATAATTTTCCGTAGAATGACGATGTATACAAATATATGCTTTAGTATTTAGTGTTGCTTAATATGAGTATTCATTCACATTATTTAATGTTAGGGGCTCTTTTAAAGTAGTACAATTTATTTATTTATTTTTTACCTCTGAACCCTCAAGTTTAAGGGAATTGAAACATTACAAATTGAAAAAGTTTGTTTCAAAGTAGGATGTTTCTTGGGTTACATCTTTTGAGCTGTCTCTTGATATTATGCAAGTTGGCAAGCTTTCCATGTGCAAGGAAATAAATTTTTGCTTCCATTAAGAGATCTTGTTTAGCTGGAAGCTGCCCTAGAAAAGCTCTCCATAGAATTGGGCAGTGGACCAGATGAAGACCACCTGCTTTTTTGGACCTTCAAAATACTCCACTCAGCAAAACCTGGTTATCCAACTATTTATATGCATTTCTTTCTCTGTGGAACTGGTTGCTAAAAAGAAGCTGACAGGGATCTTAACTGTTTTTCTTTGTGGTCTACCTTCTGGAGCTTTTATTTAAGGAATCTAATTCAAGTCACAGAATACAAAAAATGATTTGTGAACACATTTAAGTATGCTAGTAACTTGTATTATTGTCTTGTGCCTAATGTCACTAATTAAATAGCTGGTTCCCGAATTTATATTCTCCGAAGAAATTGTAGATTCTCTCAGAAAGGAATTGAGTTCAAACGTTTTCTGCTTTTTAACTTCATGAGATTATTTATCTCATTTATTAACATTCGTGAGATTATTTATCTCATGAATGATGCCTCAAGGGCAGTGTGGAATATACTTTAGAGGACTATTTATTCAATAGAATAAGATCATTTAATGATGAATAATTTGTTTTTCTATTGACTTTTTAAACATTTAAGGTTAGGAACATTCAGTGTCTTAGGTTGACTTTAGGCACAAAATCTACTTTACTTCTGTTGGTAACTGTGTAATCATATTAAGATCCAGAAAAGTAGGTTACTTGTTCAGCTGTTAGTCAAGAGAATAAATAAATATAAGTTGTCTGACTCATATACTAAAATAACAAAAATCAAGTCATATTAGTAATACTTCTGAAAAGCTGCTCCCACTGGAAGATTCTCAGGTAGTGGAAGACTTGCTATATATTTTGAAAATACTAGTGTTCAGTGTTATTTTTAGTTATTTATAGCAAGGTGACTACAAGAAAATATTAAAAAAATGAAAATATGTACAAAGTAATTTGCATTTGAATTCCTTTTAAGACACTGCAATATGTAATATGTAATTAAAATATGTAGCTAAGGAGACAGCTGCTGCAGTAGAACGCTACTTTTGGAGTTAGGGAACCTGGGTTTTAACCTTGGCTCTGCTACTTGTATAATCTTGTCAGTTAATCTCTCCAGGCCTTATTTTCATTGCCTGTAATTTGAGAAGATGGACAAGGTATCCTCTGAGGTCTCTTCTAGCTCTAAAGCTTTGATGAGGGAATCTCCAGCTGCCTGCTGAACATCTTCACTTGGATATCCGTTGACACTTTAGATTCGTATTGTTCCATATTGAATTTCATCTCTTGATGGCAATAATTATTCTCCCTGTCACCTTTTCCTCATTAGCCTCTTACCACCTCTTTCAGCAAGTTGTCGATTAATTAATTATTTCCTTAACATCTCTTGTATTTGTTCTCCTAGTTCCACTCTTAATTCTGCCACCAGACTGCCCTCTTAGTTTTTTCATTGGGCTCCCTCTGTACTATCTCTCCCACCGATACTTTCTTCACTCACTGAGTTGCCAAAAAATAAGATTGATGAGGCCTCGGTAGTCACCATGTTACTTGCTTAAAGCACTTCAGTAGCGAACTCTTGCCTCAAAAATAAAAGTCATGCATTCCATTTTTTTGTCTAGAATTAACCTTTTCAGCTTTATTCTTATTATATCCTTTCACATTCAATCTGTGTTCTGGCTTGAGCAGACTACTGTTTCTTTAGCCATTTCAGGGACTCATAAATTAGAACTAGAAATGGCCTTGGAGGTGAAGTTAAAGTCTTATTTTACAGATGAGGAAAATGAAGCCTAAAGAGGTTATGACTTGGCCAAGGTCACATAGACACTTAGTGGCAGGCTTTGGATATAAGCACATGGCTTTCCACAGTACCGTGACCCTTCTATGACCTTGAATCTGTTTGGAGTCTCTACCCCATACCTGGAATGATAGCTCTACTCATCTCTGCCTTTTAGAGACCTGTTCTTTACAAGGTTTACCCGAAGTGGTGCACCTCCCTCCCCTCCACTACTTCTTCTCCTGAGCTAAGGGCTCTTGTACTCAAATATTCCTGGAGTACTTTGCTTAGGCCCTCCTGTTTCCTCCATCACTTACTACCTTAGATTATGCTGATTTTTATGCTTGTAATCCATCACTTCATCTCCTCTCCCATATAAGTTCCTTGAGGTCAAGGATTGTGTTGTTTCTGTTTTTTATTTCCCAGCACTGAGCACAGAAACCTGTACATAGTTATGTGTTTAATAAAAGTTTGTTTAAATTGGACATAATTAATTGTACAATTAAAGAATAATTATTTACAAATATTTTGTGGAGAAATAATACATTTTCCAGAAAGCTTGAGATTGATAAGTACATTTACTAAGAGGAATATTTGTAAATTAGTAGGAGAAGACATCTCCAACAGGATGAGGATGAAGCTATAAGCTAATTTGATGGTTTTCTTCAAGTGAGTGTCTGAGGGCCATTTTCTGAAAGGTATGTGTTAGCCTATAAAAGTGGTTTCCAACCTGTGGACGATAGACCCCTGGGAAGCTAGAGTATCATCTCAGAATGTCAGTGAAGCCATATATGAATCTATAAGTAAGCAAACACACCTGAATATGTACTGTGTTTCCCCGATAATAAGACCTATCCCGAAAATAAGCCCTCCCCTTACTGTGTAAGATTCCTCTAAAATAAGCCCTCCCCCGAAAATAAGCCCTATTGAGATTGCTACTGTAGTGAAGGTGATTCCCTGCCCTACACGCTACATTACGGTACCCTCTGTATGCACCGCCCCCCCCCCCCCGTGAAACGTACGCCGCGCTCCGAGCTGCATCCAATCAGAGCTGCAGCAGTGAATGCGTCATCCTGTTCTTTATTGAATTCATTATTGAATAAAGGTACATTTTTTGGTTCACATTTACCTGTTTATTAAAATTGCTGTCAATGTTCATTAAAATAAGCCCTCCCCTGAAAATAAGCCCTCTGGTGTTTTTCTGTCCAAAAAACTAATAAGACAGTGTCTTATTATCGGGGAAACACGGTATATTGCTGGTTTTCAGATAATGTAGATGCTGCTGTGATTGCTAAAATACAAATTCATTTAAAAGCAAGATAGACTTCATATCAGCTTTTTGTCACTGTACTTTCTTAGTCAACATATACTAGTACTCTGACATCCTGTAGTGGGTAGTCTAAGAAACTTTCTTCACATTAAAAAGATGGGTCTGTATACTTGAAAAAGTTATGAACCACTTATCTATAGGAGGCCCTTAAAATGGTCTTTTAGAAGAAGCATTGGATAAAGAATAAAGACTTCTGGGGTTCTAGACCCAGTTCTGCTACTATGATATGTTTTTAAGCAAGGTATTGTACTTTCTGGGACTTAGTTTTCTCATCCATAAGATAGAGAATTTGGATTAGATTATTTCCCTAGCTTTGGCACTAATTCTATAATGCTTTGATCTTGCATGTTTACAAAGATAGTACTAACTATATGAAGGACTGGAGAGAGAACACCTAGTACAGTCTTTTGCATGCAGTAGGTGCCTCATAAATATTTGAGACATAAATGAATAAACAAATTGATAACTGTTTTGTTGATAATTGTTTTAAGAAACAACCAGTAAGAAAATCATTTTATAGCAAGTGGAAAAGTATTCAGGAGGAAAAATGCTGTTCCCTAAAGTTATGATAGAAAATGAGAAGGAAAAATCAAATGATGGCGAAAGAAGTTGAGTTGTTAATGCAATAGTAAAAGCTGTCTTTAATTTCCTGAATGTGAATACTGAGATTTTATCAATAGTGAGTAAAGTATATTTTAAGTGTAAAGCTCCTATGATATGAGTAATCTTGTTATGATTACCATTTGTCTTTAACATTTGTATTTTAAATTTGTTTTTTCTACTTATATTTGAGAAGCATCAGATTTTATGATATCCTAGTAATAACTTGATAATTGAGTAGTACTAGCCATTGATAGAGTCTTAACTACTAAACTTCTGTTTGTTTTGTGGCGTGGCAATTCATTTTATATGTAAAATAGTTTGAAAGGAATTACTTTTAGGATTTTTAAAGAAGTACCCAAGTAGATGATTTGCTACATAAATGATGCCTAATTATGTTATACTTAATATAATATATAAATATGCTTCCAGAATAAAAATCTTGCCTATTGAAATAGGCAATATTTATGTATATATGTGTGCATATATACATATATCTATATCTGTGGCTGTGTATTAGGGTACTGTATTTCACCTAGAGCAGAGTGATTGAAATATATTTTTTTAAAGATTTCTCTGAAAGTTTATTTTCATAGGTTTCTGTAAGTATAAATATGGAAGAAAACAATAGCTATTGCTTACACAGTATGATAAATATGTTCATCCTAGGTTATACCTATATTGAAATACTTTCAATATTTCACTGGATGCTTTATCTCATAAGTCTGGGTATTCCCTCTGTCAATGCCAGATGTACCTTATCCATGCCTTTGTAAGTCTTCTCCATTGTCTTCTTCCAGTAAGGTTCTGTTTAATGGTACCATAATTCTCTTAGACTCCTGGAGTTGTAACCTTGGAATTGTCCTCTATTCCTCACTCTTAACTTCCTCATTTATCCAGTCAGTTGCTAGGTCTTGATATTTTTACCTTGTCCATGCCTCTCTAATTCAATCCCTTCTTTCTGCTCAGACAGTCATTCCCCTAGGTCAGGCCATCAACTCCTCTGGTGATGCAGTACATTATTGCATTGGTCTCCTTGACTTGATTCTCTTTCCGCTTCAGTGTATACTCCACCCTTTTTCCAAAGAAGTTCTCCTTCATAGGTGCAGGTCTGACCATGTTACTTCCCTAGTCACTCTGGTGGTTCAGTATTTCACCTAGGGGGAAAAAAATAAACTTGTCTGCTTAGCTTTTAAAACCCTTCACCCTCTTTCTCAGTCTTTCTTTCCAGCCTCATTAGATACTACTTCCTCTCCTGCCTGCTGCTGTTCAGCCAAACTGACCTTTCTTCTGGGCTTCCACTCATGATGTTCTCTCTCCTGTCTCTATTTGCACTGACTGGAAGTTCCCACTCCTGGCATTAACTCCTGTACTACCTCCTCTGGGAAGTCTTTCATGATGTCCTTCAACTTCTAGTGTCCTTTCTCCCAAACTTGTTTTTATTGACCTATTTGGTTTGTATTTATTCTTTATAGACTTATAACAGTCCGTCAGTCAACAAACAAATACTATGTGGACAGGAACTGTGCTAGTACGAGTGACAAAAAGAAAACAGTCTCTCCCCTTAAAGAGCTTACATGCTAGTGAGGAAGACAACACACATATTCGTCAGCACATAAAAGGTGAACACAGAGCAGAGGAAAGCTAGCCTTAGAGTCCAAGGCCCTAGGAGGTGGGGGGACTTGCAAAGGCCTCTCTTATAGAAGGAAGCATTTAAGCTGAGTCTTAGCGGGTCTTATGATGTTAATTCTCTTTCCTTCTTTATCAGTCAGCAAACATTTATTGAGTACCTACCATGTGCCAGGTGCTGGGGATATAGAGAAAGGCAAAAGACAGCCCCTACTCTCAAAGAACTCCCAGACTAATGAAGGAGATAGCATGAAAACAACTAACTATGTATACATACACATAGATGTGTGTATATAAATTACATATATATATGTCACATGTGTAAATTGGAAATAATAAATGACACTAGAATTAAGGGGCATTCTGGAAAAACTTTTGGAAGGTGAGATTTTAGTTGGAATTTGAAAGAAGTTAGTGAATCCAAGAGGCAGAGAGGAAAGAAAGCATTCTAGGCACAGGGGACAGCAAGTAAAAATTTTGAAACATGGGAGATGGAACGCAAGATAGCTACTGTCACTGGGTCACAAAGTGTGGAGAGGGGACAGAATGAAGATGGGGATTAGGTGTAAGAAGACTGAAAGGGTGGGGTGGGAGAAGGCAGGTTATGAATGCCAAACAGGATCTACATTTGATCCTGGAGGTTATAAGGAGTTACTAGAGTTTTTTGAGTAGGAGGATGACTTGGTCAGACTTGTTCTTTTTTATTATTTGTTTATTTTTTAGTTTTCAATATTCATTTCCACAAGATTTTGAGTTACAGATTTTCTCCCCATCTTTCCCCTATCCCGTACCCCAAAATAGCGAGCCTACCGAATACCCCACCCCCAATCTGCTCTAACTTTCTACTAGGGCAAGATGAATTTCTGTACCCAATACCTGTATATCTTATTTCCCAGTTAGCATGTAAAAAAAATTTTTTTTAACATTTGTTTTTAAAACTTTGATTTCCAGATTCTTTCCCTTCTTCCCTCCTCACTCACCCCCACTGGGAAGATAAGCAATTCAATATAGGTTGTACATGTGTAGTTACGCAAAATGTTTCCATAGTAGATATATTGGGAAAGACTATATTTCCCTCCATCCTATACCGCCCTCCACTTATTCTATTTTCTATTTTGACCCAGTCCCTTTTCAAAAGTGTGTGCTTCTAACTACCCTCTCTCTCAATCTGCCCTCTCTTCTATCACCCCCCCCCCCCATCCCCTTTCCCCCTGCTTTCCTGTAGGGTAAGATACCGAATTGAATGTGTATGTTATTCCCTCCTTAAGCCAAATTACAATGAGAGTGCAGTTGACTCATTCCCTTTCACTTTCTTGTTCTTCCCAGGAACTCTATTGTAACAGTTTTCTCTTTACATTTATAGAAATAATTTATCCTATTCTCTCCCTTTCTCCTTCTCTCATTATATTCCTCTCTTACCTCTTAATTTTATTTTTTAGATATCATCCCTTCCTATTCAACTGATCCTGTGCCCTCTGTCTATGTATACATGTATACACATACACATATATGTATGCATACATACACTCTCCTATATATACATATATGTATACATATATACATATATGTGTGTGTATATGCACATACATATATTCCCTTCAACTATCCTCATACTGAGAAAAGTCTCATGAATTACAATTACTGTTTTTCTGTGTAGGAATGTAAATAGTTCAACTTTAATAAGTTCCTTATGATTTCTTTTTCCTGTTTACCTTCCCATGCTTCTCTTCCTTCTTATATTTGAAAGTCAAATTTTCTCTTCAGCTCTGCTTTTTTCATCAAGAATACTTGAAAGTCCTCTATTTCATTGAATGGCCACATTTTTTTCCTGAAGAATTATACCCAGTTTGCTGGGCATATGCTTCTTGGTTTTAATCCTAACTCCTTTAACTTCTGGAATATCATATTCTAAACCTTTCTATCCCTTAATGTAGAAGCTGCTAGGTCTTGTGTTATCCTGATTGTGTTTCCACAATACTCAGATTGTTTCTTCCTGATAGTTTGTAATATTTTCTCCTTGATCTGGGAACTCTAGAATTTGGCTCTGATATTCCTAGGAGTTTTCTTTCAGCGATCTTTTTCAAGAGGCAGTCTGTGAATTCTTTCAATTTCTATTTTGCCCTCTGGTTCTAGAATATCAGGGCAATTTTCCTTGAGAATTTCTTGAAGGATGATTTCTAGGCTCCCTTTTTGATCATGGCTTTCAGGTAGTCCAATAATTTTTAAATTCTCTCTCCTGGATCTATTTTCCAGGTCAGTGGCTTTTCCAATGAGATATTTCCCATTGCCTTCTATTTTTTCATTTGTTTGGATCTGTTTTATAGTACCTTGTTTCTCATAAAGTCATTAGCTTCCATTTCCTTTAATCTAATTTTCAAGGAATTATTCTCTTCAGTGAGTTTTTGAAATTCCTTTTCCATCTGGCCAATTTGACTTTTTAAGGCATTCTTCTCCTCATTGGCTTTTTGGGCCTCTTTTGCCATTTGAGTTAGTCTATTTTTAAGGTGTTATTTTCTTCAGTATTTTTTGGGGCCTCCTTTAGCAGGCTGTTGACTCACTTTTCATGATTTTCTTGCATCATTCTCATTTCTCTTCCCAATTTTTCCTCTACTTCTCTTACTTGATTTTCAAAATCCTTCTTGAGTTCCTCCATGGCCTGTAACCAATTCACATTTTTCTTGGAAGCTTTTGATGCAGAAGTTTTGACTTTGTTGACTTCTTCTGGTTCCATGTTTTGATCCTTTTTGTCCTCAAAAAAGGTCTGAGTGCTTCCTCTGCTTGCTCATCTTGCCACCCAACTACTTGACTTTTGAGCTCTTTCCCATAGTAGAACTCTGCTTCCAGAGTAGAGAGAGCTTTGTCCCAAATCGCTGAGATTTTCACAGGTGTTGTCAGAGGTCTGAGGAGGGTCCCCTCTCTACAGCCACCACAAACTCTGGCATACTGGCATTTCTCATCCTGGGACCACCACCCAAGACAGCAACCCAGATCCAAGCAGGTCAAGCAAGAGCAATTATCCTCTGAATTGTCACTTGGTCCCCCCATGATCTGCAGGTCAGGAGCTCCAGAGGCAGCCTCTGTACTTCTACCACCTCTCCCCCTGGGGGCAAGGGCTGGACCATACTCTTCTGTCACCTGGTTCCAACAGAGTTCCCTACTGACCTTTTACTTTCTCTTTGGTATTTATGGGTTGAGAAGTCTGGAAACTGCCACAGCTGCCGGTGATTCACTCTTCTGAAGTCTGCTCTTCCTGGTCTGGGCCACTGGTTGGGGTCTCCCTGGGTCTGGGCCCATGTGGCTCACGTAGGACTGCACTTGGCTCCCAGCCTGGTGTGATAGACCCTTCTTGTTGGCCATCGAGGCTGCCTTCTGTGGGAGATTTGTTTTTCTTTCCACTTTGTGGGTTCTGTAATTCTAAAATTTGTTTTAGTCATATTTTACAGGTATTGGAGGTGGTTGGTGTGGGAGTTCATGCAATTTCCTGCTTCTACTTTGCCATCTTGGCTCCACCCCCCCCCCCCCCCCAACTTGTTCTTTAGAAAGATCACTTTGACAGCTGAGTGAAGTATCTACTGGAGTGGGGAGAAACTTGTGGCAGACCATTGACATAGTCTAGGCATGAGGTGATGAAGGCCAGCACTAGAGTGGTGGCAGTTTCAGAGGAGATAAGGGAGTATTTATGTGATGTTATAAAGGTAACAGAAAAGATAAAACAATTAATATGTAAGATTTTTACTTAATAGCATAAAAACTTTTGTTTTCAGTAAAAATGATAGTTTATTAAATGCTACATGAATGAATATACTTCATTATTTTTTAAAAATCCCTGTGTATGTCTGGTGGGATAGTGATGACTTTTATTTTTTTTATTTTTTATTAAGCAATCAGGGTTAAGTAACTTGCTCAAGGTTACACGGCCAGTTGTTTCTGGGTGTGGTGCTGAGTGTCTGAGCCCGGGATTCGATCTCCAGGTAGTCCCAACACTGGAGCCGGTGCTCTTACTCGCTGAGCCACCTGGCCGCCCCTGATAGTGATGACTTTTAAATAATAATTGTTAGTAATTAATCAATTTAGTCAGTGTAGCTAGCTGAACTGGTGAAAATTTTTTTCATACTTTTCTATTGAAAGACACACAATACCAAAACCAAGTAATATATCATCATAATTAGTCAACATACTATATTTCCTCCAGAAGTAATGTTTTCCTGTGTAGATATTCACCATATACAATGCAAAAACCAAGAAGAGTGAATTGTCTATGATTTTGAATCATCAGAAAGTTTTTGATATAAATTCATTCCTTTTTTCTTAATTCTGGATGGTATCATACCTTAATTTCCTATTTGTGTTTGGTTTATTTTAATTGTGTTTTTTAAGAGTGTTACTGATAGCAAGAAGGACACTTTGTCTGGACCATCAAATACAGGAATGTATGATTAGCATAAGTTAGTTCCAAGCTGTAAAGAGTTTTAAAACCCAAATAGAGTAAGTTATATTTGATACTAGAGTTAATAGAGAGCACTGGAGTTCATTGAATGCTGGGCTGACAAGGTCAGACCTTTAATGGAGTAAAATGCCTTGGATAGATGTGGGGGAGAATGAATGGGAAAAAGGAGAAAGTTGAGGCAGGGAGACCAATTTGAAGATAATTGCAATTGTTCAGGCAAGAAAGTGATAAAGAAATGGGTAGTGACTCCATGAATGGAGAGAACGGTAGGTATGAGAAATACTTTGGAGGTAGTAACTATATTATAGTACTTACTGCTCAGGACCAGTAGTGAGCATCAAATGGGATTGTGTAAATGTTTTCTTACTCTTAGAGTCTTATATAAATGTCTCAGACATTTATATAAATGACTCAGAGATTAAATGATTTTCCTAAGGTCCTTACCTGGGTAGTTGGAGAGCTAGGGCTAGAACCTTTATTTTTTCTGTTTTTTAAAAATTACAATTAGCTATAGAGATGAATCTCATTACCAGTAATATGGTCTGCCATTTCCATCACAAAGACACTTGTATAATATACTTGTCTGCATTGCCAAATTTGATAATCTTTTCTTAGTCCTTGTCTTTCATGCATATATGCTGGTTTTGATACTGTAAGCTATACTCTCCAGGAATCTTTCTCTTTTCTAGAATTTTGTGACAGTGCTTTCTTTTGGTTTTCCTCTCTGCCTGCTCGTTTTTCTCCTTCTCTGGTCCCATCATCATATATATCCACTAACTATAGATTCTGTCCTAGGCTCTCTAAACCTGTATTCTCTAACTTTGTACTCTCATCAGGCCCCGTGATGTGGTTGTCATCTCTATGCAGATGACCCACCTATCTCTGCATCTAGCCCTGATCTTTCCCCTAAGTTTTGGTCCCATATCATTAATTGTCTTGAACATTGCATGCTGGATGGCCCAGAGACATCTCAAACTCAGTATGTTTAAAACAAATAATTCTTTTTCCCCCTGTGCCCTGCCCTCTACCAAAGTTCCCTATTTCTATTGAATTTTGTATCCTTCCAGTTACTGTTTCACAACTTTCTCATTTTCCTGGACTCCTCCCTCTCCCTCAGTCCACATGTGTTTTCAGTTGCCAAATGCTGATGTTTCTATCTTCACATCCTCTCTTTACATTTATCCCTTCTCCTTTATTGAATAGTTATCATCAGAATTCAGGCCTTTATCGCCTCTCTCCTAGATGAGTTGGAGTGGTTTCCTGATTGGTCTTTCTGCCTCAAGTCTCCCCCATGCCAGTACATCCCCCACAGTTCTGCCAAAGCAATTTTCCTTAAGTGTATATCTGACCATGTCACTTCCCTACTCAACATCAGTGACTCCCCATTGCCATTAAGGTAAAATATAAACTATGTGAAAGTCCTTTATTTCTGCCTCAGTCTTGGCCTCTTTTCCAGCCTTATTGGATATGATTCCTTTTCTTGCACTCTACAGTCAGCCAAACTGGTCTTCTATCTGTTCCTCACACATAGTATTCCATCCTCTGTTTCTGAGCCTTTATACTGGCTATGTCATATGCCTGTACTGCACTCGCTTCTTATCTCTGCTTCAGTCCTTAAAGATGTGTAGGTAGTTCAAGTACCATTTTCTGTCCTCCTCAGGTCTCCCTGTACCCTTAGACACAAGAGTATGGAAGAGTTTTACATAAATTTGGTTGATAAAGCAGCAATAGCATTTGAGAGAATTGACTACAATTTTGAAAGTTCTACGATAGGCAAAATGCTATCAAATAGCATTGCATGCTACAGAAAAGTCTTTCATGAAAGGAAGAGTCAATCAATATGGCAGATTTCATTGTTGTCTTATTTTAAGAAATGACCACAGCCATTCCAACCTTCAGCAGCCACTACCCTGAATAGTCAGCAGCTATTGATATCCAGACAAGACCCTCTACTAATAAAAAGATTGGCTTTCTGAAGGCTCAGATGTAGCATTTTTTAGCAAGAAACTTTTAAAATTAAGGTATTTACATTGTTTTTTAGTCATAATACTATTGTACATTTAACCGACTACAGTATAGTGTAAACATAATTTTTATATGCACTGGAAAACCAAAAAATTCATTGCTTTATTGCAATATTTGCTTTATTGTGGTGATCTGGAACTGAACCCTTAATATTTCCAAGGTATACCTGTATTTCTGTTTTTTTTTCTCAGCTCTCATTACCTCTGATTTTATTTCTTTGTTTATTCAGATAAAACATCTAAAACTATATAATCTTTAAAGTCACCTCCAGAATTAGGAATGTAAGAATCTAATTAGGATAGTCCCATAATTTGTACTCCTTTTTCAGAAATGTTCAGTAAATATTTCTGTTATTAAGTCAGGAGGGTTCTATACAAAATGACAATATAATTGACATTTTCTTTAGAATTGTGGCTCTACTATAAAGAGTTTGGGATACTATTTATTTTATGTATCTTTAGTATAATTTACATAAAATGTAAGCTTCTTGAGGGAAGAGACCATCTTGTTTTTTTCTTTGTATCTCCAGTGTGTATAATATAGTGCCTTGTGCGTAATAATAATGATGATGATAATGATAAATAACATTTATGTAGAGGTTACTGTGAGCCAGGCACTGTGTAAGTGCTTTACAGTTATTTTCTCATTTGATCCTCACATCAGCCCTGGGAAGTAGGTGCTATTATTATCACCATTTTATAGATAAGGAAACTGAGACAAACAGATGTTAAATGACTTGGCCAACACACAGCTGGTAAATATCTGAGACTTGATTTGGACTCAAGTCTTCCTGGCTCTAGGTCCACTGTTCTATCCACCGTGCTACCTAGCTTTCTCAACATAAGAAATATGCACATATACAATAAATTCTTAATAAGCATTTTTTGAATTCATTATTAACTGCTCCCATGATTGGGGAAACAGATCTGTTTATCCAATACATTATTTTATTATCAACATAAGATATATAACGGACTTGGAAAATGTTGTTTAAAGTACACAAGTGTAAATAAGGTACTTTTCAGATTTATGGAGGCAGAGTGCTTTTGTAGTTCTATATCAAGAAAGAGGTTATCGATACCACTGAATTTCTTTTCTTTTTCTAACTGACTAATTAATTAATTAATTTTTGAAGCAATTGGGGTTAAGTAACTTGCCCAAGGTTACATGGCCAGTTCTTTTGTGTGGGTGTTAAGTATCTAATACTACTGTATTTCACATTGCTAGGTTTGTGTTAGCCACATTGTTAACAAATAAAATAGAGATTAGAGGAAAGAGCTATCACTGAATGGTTTTATTAAGAATTTTTTAATCTTATTTGTCCAGTGAAACAACATAACATAATCTAATTCTAATCTAGAAAATATTTTGCACTTTTGTTTTCATCTTCCAAACATTTGCTGAAGTAGATAAATTATATTAACTTATTTTTATGTTTAGGAAGGGAGAATTTGTATTTCCTATAAAATTTGACATAGATACCCATAAAAAAGAATACAATTTTTTA
The DNA here is from genome assembly GCF_028583685.1 of Petaurus breviceps papuanus. Taxonomy (NCBI): domain Eukaryota; kingdom Metazoa; phylum Chordata; class Mammalia; order Diprotodontia; family Petauridae; genus Petaurus; species Petaurus breviceps. Next base: position 100,018,274 of record NW_027186296.1, on the reverse strand, counting down.
AAATGGTAGTTGTCTGAATAGTTTCAAGAGTTTTGATTGCCTGGACATTTTGTATGATGAGTATTTTAAATCTGTGAAAGATTTCAAGAAGGCTTTTTGGAAATATTTTAGCAAAGTACTTCAAATATAACTTTACATGCTGCTTTTATATAATATAAATAAACAGAATATATCTCAGCTTTTAACCTACAGTTTTTATTGAGGGGTAAATTGGTTTTCTATTTAAAGAGCATATATGCCATTTTTTCCAAACTGGCCAGCTGTAAGTTTGATCTTCACTTGTCTGATAAAAAATATGAGAGCTCCATTTGAAAATTACAGAAACTATGTAGAGAAAGGTCATTGGTGACCATTAAAAATGGTAACTAATATTATGTTAAGTAGAATTAGTCTGGAATAGTTTTAATAGCAATTTATTCTCTTTGTGGGTTAAAAGGTAATAAAATCTCTTTAGATTTGTGTGATGATATAAGTCAGTTAGAAAATTGTTCAGTTGCCAGTAGAATCTTGAAAATAACTTGGGAAATAGCAATTGACTGGTGTTTTTGGCTAAGTAAATGCAGACAGTGCCTGTGGTCACACAGCCCCTCCACTTTTCAGGAGCACTTTATCTGAAATGTGTTTCTGATTGTCTCACAATGTGAAAATACATTTGGATTCAGCATTCATTCTTAACTTTATAGCTTGCTTCAGTGCAAGCACTTCTATGAAATTTTTCCCAAATGAATTATCATTTATACTATTTTTCTGATCATGCTGCATTTGCTTAAAAAAAAAATAGCAGATGTAGCCTTTGGTCTATAGTTTTCACACATATTCCTTGCTCCTAACATCGTGAAATAAAAAAAAAAAAAGAGCATAGGTGGAGAATTAGAAGGGACCTTAGGAGCCAGCAAGTCCCAACTCCCTCATTTTACAGATGAAAACCAAGGCTGAGAGAGGTTAAATGATTTGCCTTGGGCCACACATCTAGTAAGTAACTAAGGAAGGATTTGCACTCAGGTCTTCATAAATCTAATCTCGGAATTTCATCTACTTTACTGTATCACTTAGATTCTTCTAACCAACAAACCCACCATGATGCTGTTGTATTCATAATGTTTTCTTGTTTTGTTACTTATTTTTCATATCTCTTTACTAGGGGCAGCTAGGTGGCACAGTGAATAGAGCACCAGCCCAGGAGTCAGGAGGACCCGAGTTCAAATTCAGCCTCAGACACTTAACACTTACTAGCTGTGTGACCTTGGGCAAGTCACTTAACCGCAATTGCCCTGCCTTTCCCCCTCCAAAACGACAAAAAAAAGATCTCTTAACTAACAAGAAGTGTCTGTTTCTAACTTTTTTAGATCTAAATATTAAGGGTTTAATTTGATAATTGTCTTAATTTTTCCTTCATGCCTCCCTGTCCTCCAAATGACATTTGTAGATGCAGAGGTTATGATTGTGGGTCGTCAGTCTTAATTTTTTATTCCCAGTTGAGTGGAGAGACTTTTTCAGTCACATTTTTGGTAAAAGGCCAGATAAGGCAAGGCCCTGAACATTTCTTAAGTACTTACTATATGCCAGATACTGTCCTGCGTACTGAGGATACAGATATAAGCATAAAAGAAGATAGTCCCCGCCTTCAAGGAGCTTAAATTGAAGGCAACAGACAAAAGAGAGCTAAAAAGCTGGGGGGGGATAAAGCTGCAATATGGGAATTGAGGTCCAGGCCTGGGATAGCCAAAGATGCAGAAGAGATTGCTTCAGGGCAAGAAAGTTGCAGGGGGTCAAAGGATGTTCCCAGGGTAAGGAAGTACCTGGTGCTAAGGAAAATTCCAAGATGAGATGGCACTGGAGGCATAGTGGCAAAGTTCCAAAAATCAGAAGCAGAGCCAGAGGGGTAATAAAGGTGGATAAAACTGCTTCCCTGCTCCCTTTCTCTAGCTGCCATTGGGCCTGGAAGGAACTCACCAGTAGGAGAAGGGAGCTGGCATTGCTGAGTAGTGGTCCAGTGTGAGAAGTTTTAGGGGCAAATGGAAGGCCATTTCTGATAATAAGTTTAGACTGTTGTCTTTTTTTTTTTTTAATAATGGACTGTTAAAAAGTAGAACTCTCGTTCTTGTTTGGAATCCAATTTCAAAGAATTATACATTTATATATGGTACTTTTTTCCCCCTTAACTTAGTGTGCATGTTGCTTGCTTTAAAAGTCACTTTGAAAAAATGTAAATATATATCTGAGATAGAAAAAAAGTCTATCTATCCACATGTAACTCAATTTGAAATCTTAACAGAATTAGGGCTTCAAAATTTCTGAATATGATGCTTAAAGTGTCACATTGAGTTGCATTTTAGTCTGATAAGTGCCAAACTATAAATAGAGATTTTAAAGAGCCATAGTTACTCATCAGACAAAGATTGCCTCCTGATATTCTGAGAGGCATTGCATGGTTAGGTTAAAGACTGAAGATAAGGGTCACTAGGACTGTAATTTTTAATGCATGAAAACTTTGGAAGTTACAGTGAAAAGTCAAAACTATACAGAGTAATAGATGTGTAGTGATAAGTATGAGAAACGCATTTAGGTTACTTGAAGTAGTTATTTTTATATAATTTGGTGAAGTTTTATCTTTTTAATTTTTAAACAATACTTTTATACTTCTGCATATTCTTGGATGTCAGATTTATGCTTTGCTAATACAGATATCTAAATAGTACTTACTTATTTAAGTAAAAATAAAGCAAAAAGGACTATGTGGATGTGTATTTTAATCACCTTCCGGGATTATTTCTTCCTTTTACTTATAAAGCAAATGAACCAAATATGTGCCATGCTATCCAGGAAAACGTTTAAGTAGTATATGCCTTGTTAATGAATTGTTGACATATTTTGTATGAAAATATGAAGTTATAGGTTAACAGATTATTTATCTTGTTCTGTCCTTCCCCTCCATTGTGCCTTCTGGAATCTTCTGTTCTGTTATTAATACACTTTCCTTTGTCTTAGCACTTTTCCTTTCATCATGTTCCACTTTGACTTCTTGCACTAACAGAGGTCTGATTTTCCCAGAAGACTTCATCCCTGGCTATCCTCTCTAGTACTTTGTGCATCTTGTGTCATGCCTTCTGTGGCTTAGCACACTGAATCACAAGGAAAAGTCAGCCTACTCCTTGCTCCTTGCTACTGGTTCTAGACTTTTCCTTAGCCCTCATTACTCAGCACTCCTTTGAGACTCATTCTATCCAAAAACAGGTGGTACCTACCAAATTCCAAGCCATTTTTTCTGTTTTCACAAAGAATTTGGTATCTGACTCTTTATGTCTCTATACCCCAACCTCTGGCTCCAACTTGGGGCCTACTGTAATTTTGAGGCCATCTCAAACATTATCCTCCCAAGTCATCAGACTCCTCAATTTCCATTACCTCTATTTTTACTCTACCCTGGCAACACACAAAAACAGACATGTATGATTTCATTCTCATTTGTAACTGTTCTATGTCAATTTTTCTGAACTCTGAATCCTTTTGAAAAAATTACATCCTACTGTTTTTACTTGTTTTCTCTCTTTAATACTTTTTTTTTTAAAGCAATTGGGGTTAAGTAACTTGCTCAAGGTTACACAGCCAGTTCTTTTTTGTGTGGGTGTTAAGTATCTGAGGCTGGAATCGATCCGGGTCCTCCCGACTCCGATCCGGGTCCTCCCGACTCCGGGGCTGGCGCTCTTACTCACTGTGCCACCTAGCCACTCCTCTTGAACACTTCTTAAACCTTTTCTTTGTTCCTTTCATGACTTCCCTTAATTCTATTACTTGCTTTATTATATTCCTTCAAACCATTTTGACTTCTCTTTCTTTTCTTTGAAGTCTTGACCTAATTATAACAACAACAACAATTATAATAATAACTAGCATTCATAGAGTACCTACTATGTTCCAGGCATTGTGCTAAGAACTTTGCAAATATTTCATTTGATCCTCACAGCAACTCTAAGAGGTGCTATTATGCTATTTTAACAGTTGAGGAAACTGAGCCAAACAGAAGTTAAGTGGTTTCCCCAGGGTCACACAGCTAGTAAGTATCTGAGGCCAGATTTGAATTCAGTTCTTCCTGACTCCTAAGTCTAGCCCTCTGTCTACTGTACCACCTAGCCGTAGTTAAGCAGTTTCACTATACACTGCCCTCTACCCTTATATTCCTTGCCTGCTTGTTCCATTGATACTTATGCCTTTCTGAACACAGGCCCTTGATTATTTCTATCACCTGTTTCTTTTGTTTCTATTGATGTGCTGCTGGAGGAAATGAAAGAACCATGCAGACTTTGTGGCACAAATTTCTGCTATCTTCTCTTGACAATTCGATCCTTTGTATTGCATAACAACCCTTTTATTTCTTCTTGGTTTTATTTCTATTGTACTTTCTAAAGCAGCTGTTCAGTTCATTCATCTTTATTTTCATTATGTGCAAAGCATCTTCCCTTCAACCTACTAACATACCAAGATCTTCCCTATTCTTTGTCAACAAAGAAAGATTCTGTAGTCTGATTTTTTTCTCTCTGCTCATTTTCCCAACCAATTACCATGTTTCCCCGATAATAAGACACTGTCTTATTAAATTTTTGGACAGAAAAACACCAGAGGGCTTATTTTCAGGGGAGGGCTTATTTTAATGAACATTGACAGCAATTTTAATAAACAGGTAAATGTGAACAAAAAAATGTACCTTTATTCAATAATGATCATGTCATCTTCTTCAACAACATCGTCATAAGTGTCCATACCCTGAATTCCGTCCTAGATGTCTTGCGCCTCCATTTCCTTCAGAAGAAGTGGACCCAATCTGTCATGTCCAGCAATATAGCTCTCTTTAAATGAATATGTCTTGTCCAGGTAACCTGCTCGTAGTGCCTTGGCGACACAGCTGTCAGTAATTTTATCCCATGACTTCTTCACCCAAGTCACGACTTCTTGCAGACAGGGCTTCACAGAGTTTCCACGCTGATTTCTTTCCATTCTATTTTCAATGTAGTCATTGACTTCCATGCACAAATGGTCCTTGAATGGCTTCTTTATTGCAATATCAAGGGTCTGGAGATAGGCAGTCATTCCTGCAGGAATCATTACTTGATCTATTCTTCTCTCTGCAAGGAAGTTCTTCATTTCTTTAGCGCGGTGAGTGCTGGCTGAATCCCAGACTATCAGACCCAGACTATACCTCGCATAACAAGTGGCAGCATTAAATCAACCCACTTTCTTATAACGGCTTGTGTACACCAGGCTTTTTCAGTTTCAAGAACGTAAATGCCAGATACACGTTCAATCTTATCTTTCTTGCCCTTACTGATGATTAGAGGTGTGGCTTTCTTTCCATCCAAACGAATTGCCAAAACACAGGTGACCCGTGCACTTTCATAGCCAGTGGTGGGAATGTAGATTGACGTTGCACCCCTGTGATGAATTGTTGTTTGAGATCCTTGTCCCATAAACACTGCAGTTTCATCCATAGCAATCATATTGCAGGTTTGGTACTTGGAAATGTCGATCCTATCAATAAAGGACTTGAATGCAAGTGCACGTTTAATAACTTCAGCATCTTCCAGCTTAAACAGTGTTGTTGATCTTCTTAGGGACAGTTCATACCGTTGAAGGAAACCGTCCAACCAGTGTTGTGATGCTTTGAATCCTTCTGAGACCATTTCAAACTCTGGTGCCATTGAAAGGGCAAATGCTTGAATATCAGCCCTGCGCACAACCAAGGCCTTTGCTCTCCTGTCAGCAATCCATTCACCAATGAGGATCTGCAAGTCAGGATATAAGGTCTGCCGACCTGATCCAGACCTGCGCTTTTTCCCTTTTCCCTCATCCACCTGTTGATTGAGGTTATTATAATCTGCTCTCCATTTTCTGACCATTCGAAGATCCAAAAGTTTTTCTTTACAGAAAACTGCAAGATTCTTGCCATGTGACTCCTCTACAATTGCTTTCTTATACTCAACAGTATAGCTCTTCCTTTTTGCACTCATGTCTGGGGGTCAAAACAAACAGAATAATAAAATTATGACCATCAGTCCTTCTTTTCACTCCATCATGCCCCCTGAGTTCTTCTTTTTTCCTCCATCATGCCCTTTTTATCCTCCATCATGCCCCCTCACTCCCACTTACATACCAGGTTTTTATGTTGTCCTGCCTCAGCTCTCCTCTGCGGCACTGCTCTCAATGGCGCCAGCAAGCAAATCACTGGGGAAGAACAGGATGACGCGCTCACTGCTGCAGCTCTGATTGGATGCAGCTCGGAGTGCGGCGTGCGTTTCACGGAGGGGGGGGAACGGTGCATACAGAGGGTACCGTAATGTAGCGTGTAGGGCAGGGGATCACCTTCACTACAGTAGCAATCTCAATAGGGCTTATTGTCGTGGGAGGGCTTATTTTAGAGGAATCTTATACAGTAAGGGGAGGGCTTATTTTCGGGATAGGTCTTATTATCGGGGAAACACGGTACTTACTTTGGAGCTCTTTGCCAAAGTAGAATTCTGCTTCTGGAGTGGAGAGTGCTCTGTCCTAAATTTCTGGGGTTTTTGTGCAGCTGTTGTTAGAGCTACTTTAGGCACCTGTGAGTTTTCAGTTCTTCTAAGGTGATGTGATCAAATGAGAAGTGCCTACTCCTCCCACTATCTGTTCTCTGGTCTGTGAGTGACCACAGGCACTTTTTTCTCTCTCAGAACAGTGAGGAGGATTCCCTCTCCACAGCTGCCACAAGTTCTGCCACGCCAGCATTCCTTCTCACTCCAGGACTGCCTCCCAAGACTGCAACCCATATCCAAGCAGGGCAGAGCAAGAGCAATTGCATTCCGATCAGCTGCTTGATCCCCCCACCATCTGTGGACCTGGAACTTCTGCAGCAGCTGCTGTTGCTGTCGCCATGACCAGCACCACTTCCGACACCCTGGGGCTGGGGCCACTGCATTCTTCTCTCACCTAGGTCTAACATGGTTTCTCCACTGACCTTTTACTTTATCTTTGGCATTTGTGGGTTGAGAAGGCTAGAAACTGCCACAGCTGCCAGTGCCCTGAGGCCTGCTCCAGCAGTCTGTATGGGCCCATGTAGGACTGCGCTCTGCTCTCAGTCTGATGTGATAAACCCTTCCTGTTGGCCTGCCAGGCTGTCTTCAGCTGGATATGTGTTTCACTTTGTCATTTTGTGGGTTCTGTAGCTTTAAAATGTGTTTAGAGTTTTTTTTAATAGGTATTTGGAAGGGTTTTGAGGGGAAGAGCTCAAGCAAGTTCCTGCTTTTACTCTACCATCTTGGCTCCTGATCTTCTCCATTCTCAAAAATCCTTCTTCACTTGATCCTGCCATCCTCCCAAAACATTTTCTTGTAACTTTTTACCTGTTTACAGGCAAACTCATAGAAAAAAATGTCTAGTTGTGTCTACTGTATCACTTCTCATTTCCTTCTCAGCCCTTTGTAGCCTGGATTCTCAAACCATCAGTCAGTTGGAGCTACTTGAAGGTTAACAGCAATCTTTCAATCACTGAATCCAGGGAACTTTTCTTAGTTCTCTTTTTCTGTGGCTTTTGATACTGTTGATCATCTGCTCCTCCTAGTTAATCCGTGTTCCCTACATTTTTGTGACAAGAATCTTTCTGTATGACTTCCTAATTTTGTGTGTACCCTAAGATCGCATCTCTGTACATTCTCCCTTTGTGGTCTTGGCATCTCAGTTAGTCTGGTTGTTTTATAGGATCAGTTATTTCCAGTTTCTAATTGCTTTAATTTTTTGTCACCAATGGCTTGCAGGATATTTCCACTTGGACGTCTAATGACTCTTTACTCTTTCTTACGTTTCCCCCAAATCCAGTCTATTTGCCAAATCTTTTTTTCTTTTTTTGGAGGGGGGAAGGCAGGGCAGTTGGGGTTAAGTGACTTGCCCAAGGTCACACAGCTAGTGTTAAGTGTCTGAGCCCAGATTTGAACTCAGGTCCTTCTCACTCCAGGGCTAGTGCTTTATTCACTATGCCACCTAGCTGCCCCAGTTTGCCAAGTCTTAATAAATTTTACCTCCCTATTATCTCAAATCCATCTCTTGTCTACTCCATCTTATACTCAACTGCCAAAGCAGTCTTCCTAAAGCACAAATCCACTCTTGAGTGGCTCTATGTTTCCTCAAAGATTAAATATGAACTCAGGCTGCAGGCACCCCTTTTAGACTTATGTCACATTAGTGATCATTTGGCACATGGCTACCTCTTTAAATATTCTGTTTCAGCTGATGGGCCTGCTTGCTGTTCCCCATGCTTAGCAATCCATTTTCTGTAGTTGCTTGACTTTGGGGTAGAGGGAGGGGAAATGACAATTGTCCCTTCTTCCTCTTAACTTCTTCAGCGGTCAGTTCTGGACCCACTTCTGCCAAGAAACTTTCCCTGATATGACTGACTACTTGTTAGTGTTCTCTCCTTCCTCAAGATTATTTTGTTCTATTTTTCTGACCTGTTTCCATGTTGAATCCCTCCCCAGAAGATCTGTAAGATCCCTGAAGTTTGGGACTGGTTTGTGATTTTTGTGTTATATCCATAGTGCCTTTTATAGAATAGGTACATAATAAATCCCTGTTGAATTAAAAAGAATTGTATTTCTCTCACTTATATGTGAATGTTTGCCTGGAAAAATCACTTAATATTTTGAAAAATTAAATTTTATTAAGAACATTTAGGGCCTTCGAGGAGAGGGGCATTAGGGCGGGGGAGTAGAGTGAAAGAAGCCGGGAGTGGGGAGAGCAGGCTCTCAGCAGGGGAGGGACTGCAGCTGCCCGAGGAACCCACAGCCACCACTACAGGAGAAGGAATAGAGATGGCTTAGAGTCCCTCATCTGTGCACAGCCTCATGGATTCTGATCATCCATGGACTACAGCCTTGGTACCACATCTCACAAACCATATCCTATATTATGCATCATGTACAGAAACGAGATGAGTAGCTAAGCACTCAACATGAAAGAAAGATACGAACTAAGTAGAGATTCTCAGAGTTATACCAAAGAAGTGTGGAATTAAGACCAAGAACAAGATAGAGCAAAGGTGTACCCAAATTCTGCTGCTATGCTGAGACACCACAGTGAGGAAACTGATGCTGTATGCCAGTTACACAAGTGCACCCAAGGCTGAGACCAATTAAGAAGGCTTCAATCAGCCTCAAGACAAGTGATTTTATTTGTGCAAAGACTTTATTAATTGGTGCTTCAAGTTAGCTTGGACTATGAGCTGAAAGTCTGGGGATGGAAACTGATCAAGGAGAGATTTTCCCAAAATGCTTTGTCTTTTGCTCAAATATGAGTCTTTTCTCTGTTCCTTGAAGTCTTAAATAAACATGTTCTTAGTCAGTCAACAAGTATTTATTAACTGCCTGCTATCTGCCAGGCATTGTGCTAAGTGTTGGGGATACAAAGAAAGGAAAAAATAAAAACAGAACAACAGCAACAATGAAAACCTAACCACTCCCTGGACACTTGAGGAGCTCACAACATAAAGAGAGAGACGTTATGCAAACAAATACATACAAGCAGGCCATCTACAGGATATATAGGAAATAACCAACAGAAGGAAGATGCCAGAATTGAGAATCGAAAAAGACTTCTTGTGGAAGATAGGACTTTAGCTGAGACTTGAAGAAACCAGGGAAGCCTGGACACAGATGAACAGGGAGAACATTCCAAGCATGGAGGCGTAACCATTGAAAATACCTAATGTTGGGGCAGCCAGGTGGTGAAATGAATAGAGCACCGGTGCTAAGGTGAGGAAGACCTGAGTTCAAATCCAGCCTCAGACCCTTGACACTTAACTAGCTGTGTGACCTTGGGCAAGTCATTTAACCCCAGTTGCCTTGCCTTTTCCCCTCCAAAAAAAAAATAAAGAAAATACCTAAAAAAAATTAAAAAAACTTTTAGCATTACACTTATTAGAATGTACTTAAGAAGTATCCTTTAAGATACACACTTACTGATAAGTAGAGAGTTACTTGTGAAAATACTTGTTACTGTTTTTGTTCAAAACATTTATATATCTACATTCACAAAACATTTTTAATATGAGCTGCCATCCAGGATATAGAAGGGACTCAGTTATATTGAATTGGTTAACATAATTGTTTTTCTTTAAAAGGATTCTAATTGTGGAATTAGTATACCAAATATATTTTGTAATCATATTTAATTTTATTATTTCCTTATTCCTCAAAATACATTATATGAAAGAAGTTAATTTTTTTTCAGTAAACTAACAGAAAGAGTTGGAAATCTTTTTCATGTTTGCTAATAGGAATATGGGTATATAACTTGTGACCTTTTATTTTATTTTTTTTTGCTTTAGAGAATGAATATTTTGACTCATATTTCATAGGGGAGGAAAGTTTTTAGATCCCTTTTAAAATACCTGTTTTGTAAATGTTTAGTCTCAAAATGGAAGTTAAAGAAAACATACATTATTGAGCTAGAGGCCAGTATTAAGACATAATACCTATCTTTATTTTTATAAGCTGTAACGTTCTATGCTAGTTACCATCATGTAATAGTGTACATATGCTCTTTCCAGTATATAAAACTCTCAGAATAAAAGCTTGTAAATCATGCAAAATAAAATTAATTTCAGATTATATTTGAAAATGTGTATCATGATATTTGTTGTAGCAAAGAACTGGAAACTGAAGGAATGTTCATCACTTGGGAATAGCTGAATAAATTATGCTATATGATATAGGGAAATATTGTACCAAAAGAAATTATGAAAGGGATAGATTGAGAAAAATCTGGGAAGACTTACATAAACTGATGTAAAGTTAAATGAGCAGAATGAAAAGAAGAATTTTTTGAAGAATGCAGTATTGTAAAGAAAAATCCATCTGAAAGATGTAAAAATGTGGGGTTTTTTAAAATTGTAGACTTTTCTTTATTTAGGAATTGTAATGGCAATTAAAAATCGCTTGTGTTAGACAAATTCCTAAAGGTATGAGGATACTCGGCCAGTTTGGTCTTTTCTTTCTCTAAGCACAAAGATGAGTATTTTAGAATCATTTAATTAATAAAAATATTTCTGACCCTCTTGTGCCCAAAATGCAAAGCATGCAATTTTCTTCTACATTTCATAGCAGCCTTTGGTTGGGGTTTTTGGAGAAGTGGTTTCAGTGGTTAGGTAGCCTCTTTAAGGAGGTAGGTTTGGAATGGGGGATTCTTTGGTCCTAATTTCAGATTTTTTCATAATTCCAGATTTAGGGTTGTTGTTGTTGTTGCTGCTGCTGTTGTTGTTGATACTGAGTTTAGTGGACATGAGCTGGATGTAGATCCAACAAAGGAAACTGAGGATCAGGTCAGTCAGATAGGAAGGCAGCCAGGAGAATGTGATGTCACAAAAATCTTTTTCATTTCCTGGCTTGTCTACATGTAAAACTTCTGTAGGATTCTCAGTGTTTGTAGCTGATTCTGTTTGGTGTTCTCTTTGTTCTTTCTGGTGCATTTTTAGAGCTTCACTGGAGGTGATTTGAAGGGATCTAGACTTTTCTAGATCCTAACAAACCACCATTAACTCAGCTTGTATTCTCTTCCCTCTCCCTTTCCCTCTCCTCCTCTCCAAAGGAAGGTAAAATTTGATGACTAGAAGCTGCCCCCTTAAACTTGGGGTTCACTGGCTAGATTCTTCTTTCTTTCTTCCCTCCCTCCCAGTTCACTCTGAAGCCCAAGCTCCACTTAATGGCTGTATTTTGGGCCCTTCTGGCTATGAGTGAATGTCAGTGGTAACTGTTTCTCTTTGGTACAACAACTCTGATGGTCTTCCCCTCCCAGCTTGATTTTTTTCTTCTTTCTAATTAAAGGGGCCATCCCTTCACTAACTTCTTAAAGAGCCCTATTCACTGAATGGGCATTACCTCACTCCAATGAGTACCTGAAAAGGCCTTAGTCTAAAAGGGCCAGGGTCTCTCATTGCATCCTGAGTCATCTTCAGTCATCCTGATGAATATCTGGTTACTGGATCCAGATGACTCTGGAGGAAAAAGTGAGGCTGGTGACTTTGCACAGTCCTCCCTCACTCAAATCAAAGTCAACTGCAAGTCATGTCATCATTTTCCTGATGCCAGGGTCGTCTTCAAAAATGAAGGACAAACACAACAACACATCCCCATCTTCCAGTAATCCTCAGGTCCTCTCAGTGATGTGGTCAAGGAGTATTAGGAACCTCGAAATGCTAGGGTACAGGGAGTGGCTGCCTTGAAAGAATTTGACCACTCAAGCTTTCTTTCAGTCAGAGTAGTGAGGTTTTATTGTAACACTAGTTAGGTGGGCGAGATTCTAAAAATCTGTGGGGTTTTGTTTTGACTAACTATGCTTGACAGTTCAACAAGGAAGGGCTTTGTAAGAAAAAAATTGTTTGGGGTAGGGGAAGTAGGTAGTGATAGTGAGGTAAAAAAAAGAGTGATAAAAACATCAATGAAACTTTTTTAAAAAGTTCAGATGCAAATAAAAGCTAGACAGCTTTGGAAATAGTGTGTGGATTATCAGAATAAACTTAAAAAAAAGCATATGTAATGGAGATTCAGAGTTTCATGTGTAGTACTCTTTCTGTTCTTTATATATGAAATGCTTTTCTTGGCTATTAAGTAAGTTCAGGATGCTAACAGTTATTTTTTAAAGATCAAATATACCTGAATCTTGTGTAAAAAGCACTAAATTTGGAGTTAGACAAGCAGAGTTTAAGTCCCAGCTTTGACAGCCCTTTAATTTCTTGAAACTTGTTTTCTAATTTGTGAAATGTGGATATTAACACTTACACTGTAGTGGTATTGTTAAGAAAGTACTTGTAAACCGTAAACCATTATATGAATATGTTATCATTATTATTTAACATCTTATTATTCTATGAAAGGTGGAAATTTCTCTTATCTAGACCTGTTAGAGTTTGAAATAATAGGGGATGAATTTCTTCAGATTGTGGTATATAGCCATAATGGTGATGATTTGGTCACTTGATATACACTTCCAGAATGTTCACCTAATTGTAAAGATAAAAAACTATAATTCTTTTTATTTATAGAAAGGAATAGTAAGGATTATAATAGTACGTTACTTGGTTTTTTGGAGACTGGGATAGCTGATACTTATAGAGTTCTAAGTTTAGCATATCATAACATCTATCTCATTTGATCCTTACCACGAACCTGTGAGGTAGGAGCCATGGAAATTACTTGTGTTTTGTAGGTGAGGAAACTGAGGTTTAGAAAAATTAATTTACTTGCCCTTATGACACATTTACTAAGTATCAGAGATAGAATTTTGGCCTAGATCTTCAGGTGATAATACATATTATGTGTTTTGACTTGTAATTTACTATTTTCCTTTTATTAATTATCCATAAGCAAAATTATAATATACAAATGTGTGTATACATTATGTACACATTTGCATGTATGTACATACATATACATATATTGGCTAAAAGCATAGACTCTTAAAGTTGGAAGGAATTTTTCAGGTATGCCCCTCAAATATGATTCATTAATTGCTACTTACAGCATCACTGACAAATCGTCCAGCCCTTGTTTGGTAACTGGGGCTTAGAAGGCAGTTAGCCTTCGCTCCATGTAATACTTTCATTTTCAGGGAATCATGCATAAGGCCTAAACTTTAGAAAGCTAGATACATGGGCACTAGGGATAAGACAGGTTAGAGCTGAAGATAGCAGTGAGGCCAGATTTAAATTTTTCAGTGATGTAAAAATTTACAACTGTAGCTTTTGAAGTTTCCTTAGTATATTTAAGGATGCAATTGTTATTTAAAATGGATTGTAAATTATAATATTTTTTTCTTATTTTTCTTTGTGTGTGTGTGTCTTTCGTTTCTGGGGGAATGTGATTCTTTTCAATCCCTACTATGCAGTTCACAAGATTCCTTTGCAGTTCACCACTGGAGGTAAGAATTTACTCATTTATTTTAGGTAGATTCTTATAGCATCTTTGTTATTACAGAAATTTTTACAGGCAAGAATATAATAAAGCATACTGGTTTGTGATTGTAATTTGGACTGAAATTTTCAGTAAAACTGATAAGGGCTCATTTGGAAATGAAGATAGTTTCGTTAGAAGATAGATGCTACCAAAAGCCTTTTTTGTAGCATTTTTCAGTTTGCATTCTCTTTCCTCTATCCTTGGTAAACTTGTCCTGAGTTTTAAAGCATTATTTTAATTATGACATTATTAATATCACTCCTTTTCAATTCATTGGGCATTTATTAAGAGTTAATAATTAAGAGTTCCAGACTGTGCTCAGATTAATGATGGGAACACAAAAGTTAGGAAAGAGCTACTGTCCTCGAGTTAACTGTAGTTGAGAAGAGACTTTAGCACATTGAACAATTAAGTACTTGTTGGGGGAAGAAAGTTGTACATTTCATTTGATTTTTTAGAGAGAGGAAGTCACAGAATCACAGATTTTGAGACTTGGGAGGCCATCTAGTCCAACCCATACACAAAAGGAATCCCCATTCTCACATTTCTGAAACGTGCTCATCCAGTCCAGCCTTTGCTGAGAGACCAGCCTCCAAGGAAGAATATACCACTTATTTTTTTTTTATTTATTTTTTTACTTTTAGTTTATAACATTCAGTTCCACAATCCCTTGAGTTTCAAATTTTCTCCCACTCCTTCTCCTTCCCCTCTTCTCCCATAGTAACATGCAATTCGATATAGGTTCTACAAATATCTTCACATTAAACATTAGTCAAGTTGTGAAAAAGAATTACAACCAATGGCATGAACAGCAAGAAAGAAGGAACACAATGAAACAAAACAAAACACAAAAGAGAGAGTGCAAGTAGTTTGCTTCAATCTGTATTCAGAATCTATAGTTATTTCTTTGGATATGGATATCCCTTTCCATCATGAGTCCTTTGGAGTTGTCTTATAACCTTTTATTGCTGAGAGGAGCCCAGTCTATCAAAGTTAGTCATCATAGATATGATGTGTCTGTAATTGTGTACAATGTTCTCCTGGTTCTGCTCTTCTCACTCAGCATCAGGTCATATGACTCTCCAGGTTATTATGAAGTCCATCTGCTCCTCATTTCTTCTTATAGCACAATAGTATTCCATTACATTCATATACCACAACTTGTTTAGCCATTCCCTAATTGATGGGCATCCCCTTGATTTCCAATTCTTTGCCACCACAAAAAGAGCTGCTATAAATATTTTTGTACATATGGGTCCTTTTCCTACTTGTATGATCTCTTTGGGATACAGTCCTAGAAGTGATATTGCTAGGTCAAAGGGTATGTACTTTTTTATAGCCCTTTGGGCATATTTCCAGATTGCTCTCCAGAATGGTTGGATTAATTTACAACTCTACCATCGATGCATTAGTGTTCCAGTTTTTCCACGTCCTCTCCAGCATTTGTCATTTTTTTGTTTTGTCATCTTAATCGATATGAAGGGTGAGATGTGGTATCTCAGAGTTGTTTTGATTTGCATTTCTCTAATCAACAGTGATTTAGAGCATTTTTTCATATGCTTATAGATATCTTTAATTTCTTCCTCTGAAAACTGCCTGTTCATATCCTTTGATCATTTATTAATTGGGGAATGACTTGTATTATAAATTTGACGTAATTCTCTGTGTATTTTAGAAATGAGGCCTTAGCAGAGACACTGGTTATAAAGATTCTTTCCCAATTTTCCACTTCCCTCCTAATCTTGATTATGTTGGCTTTATTTGTACAAAAACTTTTCAGTTTAATGTAAGTAAAATTATCCATTTTGCTTTTTGTAATGCTCTCTATCTCTTGTTTGGTCATAGATTCTTCCCTTTTCCATAAATCTGACAGGTAAACTATTCCTTGCTCTCCTAGATTGCTTACAGTGCCTTTATATATAGATTGTGTACTCATTTAGACTTTATTTTGGTATACAGTGTAAGATATTGGTCTATGCCCAGTTCCTACCATACTATTTTCCAGTTTTTCTCAAATAGTGAGTTCGAATATGCCACTTGAAGCAGCTCATTCCACTTTTTGGCCAGCAGCTTTAATTGTTAGAAGTTTTTCCTGACATCAAATTGAAATTTACCTCTTTGCAATTTCTGCTCATTGTTCCTGGTCCTGCCCCCTGGGCATAAACAGAACAAATAAATTACTCCTTCACAAAACAGCACTTGAAATACTTGAAGGCAGCTAACATATCTTTCCCCAACCCCTAGTTTTCTCTTCCCCAGGCTAACCGTGCCCAGTTAATTCAAACAGTCCTCATATAATGGACTCCTCTTCATCATTTATCAAAGTTGCTTGCCTCTGTGGATACTTTCCTTCTTGGAGGACGTCCTCTGCCATGGCACCCAAAGCTAGACACTACTCCTGATGAGATCTGAGTACAATGGAACTATCACTTTCCTTTTCCTGAAAGCTATGCTATTCTCAATGCAACCAAATATTGCATTACCTTTTTTGTCTGACACATCTCACTTTTGATTCATATTGAATTTGCAGGCTACTAAAACCTCACATCTTTTTCAGAAAATTGCTTTCCAACCATGCCTCTCCCAGATTTTGCCTGTGAGGTTGATTTTTTGTGTGTGTCTAAATATAAGACTTTACATTTTTCCCTATTGAATTTCATCCAGCTCAGTGTTTTAGCCTGTCAGAATCTCTTTGAATCCTGAATGTCATCTAGTATATTAGCTATTCTTCCTAGCGTGGTGTCATCTTCAAACTTGATGCCTTGCCAACCATGCATATATTGAAGTGATAAAAATGTTTGATTGCATAGTGCCATGTTCCAAAGGGTTCCTCCACTACTGTCTCCTGCCTCATTGACTTTGAACCATTAATGACTAGTCTTTGATTCCAGCTCTCTAACCTCTTCTGCATTCATCTAATTGTATGATGATTTAGTTCATGTCTGTCCATCCTTTCCACAAGAATAATGAGATTTTTTTTTCTGCTATCTTTGCTGAGATAGGTCACCTATATCTCTAGCATTCCTCTCATCTTTCCATTTAGTAACACTGTCAGAAAAGGAGATGAAGTTAATTTGACAAGACCTATTCTTTTTTAAAATAAATTTTCATTGATGTATTTTTTGGTCACATCACTTACATTTTTCACTATATTTCTCTATCTTTTTCTTCCCAGAAAGCCAGAAAAAAAGATAGTTTGGCAAGACTGACACATTAAAAAAAGTCTGACATTGTATGCAGTGTTTAACATCCGTAATCCCCACCTTTACAAATAAGGTTATTATTTTATCTTTTGTGGCCTAACTTGGTGGTGATAGTTTCACAGTATTCATTTTCTATTGTTTTGTTGTTCTGTTCATTTATGTTATTGCTGGAGAAGGAAATGGCAAGTCACTTCAGTATTTTTGCCAAGAAAACCCCAAATGGGACCATGAAGAGTTGGACATTACTGAAAAATGTCTCAACAGCAGCACATTTATGTTGTTACATTTGTTGTACATATTACTTTCTTGACTCTGTTTTGTATTGGTTCATTTACAACACAATATGTTCTTGGTGATGCTATGCTAGGTCTTTGTAATTGCTGCTTCCCTTTCTAGGTGTTTACCAACCATTCTTTTAATGGTTCACGGTGGAATTCTTCAAGAAATTGAAGTTAAATTTACTGGGTTTTAGTTTGCACATTTGTTAAAAGAAGCATGAAGGAGAAGCAACATTGGCTTCAGCATTAGAGGTTCTCAACCATTGGCTTGCGGAACACTTGAAGGTGTGACCTTCACTTCTTGAGCCTGTTTCTTCATCAGTAAAATGAAGAGTTTACACTAGGTAATCCTGAAGGGCCCTTCTGGCTATAAATATATGATTTCCTTCTCTCTTTTGAAAAACAGGACAATATTGCTCTTCTCCAATATTATGGTCCCTTTCCCTTTTTTCCATGTTCTTTCAAATGTTAACGGACAGTGGTTTAGCAGTCACATCTTCCAGTCCAAGGCTGGCAGATCAAGGTGAATTGAATTAATTAAGGCAACTAGCTACCCTCTACACTATCCCTCTAACTCATCTTGGGGATGAGCTCTCTGTTAGCCATTTTAGTTGAATTATTTCCACTGCTGATGTGATTGGCTTTGGCAGAGAAAACAGAAATAGAGTCAGAGTTGAGAGGCTCTGTCTTTCCCTTGTTGCCAGTTATCACTGTCCCTTACCTCAGGTACAGATGTGTTCCCTTTTTTGAGCTTCCTTTTATCAGAGAAAGAATGTCAATGAAAGAATAGTCCCTTCGTGTTCCCCTTTCTGTTATCTCCAGCTTTAACTCATTCTGGGCTTTAGTACTATTCTTGCCAAGTTGTTTGCAGGACCATAATGGGTTCTTAGGTAGGGCTGTTAAGTTTCTTGGCTACCCTTCCAATTTTGATTTATTTCTTTTTTAAATTTATGTTTATGAATTGCCTGGGCCTTCTGTTTTTCTTCTTCATTTATATTGTGTTCCTTGTGTGAGGATGATAATTTCTTTTTTTTTTTTTTAAAGCAATCAGGGTTAAGTAACTTGCTCAAGGTTACAGGGCCAGTTATTTCTGGGTGTGGTGCTGAGTATCTGAGCCCGGATTTGATCCAGGTCATCCTGACACTGGAGCCGGTGCTCTTACTCGCCGAGCCACCTGGCTGCCCCTAAGCAATTGGGGTTAAGTAACTTGCTCAAGGTTACATGGCCAGGTGTTTCTGGGTGGGTGCTAAATGTCTGAGCCCGGGATTCGATCTCCAGGTCATCCCAACACTGGAGCCAGTGCTCTTACTTGCTGTGCTACCTGGCCACCCCAGGATGATAATTTCTAAAGAAATAATTTCATTCTTTTAAAAAATATTCATTTGTCATGACCTTTAATCATCAAGAAACACATTTAAGAAGCACAAAGGCAAAAAGAAGATTGTACATAGACCCATGCATGTGTGTTCCTTGGTTCTTTTAAAAGTATTTTAAATTTAACAATGTAATTACAAATTTTGTACATAATTTGTGTCCCTTTCTGTAGTGTTTTTTGTTTTGTGTATTTTAAGATGTTTTATTGATGCTTCTTTCTTTTTTATCATCTATTTATTTTATCACCCATTTATTCACTTATACCCCCACCCTACCAACCTTCCTCTTCCCTTAGGTAGATATTTTAAAGCAAAAGAAATAACAGATTATCTTTATCTGAAAATCTCTCCACCGCTGTTGCATCTTTTCTTTGTCAAGAGGCAGGAGGCTTGTTTCATCATCAGTACAGAATTGCATTCTTTAGCATCTCCCAGCCTTCTTTTCTCCTGTAGAATTTTAGTCCATGTCCTTCCTTTTAACTTCTAGTTTCTCAAAATCTTTTCTGTCATTTTCTTCTTTGCATGGCTCCCTAACATATAACCTAATGAACTAGAGTAGTATCCATTGACAAGTGTTTCTAAGGTTATGTTACATACACGTTGCTTATCTACATTAGTGTGGGGACTTCATATGCTGTAGTTACCTATGCCATTGAAATCACAGATCCAAACTTGCTAGGGTTAAGGAAACTGGGGGGTGAGAGGTGGGGCAACACCAGAACTATTGATGACCAAATTCCTCTTTGTAATCTTGAATTATAAACATGTAGCTCTATGTAGATGTTTGTCTTTTGTGGAATTTGATAATAAAGCTCTAGTTTTGGAGCTACAAACACAGTTTTTAGCAGTAACAGTTAGATTTGCTAATTAACCCTTACTGTGGGTTTAGGTACTAGTATTTGGAAATCATGTAGATCTAGAAATATTTTAATTTCTCCATTGAAAGGAAGATTTGGGAAGGAAATACAGAGATGGCCAATACCTAAGTTTTGGTAAAGGAGAAATACATTTTTGTTTGTTTCTTTTAAGAATAGGGGAAAAAACATGAAATTTGTAACTTATGGTAAAACTTCACATTTTTTTTGTAGGTTGCAGATCAAAATAGGAGTGAACTATGGGGTTTTTTTGAGCTCTTTGTTGTAGGTCCTAAAGAGTTAACTACCACATGACTCTAATGAAATTGTCAGGTTGTAGTAATTACATCAGTAATTTGATATGTTGCTATTTGAATGGAGCCATGTGTAGAGAGTCAGTTACTTTCCTCTGTGGAGCTGACCCCCTTATATTCCTTCAAGCTAAAGACTAATAGAACTCATTAAGCTTTATAGTTAAAGGGGCTTTTATCACCTCATCAAGTTATGCAACAGATTCCCATTATATTCCTCATTTTGTGTGATTTTGTAGATGCTGATGCACATTTCCCTGCTAGGTTTATATTAGACTTCTCTCTTAAAGACATTTTTTTTATTGACATTTCTAAACCTGAATTAAATTTTGTGTGGCACCAGTTACAGATGTCTTCAATTAGGTGTAGTTAAATAAAAGGGATTGTATATCAGAGACCAAGAGATTCCTGAAATTCTCTCTTCTCAGACAAACTCAGCCAGCAAATTGTAGGCTGCAGTCTCATCACCATTTTAAAGGTTGACAGGGACAGAAAAATCATTTGAAAGAAAAACTAACCATTATGTGGGTATATGCCTTAGATTATTTTTTTTTTTCCATTTTGAATTCCTTTATAATGTATCTGACCTCCTTATTTAGCTACACATCTCTTATATCTTAGTCATTCACCTAGTGGTCTTCTATTCATCTTTCCATTTCCCTTTTTTCTTTTGATTATCAAATCATAACCAACTTTAAACATTTTTATTAAAATATTATTTTTTACATCACCCACAGTTCATAAAATATCTCTTCCCTCTACTCTTTTCAGAGGGTTATTTCTAATAACATATGAATGAAAAGAAAAAAAGTTGACCAAAATTGACAACAAATCACACCAATCTGCTATTATACACAGTGTATCACACCTGTAGTATCCCACCTTTGTAAAAAACAGGGGGGTGCTACGTTCTCCTATGTCTCTTCTTTTCAGCCTGGCTTGACTATTATAATTTCATAGCATTTAGTTTTGATTCTCTTATGATTCTTTCCATTTGCATTGTTGTATAATGTGTAATGTTTTCATGGTTCTGCCAACTTTACTGTGCATATGTTCATATAAGCTTTTCCATGGTTCTTTGTATACGCTGTTTCTTTTTTTTTTTTTTTTAAAGCAATCAGGGTTAAGTAACTTGCTCAAGGTTACAGGGCCAGTTATTTCTGGGTGTGGTGCTGAGTATCCGAGCCCGGATTTGATCCAGGTCATCCCGACACTGGAGCCGGTGCTCTTACTAGCTGAGCCACCTGGCCGCCCCTAAGCAATTGGGGTTAAGTAACTTGCTCAAGGTTACACAGCCAGGTGTTTCTGGGTGGGTGCTAAGTGTCTGAGCCCGGGATTCGATCTCCAGGTCTTCTCAACACTGGAGCCAGTGCTCTTACTCGCTGTGCTACCTGGCCGCCCCTATACGCTGTTTCTTATATAAGCAGATAACTAATTTTGTTTATGTATCATAAGTTGATTAACCAACCTTATAGGCATTAATTTATAGGCATCTACTCTGTTTTTAGTTTTCTGCTACTATACTAGAAAGAAAGTACAACTCCAGATATTTTTATAACTAAGGATAACAATAGTACTAATGTGTTATATTACTTTTTTTTACTAATAATTTACATGTAGTTGTAATCAAACAATAACATTATTGCTATAAAGTATAACTTAAAAATTTTAATGATAAAATAATTTCATTATGATGAAATTATAATTGAATTTACATAACAAATGTGATTATAAGGTACTACTAATTATTATAACTAGTATTCAAATAGCACTTTAAGTTTTACAAAGCATTTACAAATATCTCATTTTGTCTTCACAACAGCTTTGGGAGATAGGTTCTATCATTATCCATTTTATAGGTGAGCAAACGTGAGGCTGAGGTTAAGTGACTTGCCCAGGGCCTGCTAGCCAGGAGTGTTTGAGGCTGGATTTGAATTCAAGTTGTCCCGTCCAGCGGGACCAAGTTATTCGTGGGGCTGAGGAGGACCCAGCCTGCAAAGGAATGGGTGGGAAAGAAGGAGCGAGACCAAGCGAGTTTGCGTTAAGGTCTGAAGGTCTGAACTTTATTGCAGGTAAACATGACTTATATACTCTTTGAGGAAGTGGGCGGGGAGGGGAATTCTTGTAAACAACTGCTGGAACATTTGCGGTTAGGACACCTGGTGCCGGAACACTCTGCGGTCAGCCGATTCATGGGGCATGGTACTCGGGGGTGTGGCTTTCTCACGGGGGAAGGGTACCTGACCCGAAGGCCTTCGCTCCCAACATGTCCCCCTTTTTTCTCTAAAGACCGGTGAAAGGCCCGTCTTAGGCTATGAGGCCTGCATCCACGTCCAGTACCTTATATTGGCAGTGCCCCTGTCTTAGGCTATGCGGGCGGACCCCCACCTCTGGCATCTTAAAAGAACACCCCAGGGACGGTACCCACAATAATCCCGTCATTGGGTGCATCTGCAGCATATTGGCAGTGCCCCTGTCTTAGGCTATGCGGGCGGACCCCCACCCTGGTATCTTAAAAGAACATTCCAGAGACGGTACCCGCAATAATCCCGTCATTGGGTGCATCTGCAGCAAGGTCTGATATTTCTGGCTCGTGGGGCCCCACTATTCCCGTCATTGGCTCTTTCACAGCGTTGGTCAAAACCTTATGATCTACGAAAACATTTCCACACCCTCGAGTACCATGGGTCGGCATCTGCACCAGCAAGAGTAGAAAACCGAAGGCCTTCGAGGGTGGTCATGGCAGGAAGGTCGTCACAAGACCCACCAGAATTAAGCCGATGATAGTGAACAGCAATGGGTTTCCTAAGAGCCTAGTCAATCTGTGATTTAACAAAAGTGGTTAATTTGTTGAAGGCCCATGGCCCAAAGGAGAGGAGCAACAGAATCCCCACAAGGGGTCCCAAAAGAGTGGGGAGCAAGGTAGTCAGCCAGGGGGATGTAGAGAACCAGTTTTGATACCAGGATTCCTTCTGATCCCTTTCCCTCTTTCTGTTTTCTAAACTTTCTTTAACCCTTTTTAAAACTATCTTCTACAAGGCCAAGCTTGTTAGTATAGAAACAGCATTCTTCTTTTAAAGCAGCGCAAAGGCCGCCTTGCTGTAAAAAAAAGGAGATCTAGGCCTCGCCTATTTTGCAAGACCACCTCGGCCAAGGAGGCCACAGAGTCTTTAAGATTTTCAAGGCCTGCTTGGAGTTCCTGGAGGTCCCTATCAATAGTTGCGCTAAGCTGAGCATATTGCATATTTGAATTGACCAAGGAGGCAATCCCGGTCCCAGTACCAACGGACCCAAGATTTATGAGGACAGCCAAGGTAAGTGCAGTCAGGGGTTCTCTTTCAATTCTACTGTATGTATTGGAGCCTCATTCCCAGAACCGGAGGAATTCGTCTGGGTAGTGGACAGTGAGGTGAGGAAGAAGGGAAACCTCCACACAGTAATCTTTATTTTTCAAAAAGGAGGTTGTAATCACAAAGGTGGTAAGTCCAGAGGAACAGGCAAGATAGGAATTATTTGGTGCTGCAATAAATTGAAATGAGGCATTAACTATAATGGAACGATTGCAGACCTGTTCAAGTTGCCTGGGAGGGAGCATAAGCGGTCCCAAGAGACACAGGCCGAGGCCAGAAATGCGACTGAGGGTAAGGCCATGTTTATCCTTTGTTCCCCAGCGCAGGGAAGAGGTGTCATTAGTAAAGGTAAGGTTCCCAAAATGGGCAACTCCTTCATAAAAGGGGGGAGCTGAGGAATAACAAACCCAACAGTCTTCTAAGGAATGGTTAGTCATTTTGCTAATTGCATATACAGAGGCGTTAACCAAAGAAAGAATAAGTTCAGCGGAGGAAGGGGGTCCATTGGGAAGTGTGGGCCGAAAGGGTTCACTTACTGGTGCTCTAGGTGTAGGGGAAATGGGCAGGGGATCAGGCTTGATTCTGTGCCCCTGAGAAGATCCCGAGTGAAGCTCAGTATTGGGACCAACAGCCACAGGCTTATTTTGGTTAGGGATGCTCTTACGGAGCTTGATGGTAAAAGTCAAACCATCATCATATCGTTCTTTGTAAAGCCTAAGTCCCCAAGACACACCCCGGTCCCAGTGAGTATATTTTTTACCGGGTTCTGTAAATTGGATGCGCAGGGGATGGCACCACCCTGAGCACTCCTGTATGATTGTCCAACCCGGAGTCCCGGTGCCCTGATGTGTATAATAGGCTTTGACCGTAATAAAATCCCATGAGGAGGAGGGATGCCATTAGGTGTCCCCAGTGGTTTCGCAGCCCCAACTGTGGCAATAGTAATCTGCCAAGCCTCCGCACTTGTAGTTCAGGGCGCAATTTCTATGATACCGGGACAGACATAAAAGGGAAGTGCTCTTAACATACTCCTTTGGCTAACTGAGCCACAGCCCCCTCATGGGTCAAGGCCCCATCTCCCAGGATTGGAGGGAGACAAGGGGGCTTGCTGTTGGTTGCTATACCCTTCCAAATCCCAGTTGGCTGGTGCCCCTAAAGCTAATTTGCAAAGATCAGGGTATAGGGTAGGCCACCAGCCATCAGATGTTATTTTTGACTCACTCCACACTGTATCACCTACTCCATTTACTACCAGCCAGGTATGGTTGAGAAGCTGGTACGAAGTGCCAGGGATGGCCCCAAAGATGACAAACAGGCAAAGGATCATTGTGATGTCTGGCAGGCTCGTCTGGTTCATGACGTCTCCTGAAATAAAGCACAGTTAGAAGACTTCTCAGGGAGATCCCTGGGCGAGTTGTGAAGTTTTATCACGCGCTCTGGAAGCCATCTGGTGTTTTGTGCTTGTGTATCATAGACTCAGGCATGTCCTTTGCCCCAGATAAGGACCGGGTCGGGGCCCTGCCATTTATTGGACAGTGGATCTTTCCACATGGCCTGTGCATAAGAGCTTGCCGTGGATGAATGCCAGAAGCGGTCGGCAGCGGTTTTGCCATTAGCATCAGAAGTGAGGAAATTCAAAACAAACATTGCATGGTTTAGGAGGGTCTTGAAATTCCCTGCTCTGGGGTATAACATATCCCCCCCTGATTGTAATTTTAAGATCATATTTTTTAATGTTTGATGAGCTCTTTCAACTATGCCTTGGCCTTGAGGGTTATATGGGATGCCTGTGATGTGCTTAATCCCCATTTGGGCGCAGAATTGTCGGAAAGCAATGCTAGTGTAACCAGGTCCATTATCAGTTTTGATAGTTTGGGGTTGTGGGAGGACCGCTAGGGAGGCAAGAATGTGATAAATCACATGTTTAGAAGCTTCGCCCATTTGGAGGGACTCAAAGAGGAAGCCGCTAAAGGTGTCAATGGAGACATGAACATATTTCAATTTACCAAAAGGTGGATAATGGGTAACATCCATTTGCCATATTCCCCCGGGCAATAACCCCCGGGGATTTACTCCCAAATGAGGTTCAGGTAGGAGGGTCAGGCAGCCCTTGCACTGACGCACTATTTGTCATGCTTGTTCACGAGTGATGGAATATCGCAACCTAAGGGTTTGTGCATTAAGATGGTGCAAGGCATGGGCTTTTTGTGCAGCGTAAAGAGGGGAATCAGTGAAAGCAACGGCCACCAGTTGAGTGGCTTGATCGACTTCATCATTTCCTTCTGCCAATAGACCGGGCAGGCCTGGATGGGCCTGGACGTGACCAATGAAAAAAGGGGCAATTCGGGCAAGAATAAGGCGTTGAAGTTCTACAAACAAGGGAGAGGCATTAGTCGAAGGGCGAATGAAAGGAACTGTTTCCAGGAGGGGGACAGAGTGTGCTATATAAGCACTATCAGTATACAAATTAAAAGGCTCTTGCAAGAGCTCAAAGACCTTAATAATGGGTACAAGCTCAACTAATTGTGCAGATAAAAAATAGGTATTAAAGCGGGATACCTGACCATCAATGCTAAATGCAACAACACCCGTGGAGGAGCCGTTGGTAAAAACCAAACGGGCTCCTTGAATTGGTGTTGTTTTTGTTCCTTTGGGGAAAACCACAGGCGTCCTTTGCAGAAAATGAGTCAATCTATTTGAAGGAAAATGATTATCAATAGTGCCATGAAAGGAAATAGAACTAATTGCCCAATCATCATCATTCTGAATGAGCCACTGTACTTGTGCAGCAGTATAGGGGGATACAATATGATCGGGGTCTTTACCAAAAAGTTTTAAGGCAGCCCCCCTGCCAAGGCACAAGAGGGTAGCAACCAAATGGGGATAGGTGGGTAAAATCTTAGAGGGGGATGCGGGCAAATGGATCCAAAAAAGCGGTTCTCGTTGCCAAAGCAATCCCGTGGGCACAAAGGGGGTGGGAAATATGAGGAGCCAAAGGGCTTGTAGGGGTGCATAATACCCTATGTGCTGATCACAAATGGCGCGCTCAACCGTAATAAGAGCTTTGCGCGCCTCAGGAGTAAGGTGGCGGGAGAGGATGGGTCAGAATCGCCTTTCAAAATGTCAAACAGGGGCCTTAACTCCCCTGTAGTCAGTTTCAAATAAGGTCTCAGCCAGTTGATATCTCCAAGGAGCTTCTGGAAGTCATTAAGTGTGTGAAGGCAGTCTACCCTTAATTGGAGTTTCTGTGAGAAGACATGATTAGTGAAGAGCTCAAAACCCAAAAACAACTGGGGAGGCTGGGTTTGGATCTTTTCAGGGGAAATAAAGAGCCCGCGGGACTGTAGAGCCGCAACGAGCGATTGACAGATTTTGGACAGGTGAGGCTCATCAGGTCCTGCTAGGAGGATGTTATCCATATAGTGGATAATATAAATCTCAGGGTGGCGCAACCGGAATGGATCTATAGTCTGGGCCACAAATTTCTGGCAAAGGGTAGGGCTGTTGGCCATGCCTTGGGGGAGGACCCTCCATTTGAAACGGGGAGAGGGGCCCACACAATTAACTATAGGGAGGCTAAAGGCAAAACGTTTGCAATCATCAGGGTGTAAGGGGATGGAAAAGAAACAATCCTTTAAATCAATAATGATCTTAGAAAATCCTTTCGGAATGGCTACAGGGGAGGGGAGCCCCGGTTGAAGTGTTCCCATAGGGATCATGGTTTTATTAACTGCCCTAAGATCATGCAGTAAGCTCCACTTTCCTGAATGCTTTTGTATAACAAAAATGGGGGCATTCCAAGGTGATGTGGAGGGTTCAATGTGCCCCGCAGCCAGTTGTTCCTGCACTAATTCCACAGCTGCAGCTAGCTTTGTTATGGATAAGGGCCACTGGTCGATCCAGACGGGAAGGTCATACTTCCAGGTGATTTTGTCTGCCTGGTGTGCAGGGGGACCAGTGGCCCTTACGAAAAATGGTTGTGGAAGCACAAGCCTGCACGACCCACCTTAGGGGCAGTCGATAGGGGGGTCAAACGTCCCTGTTTGTTTTTTCCAAGACCTTGTCCTGGGAGGAATCCCTGGGAGAGCATCTGCTGGGCCACAATCGCATTGGGGCTGCACATAATGACTCCCATCTGAGAAAGGATGTCCCTACCCCAGAGATTAACAGGCAGTCCAGGAACCACAAACGGCCGGACAGTACCGGCATTTCCTTCATTATCCTTCCAGGGTAACCATTGGGAGCTTTGGAGGGTGTTCCTGGACTGACCAATGCCTTGTAAGTGGGTTATGGAGGCTTGCAAGGGCCAAGCAGCGGGCCAGGCTTCTTGTGACAAAACGGTAGAGTCGGCCCCAGAATCCAGAATACTTTCAAAAATCCTACCCTGTATTGTGAGCTTAAGAGTAGGGCGTTCCTGAGAGATGGCCTAGACCCAGTACAGGTCGGATGAACCGGGCCGGGATACTCCGCGCCTTTTGACAAGGGCAGGGTAAGCAGTATCCAGGGGGAGCGGCAAGGCCTGGGCCAAGCGTTGTCCCGGGGCCATAGGGGGCGGTAGCAAGCAGCTGAATCTCCCTGTTATAGTCATTATCAACTAGGGAGGGGTGACTCATCAGGCCAGCAAGGGTGGAGGACGCGCGGCCCATAATAAAGAAATAAGAATTTGTTGGGGGAGGGCCAAAGACACCTGTAGGAATGGTCTGCACCCCATCTTCCGGATTCAATATTGTCAGGGAGGCGGCACATAGGTCCACCCCTGCGCTCCCCTGTTGTTGCTCGGCAAAGGGGGGGTGCTGGGCGGACGGGCTGTTCCCCGAGGCTCGTAGAAAGGGAATGGGTTGAGGGGCCCGGGGCTGGCCCCTCCAGCCGTTTCCCAGATGGGAGGGTAAGGGTTGGCTGTCCACGTCAGTGGCAGACCTACAGGTATTGGCCCAATGTTTCCCCTTACAACAACAAGGGCAAACAGTTGAGTGTTGATTTAGCTGTTTTGGAGGGCCTGCAGAGGGTGGGGTGTCCCCAGGGCATTGGCGAGCAAAATGTATAATAATAATAATGATGATAATTATAATATATATTTTAAACATTTAATTTTAAAACTTTGAATTCCAGATTCTTTCCCTTCCTCCCTCGTCACTCACGCTTACTGGGAAGATAAGCAATTCAATATCGGTTGTACATGTGTAGCTATGCAGACAAAACATTTTTGTAGTGGATATATTATGAAAGACTGACTATATTTCCTTCCCTCCTGTCCTGCCCCCCCCACTTGTTCTATTCTCTACTTTGACCCTGTCCCGTTTCAAAAGTGTGTGCTCCTCACTATCCTCCCTTCCAGACTGCCTTCCCCTCCATCATGCCTCCTCTCATCCCTTTCCCCCTACTCTCCTGTGGGGTGAGATACCCAATTTAGTGTGTATGTCATTCCCTCCCTAAGCCACATTCAGTGAGAGTAAGGTTTACCCATTCCCTTCCTCTCCATTGCAACGGTTTTTCCTTGCCTCTTCTATATGAGATGATTTATCCCATTCTGTCTCACCTTGTCTCTTCTCATTATATTCCTCTTTCATCTCTTAATTTCACCTTTTAAGTATCATCCCTTCCTATTCAATTGGTCCTGTGCCCTCTGTCTATGTATACCTGTCCACATATGTACTCACACTCACATATGTCATTTTTTCTTAATAAGTTATTTTAGGATGAGGAGTTGGAGGCCCAGAAAGGTGAGGTCATGTGGCAGCCCCTGAACTAGTATCTGAGAGTCTCTACTCACCATCTCAAGTGTCTTCTAAATTGGACCTTCCCTTGCCCGTAACTTTATTAACCCAAGTGTTCTGATTTTTTTTTTTTTAAAGAAGAAATGCCTAATAGATACTTGGTGTTTACATTTTGGTATGTTATTGTGAAAAGCAGAGTAACATGGAATGCCATTGTGAAAACCATTATTAGTCATTTTTGTTGTGTAAAAGAGAAGAAATCAGAAATGCAGTCCACACTTTTTAAATAGATGACTCACATTTTGGCTTTCATTAGCTGTGTTTTTGGTTGCATTTCTATCTTTTTTTTCTATCTATTTAGTATTTTATTTTTCTCCAGTTGTGTGTAAAAACAATTTTTAACATTTGTTTTTAAAACTTTGAATTCCAAAATCTCCCTTCTTCCCACCTCCACCATTGAGAAGACAAGCAATTCGATATGGATTATACATGTATAGTCATGCAAAACATTTACATAATAGTCATATTGTAAAAGAAAACATAGACAAAAAAAATTAAGAAAATTTTAAAAGTATGTTTCAATCTGTATTAAAAAACCATTAGTTCTTTGTCTGGAGATGGATAGCAGTTTTCCTCCTAAGTCCTTCAGAATTTCCTTGAATCATTGTGTTGCTGAGAATAGCTAAGTCATTCACAGCTTATCACACAATATTGCTTTTACTTTGTATGTGGTACATGTCACTGTATATTATTAGCTCATGTAAGACTGCAGGTTTTTCTGAGAGCATACTGCTTATCATGTCTTATAAAACGATAGTATTCCATCATAATCACACAGCACACTTTGTTCAGCCATTCCCTAATTATGGCCATCCCCTCAGTTTACAGTTTTTTGACCCCAGAAAAGAACTGCATAAAATATTTTTGTACACATAGGTCCTTTTCCTTTTTATTTTTTAATCTCTTTTGGGATACAGACCTAGTAGTGGTATTGCTGGGTCAAAGAGTTTTATACCTTTGGACATAGTTCCAAATTGTTCTACAGAATGGTTGAATAAGTTCACAAGTCTACCAATAGTGCATTAATATCTCATTTTTTCTATATCTTCCAACACTGGTCATTTTCCTTTTCTATTAGCCAATCTAAGAGGTATGAGGTAGTACCTCAAAATTGTTTTAATTTGCATTTCTCCAATCAATATTAAGTTATTATTTTTTCATATGGCTATAGATAGCTTTGATTACTTTGTCTGAAAATTGATCATATGTTTTGATCATTTGTCAATTGGGGAATGGCTCTTATTTTTATAATTTGACTCAGTTCTCTATTATGTTTGAGAAATGAGACCTTTATCAGAGAAACTTGCTTCAAAATTTTTTTTAGTTACTATTTCTAACTATATTTTCCTCCATCCTATTTATCTCCCACCCCTCAAACTCCTTTATTCTCTCTCATTTCATCCTCTCCGTCCTCAAAAGTATTTTGCTTCTCACTATTCTCTCTCCTAGACTGCCCTCCTTTCTGTCACCCCCCCCCCGCCCCTTTCTCTTTTCCCCTTCTATTTTCTTGTATGGTATGATAGATTTCTGTACCTAATTGAGTGTGTATGCTATTTCCTCTTTGAGCCAATTCTGAAGAGAGTAATGCTCACTCACTCCTCACCTCTCCCTCTTCCTCTCCACTGTAAAAACTTTTTCTTGACTCTTTTGTAAAATATTTACCTCATCCTGTCTCTCCCTTTGCCTTTTTCCCAGTACATTCCTCTCTTACCCCTTAATTTTTTCTTTTAGCTATCATCCCATCATATTCAACTCACCTGTGCCCCCATCTATATGTACTTCTTTTTACTGCCCTAATAATGAGAAAGTTCTTATGAGTTACAAGTATCATTTTCCCATATAGCAATGTAAACAGTTTACCCTTATTATATCCCTTAAGATTTCCTTTTCCTATTTACCTTTTTATTCTTCTCTTGAGTCTTGTATTTGAAAATCAAGTTTCCTATTCACCTGTGGTGTTATTAAAAATGCTTGAAGGTCCTCTGTTTCACTGAATGCCCCCCCCCCCTTTTTTAATCCTGAAGGATTATGCACAGTTTTGCTGGGTAGGTCATTCTTGGTTGTAATCCTAGTTTCTTAGTCCTCCAGAATATCATATTCCAGAGCCTCTGATCCTTTAATGTAGAAGCTGCTAAATCTTGTGTTATACTGTTTGTGGCTCCATGATACTTGAATTATTTCTTTCTGGCTGCTTGCAGTATTTTTTCCTTGACCTGGGAGCTCTGGAATTTGGCTATAATAAATAATAATAAAATAATTTTCTCTCTCCACACACACACATACATATAATAAGTAATAAAAAATACTAAAACCCGGGAGTTTTCATTCTGGGATCTCTTTTAGGATGTGATCAGTGAATTCTTTCCATTTCTATTTTACCTTCTGGTTCTAGAATATCAGGGCAGTTTTTCATTCTTTTGGTTTTGTTTTATTGTTTTTTTGATTTCTCATAAAGTCATTAACTTCCATTTGTTCAATTCTAATTTTTTGTTGCTTTTTTTTTTTGGAGGGGGGAAGGTAGGGCAATTGGGGTTAAGTGACTTGCCCAAGATCACATGGCTAGTTTTTTTTGTTAAGTGTCTGAGGCTGGATTTGAACTCAGGTCCTCCTGCCTCAACAGGGCTGGTGCTCTATTTGCTGCGCCACCTAGCCACCTCTCAATTCTAATTTTAAAGGAATTATTTTCTTCAGTGAGCTTTTGTATCTCATTTTCCATTTGCCCAGTTTTACTATTTAAGGGTTTTTTTTCCTTCAGTATTTTTTGGTGTCTCCTTTACTAAGCTATTGACTCTTTTTTTATGATTTTCTTATATTACTCTCATTTCTCTTCCCAATTTTTCCTCTACCTCTCTTACTTGATTTTCTGAATCCTTTTTGACCTCTTCCATGGCTTCAGTGAGACCAATCCATATTTTTTTTTGGAGGCTTTGGATGCAGGAGCTTTGACGTTATTATCTTCCGATTGTGTCACCATAGTAACTTTCTGTGATCAGAATATGTTTTCTTTGTAGGGCTCTTTTTCCAGGGTGTAGGGTGCACTGTCCAAAGCTTCAGGGGTTTTGTACAACTATTTTCAGAGATACTTCTAGGGATTTGTAAGTTTTCAGTTCTTTCAAGGTAGTATGACCTAAGGAAAGGAGTATTTACTACTTTTCTGGTCTGTGAGTGACCACAAGCACTTTTTTCTGTCTTGAAAATGTAAGGAGTGCTCTCTGCTCCACTGTGCTCACAAGCTTTGGTGTGCTAGTGCGCCTGTTTGCCCTGGGACTGCCAGCCAGCCAGGCCTATGACTCTGATCTGGCTATTGGTAAAGCAACAGAATCCTGCCCCCAGTTCTAGCAAATCTTCTGATCAGCTGTTCAACCCCCTTACCATTTGTGAGCTTAGAATTCCAGAAGCATCCACTGCCCCTGCTGATTCAGTGACTTCCAAGGCCTGCTCCTGTTTTGTTGGGTTCTGGTCTGCAGTAGACTGTGCTCCACTCTCACCTAGGTGTGACAGACCTTTCCTGCTCACCTTCTAAGTTGTTTTTGGAATCTGTGGACTGAAAGTTCTGGAAACTGCCACTGCTGCTACCGGTTCAATTGCCCTGGGGCCTGCTTCTGGTTTGCTAGGGCACAGTCTGTGCTGGCTCAGCCTGCAGTCCTCTCTCACTCTGATGTAACAGACCTTTCATGCTGACCTTCTAAGTTGTCTTGGGCTAGAATATTCTTTCGGTCTTTTTGTGGGCTCTGGTGCTCTACAGTTTGTGTAGAGTCATTATTTAAAGGTATTTGGAAGGGTTTGGGGGAGAGCTCAGGTGAGTTTCTGCCTTTACTCTGCCATCTTGGCTCTGCCATTTTTTTGTTACATTTCTTATTAGTAAATATAATTTTAAGTTAATTGTCTTTAGAAGGGAAATCAGCAAATTGGAATATTCTTGCATTATTACTGTTATAATATCATATAATTCATTTGTGTGTAACTAAGGAAGTATGTTGCCTATAGTATAAAATAAGTTGTAAAATACTGATCTAGCATGTTATGCTATCTAAGCAGAGTTTCAAGGATGTGTTGTTAGGGAAATCATCAAAGAGAAAAGTGAAGTTGAGATTTTGGAAGTATAAAATTCACTTTCCAAAATTCCATGCTAATAAAGAGCTTTGTGCAGTAGCATTAGTACAGTTGGTTGAAAACAGATGGAAATAAGATTTCAACTTTGTTCTTAAACTTATGAGAAATCTGGTGTCTCAAATTTCTGCAAGATGCATATCTTGCTGCTAAGCAGCATTCCTTTTTTGGTGAGCTGTTTGTTTTCTCAGCTTAGTGACTGGGAGTGCATTTATATGGGGTAGCATGGATGTGATGTTTGTCTCTTGTGTCTGGGGGGTGGTCAGTAGAAGTAGAACCACTGTGAGACTCAGGGGTTGAGCTTTTGGTTAGCTGTAAGCTTGCCAGGTAAGCTGACCTTTTTTGTGGTGGCATATCTTCAGTGGAAAACTGAAGAATTCCACTGCAATAGTAATAATAATAATTACTAGTATATTAAAGCTTTGTCACATGGTTTTACATAGACTTTCTTATTTGTTCCTCATAAGAACCCTGTGAGGTAAGTTAGATGGCATAGTAAATAGAGTGATAGACCTGGAGTCAGGAAGATCTGAGTTCCAGTCCTATTTTAGACATTAAGTAGCTGTGTCACCCTATGTGCATCATTTAACCTCTGCCTTAGTTTCCTCATCTGTAAAATGGAGATAATAATAGCACCTAATAATAATAATAATAATAATAATAATAGCTTATACTTATATAGTGTTTACTATGTGCAAGTACTGTGCTAAGCACTTTTATAAATATTATCTCATTTGATCCTTAGAACAACCCTGGGAGGTAGGTGCTATAATTATCCCCTTTTATAGATGAGTAAACTGAGGCATACAGGTTAAGTGATTTGTCTAGGTTCATGCAACTAGTAATTATCTGAGGCTAGATTTGAAGTCAGGTCTTCCTGACTACAAGCCCAGTGCTATATCCACTGTGCCATCTAGCTGTCCCAAGATTGTTATGGCATTAAATGAAATAATATTTGGAAAACCCTTTGCAAACTTTATATTGCTCCATAAGTGCTAGTTATTATATTATTAAGTTGTATTATTATCTCTTTTTTACAGATGAGTAAACTGAGGTTAGAGTTAAATGACTTGCCCAGGGTTACACAGCTAGTGTGTCTGGATAAGATTAGAATTCAGAAGTCTAGCACTCTGTCCATTACTCCACCTACCTGCCTTTATAAGGAGTTATTTCTGCTTCCATTGGCAAACAGGATTAAAGATGGTAACCATTTTGGAGTAGGGTGGGGTGCAGTTGTCCTTTCTCCTTAAGATGCTTTTTTCTGGGGCAGCTAGTGGCACAGTGAATAGAGCACTGTCCCGGGAGTCAGGAGGACCTGAGTTCAAATTTGGCCTCAGACACTTAACACTTACTAGCTGTATGAACTTGGGCAAGTCCCTTAACCCTAATTGCCCTACCTTCCTCTCTCCAAAAAGCAAAAAAAACAACAACAAATTAATTTTAACAAATCTCTTTCCCCTTAAACCAGAAGTTTCTGCTTAGTTCTTCCATTAAAGCTATAACCACTGCCTTCTCTTGCAATATAAGTACGTATATTCTGCCTCAAAATAGCCAAAACAATTGAGATGGAATTCAGAAAGCTCTTATTAACATGAGGCTCTCTCATAGGCTGAGTATACTTAATGTGTTTGCCTTTGTTCTCCCACAATTCTTGCTTCCTCTTACTTTACTACGTCCTGGTAAAGGGCTCATTATAATACTTTAGAAGATCTCACCTTTGATTCTTTTAAAAAGTATCTTACTGATGTTCTTTTTTTACAGTTGGGCAGCTAGGTAGAACAGTGGATAGAGCATTATGCCTGGAATCAAGAACACCTAAGTTCAAATCTAGCCTCAGACAGTTACAAGCTTTGTGATCTGGACAAGTCACTGAAATTCTATTTGCTTTAGCTTCCTCTTCAATAAAGTGGTCATCATAATAGCACTGTCCTTCAAGTATTGTTGTGAGGA
Source organism: Petaurus breviceps papuanus (assembly GCF_028583685.1). Taxonomy (NCBI): domain Eukaryota; kingdom Metazoa; phylum Chordata; class Mammalia; order Diprotodontia; family Petauridae; genus Petaurus; species Petaurus breviceps. Next base: position 99,983,107 of record NW_027186296.1, on the reverse strand, counting down.
TCAAATAAGATAAGTGCAAAGCACTTAGCATAGTGTCTGGCATATAATAAGCACTATATAAATGTTAGTTGTTGTTAATACATTGTTAACACTTCCCAGTTACTTCCCTAGTTCTCTCAATAAGAACCCTCCCTTGTAAAAAAAAGTGCAGTTATATAAAACTAATCAATAAATATGTACCTGAAAATATATGTTTCATTCCATCCTTGAGGACACCATCTGTCTGGTTAGAAATTGGAGACAAGCTTCATCATCAGCTGGAGCACCAAAGGGAGAGCTTTAGGTTTGGGGCCCTCTAGGGTTGGCAAACAAGATGCCATTAGAAAATCCCCTTCTCCCCTAACCCTCCAAAAAACGCTTCTTCATATTCACTGTAAATTCTACAGAGGAACTTTGCCCCTTAATTTGGGAGACTTGAGCTAAAGGGAGAAAAATAAATTGTAGTCTAATAGTAGGTTGTACTTCAATATTTTATGAGCCATATTTGGAAAAAAAGCAGGTAGTAGTTGGACCAGTATAGAATTGTATATTGTTGACTTTATCTTTAGAAGATAAGGACGAGATCTGTTATTTCATTGATAAAAACTCCTAGATCAGGAAACTACCTCTGTCAATATAGATCATAACCTTCTCTGCACATTATAGTTTTAGAGAGTTGCCTAGAGCACTATGAAAAGTTATGTTTTGCCTTGTGTCCTGCAGCCATCATGTGTTCCAAGTCAGACTTGAATGCATGTTCCCAGGCTCCATGGTCAACCCTTTAGCCATTATGCCATGCTGTCTCAGTGTTTACTTACTAGAAGAAATTTAAATATAGTTGACTATTAGTTTAAATAACCTTGTCTTAGTTAATTCTTTAGAATTTACCCCTATTTGAATAAAGTGAAAACCTATTATTAGCTCTGCATGTGGTATCATGGGGCAGCTCAGGTGGTGTAGTGGATAGAGTGCAGGCTCTTGAGTCAGGAGGACCTGAGTTCAAATGCGGCCTCAGATATTTACTAGCAGCGTGACTTTAGGCAAAGTCACTTAAATCCTGTTTGTCTTAGTTCCTTATCTGTAAAATGACCTAAAGAAGAAAATGGCCAAGAACTCCAATATCTTTGCCAAGAAAACCCCAAATGGGGTCATGAAGGGTTGCATTCAACTGAAATGACTCAACAGCAGCAAAGAGTATCATGATATGTGTACAATATTACTGACCCTCCAGATAATTGCAATTCTGAAATGAATTCCTGCTTCTGCTTTTATTACAGGTGCTAAGAACTGTAGTTTAGTAGCTTCTCTTATACCTCTATAATTATATATATTTACATAATACTTGTGCAAAAAAAAAATTTAAGCCTTTCTTGTTGCCCTACATTGCAGTGCATTGGAAAAAAAATCTAATTGACTGGATTTAATTTTCAAGAGCTAAGTGATGATGAGGAAAGAAAAACCAGAATAAGTAGACCTATTGGCTCTGGTTCTGGACAAAGAGTAAATTAAAAAGCTAAAAGGAAACTCAGAAAGCAGAAGATAATGAATTAAAGAGTGATTTAGTTAGGTAAGCAGTTCTGTAGAAACAAGAGGGCCTTGGTTAGACCAATAGCTTCAATAAACAGTTTACTGTTATGAGTACAGTTTGACTTAGTTTATTTGAACTTGTAAATAAAGGTATTTAAGATATGATCTCTGCCCTCAAGGTGCTTATAGTCAGTAGGGAAAGAAAGATATGTATACAAATAAATATAGCATAGGGTGGAATATATCTTTTTGGAAAATTATAGACAAAATGCCATGAGGGTTCGGTTGCAGAAATTTCATTTGAGATGAGTCAAGCAAATTTTTGAGGAGATTCAATTAGAGTTGGTTAAAGGATAGACAGGATTTAAGTTGGGGTAGGAAGATAGTGGTAGAAGAATATTCCAGATAGGGTAAAAAACATAAATAATGCCAAAAAAACCCTCAACACAAGGCATATTTGAGAAATATTAAATACAGTCATGTTCAGGGTGGTATCTTATATGGAAAAGAATGATGATATGTAAGTCTATTGAGATCAGATTTTAGAGATCTTTGAAGACTTTGCTAAGGCATTTAAACTTTATTCTGTAGGAATTGGAGAGCCATTTCGTCTTTGTGTCCCTAGAAGTAGGCATATAGTAGGTGCTTAATAAATGCTTGTTTGATTTATGAAGGCTTGGAGCAAGAAAGGAACATGAATACACCTATGATTTACAAAAGTTACTCTGGTAATAGCATATAGGAAGTATTTGTGTGGAGAAACTGGAGCCATTGAGACCAATTGGGAGGATATTACAGTAGTCTAGTCTGGAAGTGGGGCAGAATAGGTAGCTCAGTAGATAAGAGTGTTGGCCCTGGAGTCAAAAAGATTCCTTTTTCTGAGTTCAAATTCAGCCTCAGATATATACTACGGTAGCTATGTGAACAAGTCACTTAACCCTGTTTCCTTCAGTTTTCTCATCTGTAAAATGAGTTGGAGAAGAAAATGGCAAACCAATCCAGTATCTTTTCCTAGAAAAGTACAAAGGAGGAGCAGAGCCAAGATGGCAGAGTAAAAGCAGGGACTTGCTTGAGCTCCTCCCTAGACACCTCCAAATACCTTTAAAAAATGACTCTAAACAAATTCTAAAGCAGCAGAACCCACAAAATGAGAGTGAAGCAAATTTCCAGCCCAAGACAACCTAGAGGGTCGACAGCAAAGATCTGTTGCACCAGTCTGAGAGAAGAGCTCAGTCCAGCATGGGCTGCGCCAGCACAGACAGGGCCCTACAAACCTGGAATAGACCCCAGGGGACTCAATCATTGGCAGCTGTGGCAGTTTTCAGACTTCTCAACCTACAAACAACAAAGACAACTTTGAAGGTCAGTAGGAAAGACCTGTCATACCAGGATGAGAGAGGAATGAGGTCTGACCCCAGCCCTAGGGCAGCAGTGGTGACAGTGGCAGTGACTGCTTCTGGAGCTCTTGACCCACACATGGTGGGGGGAAGGGGATTGAGCAGCTGATTAGAGAGATATTTCAGGGATCTTTTTGCTGGCACTGAGGTAAGATTCTCTTGCTTTGCCCATGCTTTGATCTGGGTGGCAGTCCTAGGGCAAGGACTGCTGGTGTGGCAGAGTGTGTGGTGATGGTGGAGAGGGAATCCTCACAGTTCCAAGGCAGGAAAAAATGCTTACACACAGACTAGAGCACAGACCAAGATAGAAGTAAACACCTTTTCCTTGATCATACCAACTTGGGAAGAACTGAAAATTTATAGCTTCCTAGAAATATCTTTGAAAACAGCTCCCTAAAATCCTTGAAGCTTGGGACAGTATACACAGAACATTGGAAGCAGTGTCCTACCTTAACAAAGAGCTAAAAAATCAAGTAATTGGCTGGGAAAATGAGCAAACAGCGGGGGCAAAAATCAGCCTATAGAATCTTACTTTAGTGACAAGGAAGATCAAAACATACAACCAGAAGAGGGCAATAAAGTCAAAGCTCCTACATCCAAAGCCTCCAAGAAAAATATGAATTGGTCACAGGCCATGGAAGAGCTTAAAAAAAGATTTTGAAAATCAACTAAGAGAAGCAGAGGAAAAATTGAGAAGAGAAATGAGTGATACAAGAAAATCATGAAAAAGAAGTCAACAGCTTGCTAAAGGAGACCCCCCCAAAATGCTGAAGAAAATAATACCTTAAAAAATAGACTAACCCAAATGGCAAAAGAGGTCCAAAAAGCAATGAGGAGAAGAATGCCTTGAAAAGCAGAATTGGCGAAATGGAAAATGAGGTACAAAAACTCATTGAAGAAAATAATTACTTAAAAATTAGAATGGATTAAATGGAAACTAATGACTTTATGAGAAATCAAGAAATTTTAAAACAAAGCCAAAAGAATGAAACAGTAGAAGATAGTGTGAAATATCTCATTGGAAAAGCAACTGACCTGAAAAATAGATTCAGGAGAGATAATTTAGAAATTATTGGAATACCTGAAAATCATGATCCAAAAAGATAGCCTAGACATCATCTTTCAAGAAATTAAGGAAAATTGTCCTGATATTCTAGAATCAGAGGGGAAAATAGAAATCAAAAGCATCTACCACTCAACTCCTGAAAGAAATCCCCAAAGGAAAACTAGGAATATTGTAGCGAAATTCCAGAATGCCCAGGTCAAAGAGAAAATACTGCAAGTAGCCAGATAGAGACAATTGTGGAAACACAATCAGGATAACACAAGATTTAGCAACTTTTACATTAAGGGATATGAAGGCTTGGAATATGATATTCCAGAGGCCAAAGGAATTAGGATTAAAATCAAGAATCACCTACCCAGCACAACTGAGTATAATAGGGGGGAAATAGTCATTCAATGAAATAGGGGACTTTCAAGCATTCTTGGTGAAAAGACCAGAGCTGAATGGAAAATTTGACTTTCAGATATAAGAATCAAGAGAAGCATGAAAAGGTAAACAGGAAAGGGAAATCATAAGGGACCTATTAAAATTGAACTGTTTATATTCCTATATGGAAAGATATTTCTAACTCATGAGACCTTTCTCAGTATTAGGGTAGGGGAAATATATATATATATTCACATGCATGTGTATATGTGTGCACATATATGCACACACAGACATACACGCATACAAATGTGTGCATACATATATGCGCATACTTTTCATATATATGTAGAAAGAGGGAAGGAAGCACAGGGTGAACTGAATATGAAAGAATGATATCTAAAAAATGAAATTAAGGGTTGAGAGAGGAATGTACTGGGAGAAGGAGAAAGGGAAAGGTAGGATGGGGTAAATTATGTCACATAAAAGAGGCAAGAAAAAGCTTTTATAGTGGAGGGGAAGGGGGGGAGGTGAGAGGGAATGAATGAACCTTACTCTCATTGGATTTGGCTTAAGGAGGGAATAACATACACACTTATGAGACCTTTCTCATTATTAGGGTAAGGAAAATATGTGTGAATGCATACACACACATATATTTATATATACACATATATATACACACACACACTTGCATATGTATGTATATGCATGTGTGTATATGTATGTATATGTGTATGTATCTATGCATGTATATGTGCATATGTATGTATATATAGATATTATCCCTTCATTTGGGTATAAAAATCTTGCTTACCCTACTGGAAAATAGGAGGGAAGGGGATAAGAGAGGGCAGGATGATAGCAGGGAGGGCAGATGGGATGAGGGGGTAATAAGAAGCAAACAATTTTGAGGAGGGACAGGGTCAAAGGAGAGAATAGAATAAATGGGGGGTAGGATAGGATGGAGGGAAATATATATATATATATATATATATATGTACATATATATATAGTCTTTTATAACAAGACTGTTATGGAAATGTTTTACAATGACTACACATGTATAGCCTATATTGAATTGCCTTCTCAATGAGAGTGTGTGGGGAGTGAGGAAAGGAGAGAATGTACATTTTAAAAACAAATGTTAAGAATTGTTTTTATGTGCTACTGGGAAGTAAGATATACAGGCAATGGGGTATAGAAATCTGTCTTGCCCTACAAGAAAATGGAAGGGGATAAGAGAAGGGAGGGCAGATTGGGGGACAGGGTAATCAGAATACATACTATCTTGGAGTGGGGTTAGGGGAGAGATGGAGAGAAAATTTGGAACTCAAAATCATGTGAAACTGAATGTTGAAAACAAAAAATTAATAGTAAAAAACAAACAAAAAAAAGAAAAGTCCAAAGGGGACACAAAGAGTTGGACATGACTGAAAAATGGCTGAAGAAGAACAAGAAGTCTAGAAGTAATTAATGCCTGAACTAGGTTGATTAAAAGTGAGAATTAGAAGGAGGTTCAAGAAAGAGTATGGAGGTAGACCATATCTGTTTTTCAAGATTTGGCAACTAGTTGGATTTGAGATAAATTTGAGAAAGGCTTTGAAAAAGACTGAAGTTTTAAGACTAGATGACTAGGAAGACAATAACAAAGGCAAGAGAAAGAGCAGGTGGGCATTCTGTCCATTCTGAGCTCGTGGAAAACCTCTTGTGGAGGGGACGTGAGGAACCCACTACTTCTTAAGGCATTCCATTCCATTTCATTTTGGAATATTTCTAATTTTTAAGGAGTTTTTCCTTACATCAAATCAAAATCTTCCTCTGCTACTTATACCCACTACTATGAAATTCTCTGCTCTGGGGACCAAGCAGAGTAAGTCTAATCTCTCTTCCACATTAGAGCCCATCAGAAACTTGAAGATCAAAATTATGTATTCCATATAACTATTTCTTCTTCATTCTAAACATTCAGTTCTTTCATTTAAACCTAGTATAGCATGATTTCAAGAGCTAGTTTACCTTCTCTGGAGACTTTCTTGCTTAGTAATCAATAGGCATGCTGGTAATGTTTAATAACTGACTCTCCAGAAAGAAAAACCCAACTACATGTGCATAACACTTACATTGCAATCAATAAACATTCATTAAATGCTTATTGCTGTTCATTTGTTTTCTTTCAGTCATTACAGATTCACTGTGACCCCATTTGGAGTGTTTTTTGGCAAAGATACTGGAGTGGTTTGCCATTTCCTTCTCCAGATCATTTACAGATGAGGAAACTGAGCAAACAGGATGAAGTGGCTTGCTCAGAGTTACACAGCTTGTAAATGTCTGAGGCAAGATTTTAATTGAGGAAAAGGGGTCTTCGTGACTCCAGGTTCGTCACTATCCATAGTGCCACCTAGCTGCCCCTTCATTCATTTATCCAATCATTCTTTCATTTATTTCTGTATTTATTAATGTGCTTTCTATGTGCCAAGCACCATGCGAAGTACTGGGGATACAAAAAAAAAAAAAAAAAGGCAAAAGACAGTCCCTGCCCTCAAAGTCCCTAAAATATAATGGAGGAGACAAAATGCAAGCAAATATATGCAAAGCAAGCTATATACAGGATAAATAGGAAAGACTTAACAGAGAGAAGGCACTGGAATTAAGATGGTGTGGGGAAGGCTTCCTGTAGAAGATGAGATTTTAGTTGGGACTTAAAGGAATCCAGGGAGGTCAGTAATCAGAGCAAAGGAGGGAGAGCATTCCAGACATGGAACAAAGCCAGAGAAAATGCCTAGAGCTGAGAGTTGGAGTGTCTTGTTTTTGGACCAATCAGGAGGCCATTGTCACTGGATTGAAGAGTACAGGGTTGGGAAGTAAGGTGTAAGAAGACTGTAAGTATAGGAGTCATCTAGATTATGAAGGCTTTGAATTCCAAGACTTAACACAGGCTGACCCACCAGCAGGCAAATGCAATAATCCAGGTATGAGGTGAAGAGGGTAGGCACCAGAGTGATAGCAGTGTCAGAGGAGAGAAGGAGATTTATTTGAGAGATGTTGCAAAGGTGAAATTGAAAGGGCTTGGGAACAGATTGGGTATGGGGGAGAAGGGTGTGGTGGTGAGTGTCCCATCCAGCGGGACCAAGTTATTCGTGGGTCCGAGGAGGACCCAGCCTGCAAAGGAATGGGTGGGAAAGAAGGAGCGAGACCAAGCGAGTTTGTTTTAAGGTCTGAAGGTCTGATGATCAGAGGATCTTTATTGCTGGTAAACAGGACTAATATACTCTTTGAAGAAGTGGGCGGGGAGAGGAATTCTTGTAAACAAACTTTGAAACATTTTGTGGTTAGGACACCTGGTGCCGAAAAAACTCTGTGGTCAGCAGATTCACATGGCGTGGTACTCGGGGGTGTGTTCCCCTTTTTTCTCTAATGACTGGTGAAAGGCCTGTCTTAGGCTATGAGGCCTGCATCCACGTCCAGCGGACCTGGCAGTGCCCCTGTCTTAGGCTATGCGGGTGGCCACCGTCTCTAGCATCTATATTGGCAGACCCCCTGTCTTAGGCTATGTGGGTTGCCCCCGCCCCTGGCATCTTAAAAGAACATTCCAGAGACGGACCAACAATAATCCTGTCATTGGGTACATCTGCAGCAAGGTCTGTTGTTTCTGGCTCGTGGTAGCCCCACTATTCCCGTCATTGGCTCTTTCACAGCGTTGGTCAAAACCTTATGATCTACGAAAACATTTCCACACCCTCGAGTACCATGGATCGGCATCTGAACCAGCAAGAGTAGAAAATTGAAGGCCTTCGAGGATGGTTGTAGAAGGAAGGTCGTCACAAGACCCACCGGAATTAAGCCGATGATAATGAACAGCAATGGGTTTCCTAAGAGCCGAGTCAATCTGTGATTTAACAAAAGTGGTTAGTTTGTTGAAGGCCCAGGGCCCAAAGGAGAGGAGCAACAGAATCCCCACAAGGGGTCCCAAAAGGGTGGGGAGCAAGGTAGTCAGCCAGGGGGATGTAGAGAACCAGTTTTGATACCAGGATTCCTTCTGATCTCTTTCCTTCTTCCTTTTTTCTAAACTTTCTTTAACCCTTTTTAAACTATCTTCTACAAGGCCAAGCTTGTTAGTATAGAAACAGCATTCTTCTTTTAAAGCAGCGCAAAGGCTGCCTTGCTGTAAAAAAAAGGAGATCTAGGCCTCGCCTATTTTGCAAGACCACCTCGCCAAGGAGGCCACAGAGTCTTTAAGATTTTCAAGGCCTGCTTGGAGTTCCTGGAGGTCCCTATCAATAATTGCGCTAAGCTGAGCATATTGCATATTTGAATTGACCAAGGAGGCAATCCCAGTTCCAGTGCCAATGGACCCAAGACCTATGAGGACAGCCAAGGTAAGTGCGGTCAGGGGTTCTCTTTTAGTTCTACTGTGTGGATTGGAGCTTCGTTCCCAGAACCGGAGGAATTCGTCTGGGTAGTGGACAGTGAGGTGAGGAAGAAGGGAAACCTCCACACAGTAATCTTTATTTTTCAAAAAGGAGGTTGTAATCACAAAGGTGGTAAGTCCAGAGGAACAGGCAAGATAGGAATTATTTGGTGCTGCAATAAATTGAAATGAGGCATTAACTATAATGGAACGATTGCAGACCTGTTCAAGTTGCCTGGGAGGGAGCATAAGCGGTCCCAAGAGACACAGGCCGAGGCCAGAAATGCGACTGAGGGTAAGGCCATGTTTATCCTTTGTTCCCCAGCGCAGGGAAGAGGTGTCATTAGTAAAGGTAAGGTTCCCAAAATGGGCAACTCCTTCATAAAAGGGGGGAGCTGAGGAATAACAAACCCAACAGTCTTCTAAGGAATGGTTAGTCATTTTGCTAATTGCATATACAGAGGCGTTAACCAAAGAAAGAATAAGTTCAGCGGAGGAAGGGGGTCCATTGGGAAATGTGGGCCAAAAGGGTTCATTCACTGATGCTCTAGGTGTAGGGGAAATGGGCAGGGGATCAGGCTTGATTTTGATTCTGTGCCCCTGAGAAGATCCCGAGTGAAGCTCAATACTGGGACCAACAGCCACAGGCTTATTTTGGTTAGGGATGCTCTTACGGAGCTTGATGGTAAAAGTCAAACCATCATCATATCGTTCTTTGTAAAGCCTAAGTCCCCAAGACACACCCCGGTCCCAGTGAGTATATTTTTTACCGGGTTCTGTAAATTGGATGCGCAGGGGATGGCACCACCCTGAGCACTCCTGGTTATTTCTCCATTCTGCACTATGGGGGAAAGGGTGTGTATAGTTAGCTTTAACCGTAATAAAATCCCATGAGGAGGAGGGATGCCAGTAGGTGTCCCCAGTGGTTTCGCAGCCCCAGCAGTGGCAATCGTAATCTGCCAAGCCTCCGCACTTGTAGTTCAGGGCGCGATTTCTATGATAACCGGGACAGACATAGAAGGAATAGCCTTTTAACCTACTCCTTCGCCTCTGATTCCCGCAGCCTCCCTGTGTAGGATGGTAAACTTTATTTGAAGGACCCTTATTGGGGGCCTGACGTTGCTCGAGATAGTCATTCACATCCCAGCCGGCTGGTGCCCCTAAAGCTAATTTGCAAAGATCAGGGTATAGGGTAGGCCACCAGCCATCAGATGTTATTTTTGACTCACTCCACACTGTATCACCTACTCCATTTACTACCAGCCAGGTATGGTTGAGAAGCTGGTACGAAGTGCCAGGGATGGCCCCAAAGATGACAAACAGGCAAAGGATCATTGTGATGTCTGGCAGGCTCGTCTGGTTCATGACGTCTCCTGAAATAAAGCACAGTTAGAAGACTTCTCAGGGAGATCCCTGGGCGAGTTGTGAAGTTTTATCACGCGCTCTGGAAGCCATCTGGTGTTTTGTGCTTGTGTATCATAGACTCAGGCATGTCCTTTGCCCCAGATAAGGACCGGGTCGGGGCCCTGCCATTTATTGGACAGTGGATCTTTCCACATGGCCTGTGCATAAGAGCTTGCCGTGGATGAATGCCAGAAGCGGTCGGCAGCGGTTTTGCCATTAGCATCAGAAGTGAGGAAATTCAAAACAAACATTGCATGGTTTAGGAGGGTCTTGAAATTCCCTGCTCTGGGGTATAACATATCCCCCCCTGATTGTAATTTTAAGATCATATTTTTTAATGTTTGATGAGCTCTTTCAACTATGCCTTGGCCTTGAGGGTTATATGGGATGCCTGTGATGTGCTTAATCCTCAGTTGGGCGCAGAACTGTCAGAAAGCAATGCTAGTGTAACCAGGCCCATTATCAGTTTTGATAGTTTGGGGCTGTGGGAGGACCGCTAGGGAGGCAAGAATGTGATAAATCACATGTTTAGAAGCTTCGCCCCTTTGGAGGGACCCAAAGAGGAAGCCGCTAAAGGTGTCAATGGAGACATGAACATATTTCAATTTACCAAAAGGTGGATAATGGGTAACATCCATTTGCCATATTCCCCCGGGCAATAACCCCCGGGGATTTACTCCCAAATGAGGTTCAGGTAGGAGGGTCAGGCAGCCCTTGCACTGACGCACTATTTGTCATGCTTGTTCACGAGTGATGGAATATCGCAACCTAAGGGTTTGTGCATTAAGATGGTGCAAGGCATGGGCTTTTTGTGCAGCGTAAAGAGGGGAATCAGTGAAAGCAACGGCCACCAGTTGAGTGGCTTGATCGACTTCATCATTTCCTTCCGCCAATGGACCGGGCAGGCCTGAATGGGCCCGGACGTGACTAATGAAAAAAGGGGCAATTCGGGCAAGAATAAGGCGTTGAAGTTCTGCAAATAAGGGAGAGGCATTAGTCGAAGGGCGAATGAAAGGAACTGTTTCCAGGAGGGGGACAGAGTGTGCTATATAAGCACTATCAGTATACAAATTAAAAGGCTCTTGCAAGAGCTCAAAGACCTTAATAATGGGTACAAGCTCAACTAATTGTGCAGATAAAAAATGGGTATTAAAGCAGGATACCTGACCATCAATGCTAAATGCAGCCACACCCGTGGAGGAGCTGTCGGTAAAAACCAAGCGGGCTCCTTGAATTGGTGTTGTTTTTGTTCCTTTGGGGAAAACCACAGGCGTCCTTTGCAGAAAATGAATTAGTCTATCTGAAGGAAAATGATTATCAATAGTACCATGAAAGGAAATAGAACTAATTGCCCAATCATCATCATTCTGAATGAGCCACTGTACTTGTGCAGCAGTATAGGGGGATACAATATGATCGGGGTCTTTACCAAAAAGTTTTAAGGCAGCCCCCCTGCCAAGGTGCAAGAGGGTAGCAACCAAATGGGGATAGGTGGGTAAAATCTTAGAAGGGGATGCGGGCAAATGGATCCAAAAAAGCGGTTCTTGTTGCCAAAGCAAAGGGGGTGGGAAATATGAAGACCCAAAGGGCTTGTAGGGGTGCATAATACCCTATGTGCTGATCATGAATGGCCGCTTAACCATAATAAGAGCTTTGCGCGCCTCAGGAGTAAGGTGGCGGGGGGAGGATGGGTCAGAGTCCCCTTTCAAAATGTCAAACATGGGCCTTAACTCCCCTGTAGTGACTTTCAAATAAGGTCTCAGCCAGTTGATATCTCCAAGGAGCCTCTGGAAGTCATTAAGTGTGTGAAGGCAGTCTACCCTTAATTGGAGTTTCTGTGAGAGGACATGATTAGTGAAGAGCTCAAAACCCAAAAACAACTGGGGAGGCTGGGTTTGGATCTTTTCAGGGGAAATAAAGAGCCCGCGTGTCTGTAGAGCCGTAAGGAGCGATTGACAGATTTTGGACAGGTACGGCTCATCAGGTCCTGCTAGGAGGATGTCGTCCATATAGTGGATGATATAAATCTCAGGGTGGCGCAACCGGAATGGATCTATAGTCTGGGCCACAAATTTCTGGCAAAGGGTAGGGCTGTTGGCCATGCCTTGGGGAAGGACCCTCCATTGGAAACGGGGAGAAGGGCCCACACAATTAACTATAGGGAGGCTAAAGGCAAAATGTTTGCAATCATCAGGATGTAAGGGGATGGAAAAGAAACAATCCTTTAAATCAATAATGATCTTAGAAAATCCTTTCGGAATGGCTACAGGGGAGGGGAGCCCCGGTTGAAGTGCTCCCATAGGGATCATGGTTTTATTAACTGCTCTAAGATCATGCAGTAAACTCCACTTTCCTGAATGCTTTTGTATAACAAAAATGGGGGTATTCCAAGGTGATGTGGAGGGCTCAATGTGCCCCGCAGCCAGTTGTTCCTGCACTAATTCCACAGCTGCAGCTAGCTTTGTTATGGATAAGGGCCACTGGTCGATCCAGACGGGAAGGTCATACTTCCAGGTGATTTTGTCTGCCTGGTGTGCAGGGGGACCAGTGACCCTTACGAAAAATGGTTGTGGAAGCCCAAGCCTGCACGACCCACCTTAGGGGCAGTCGATATGGGGGTCAAACGTCCCTGTTTGTTTTTTCTAAGACCTTGTCCTGGGAGGAATCCCTGGGAGAGCATCTGCTGGGCCACAATCGCATTGGGGCTGCACATAATGACTCCCATCTGAGAAAGGATGTTCCTACCCCAGAGATTAACAGGCAGTCCAGGAACCACAAACGGCCGGACAGTACCGGCATTTCCTTCATTATCCTTCCAGGGTAACCATTGAGAGCTTTGGAGGGTGTTCCTGGACTGACCAATGCCTTGTAAGTGGGTTATGGAGGCCTGCAAGGGCCAAGCAGTGGGCCAGGCTTCTTGTGACAAAATGATAGAGTCGTCCCCAGAATCCAGAATACTTTCAAAAATCCTACCCTGTATTGTGAGCTTAAGAGTAGGGCGTTCCTGAGAGATGGCCTGGACCCAGTACAGGTCGGATGATCCAGACCGGGATACTCCCCGCCTTTTGACAAGGGCAGGGTAAGCAGTATCCAGGGGGAGCGGCAAGGCCTGGGCCAAGCATTGTCCCTTATCAATGGAGACCGCCATAGGGGGTGGTAGCAAGCAGCTGAATCTCCCTGTTATAGTCATTATCAACTAGGGAGGGGTGAATCATTAGGCCAGCAAGGGTGGAGGACGCACGGCCCATAATAAAGAAATAATAATTTGGTGGGAGAGGGCCAAAGACACCCGTAGGAATGGTCTGCACCCCATCTTCCGGATTCAATATTGTCAGGGAGGCGGCACATAGGTCCACCCCTGCACTCCCCTGTTGTTGCTCGGCAAAGGGGGGGTGCTGGGCAGATGGGCTGTTCCCCGAGGCTCTACAAAGGGAATGGGTTGAGGGGCCCAGGGCTGGCCCCTCCAGCCGTTTCCCAGATGGGAGGGTAAGGGTTGGCCGTCCACGTCAGTGGCAGACCGACAGGTATTGGCCCAATGTTTCCCCTTATAACAACAAGGGCAAACAGTTGAGTGTTGATTTAGCTGTTTTGGAGGGCCTGCAGAGGGTGGGGTGTCCCCAGGGCATTGGCGAGCAAAATGACCGGGCTGGCCGCATCGGAAACAATGTCTAGGAGGCCCGCCTACTTGGAGTGCCGCTCCTATAGCTAAATGCACGGCATGTGACATTTTGGAAGGAAGGGGATCTATATTGCGGCACAAATGAACCATTTATTAAGGTATTTATCTCTCCATTTGCCGCGGTAATACAGCTCGGCAGGCATTATTAGCATTCTCATAAGCTAAGGGCTTAACAAGTTGGTCATTAGCAGCCTCCTGCCCCAGGGTCCTCTCAGTGGCTTCTAATAGGCGGCTGATGTATTCAGAAAAATCTTCCTGCCCTCCCTGTACGATCTTATTAAGGGGGGCAAAGGGGGAGCCAGTGTTGGGCAGGGATCGCCCCGGGGCTGCGTTGGCGGTCTGGGCCAAAAGCCCCACAGGGAAATGCCACTGTAGGTCTTCTGCCACATACTTCCCTTGTCCACTAAGTTTCTCATAAGTCCAGTTCGCAGAAGGCCAAAGTGGAGATTTCAAGTTAGCAGCGGCAGCGGACTGGCAGCGATGGAAAAAATCTGCTTTCCAGGTTAGGAATTGCCCGCGTGAAAGGACTGCTTGAACTACACGGACCCATTCTCCGGGGAGCATATGGCCTCCAAGGGACATGGCCTCAAGGGCTGAGAGTGTGAAAGGCGCATTAGGTCCGTAAGATTTGACTGCAGCTTTCAGATCCTTTAAGGTCTTAAAATCTAATTTACGGAACCCTGCAGGGGGAGCGCCTTGTGCCTCCGGAGTCTCATTGTAACTTTCGTTTTCATTCTCATTCTCCCCCTCACTATCCGATTCCCCCTGCGAGTCATCAGTAGCGGAGGGCTTTACAGCAGAAGTGGAGGGGCCATCGGAAGGGGGGGCGGACTTATCGGAGCGAGTTACTACAGGAAAGGTTAACCTTACATCTTTGGTTTTATGAGAGGGTCCCTTCTGGCGGGAAGGCAGGGGAGGAGCAACTGAGGGGCCTGAAGCCGGGAGGAGAACAGAATTATGCAGCGTTTTCTGTAAGGAGGAGAGTTCAGTAGAAAGCTGAACAAACTGCTTCTGGAGGTCAAGGACCTCCCGAAGTTCATTAACCTGGGTGGAAAGCTGATTTCTAGCTTCTATGAGGGTGGCAGGGGATAAGCCAGGCAAAAGAAGGGCAGGTGCACAAGTCTGAACCACATAAGGAGGAGAAATTTGATGGGGGCTTGTGTTGAGGAGAGGTCCAAGGGGCCCATCAGGGTCATTATAACGAGCTGCCTCATCCTCCAAGGTTGCCGCATCTCCAGGGTCTAAAATATCACTGCTGGATTTTTTTGTAAATATTGGAAAGTTAAGGGAGTTGGCCGTAGGTGGCTCCTCCTTGGGAAGGGGGGGATAGAGGGGTTGTCTCGGGGCTACGGGCATGTCTTACCACCGACGGGGGCCAAGGAGGCGGAGGAGGCTGCTCGGGACAGGGGGCGGAGGCAGAACTCCGCGACTGATAGTAACTGTTGGTTATTTGGGTCCTTGTGGGCTGCTTCTACAATATCTCTAATGAGGTCCCAATAAGAGAAGACAGTCACAGGGACCGCCTCCGGACCTTCTGTTTGCAATTTTCTATTTAGATCCCTGCCAACTTTCTGCCACTTGCCAGGGTGAATCTCTGGCCCATTTATAATGAACCAAGGGCAGACATCATCCACAAATAAAAAACTTAACAATCTTTTTTCTTAACTTTAAGTCCCCTTTCCCTGAGTAATGATTTAAGGTCCTTTATAAAGACCTGTTCCTTAGATAATTTCTGACCCATGAGTGTGAGATGGACGAATTCAACTTAATGAGGACGGGGGCTCTTAGGCAGCCCGGGGGTTCTTCACCGAAAAAGAAGGGGTCGCAGTGACTTCTCTGCTAGGCACTGGTCCGTCTGGCAAGGGTCCGTGCCTCGGGCCCCACGTTGGGCGCCACTTGTCCTGTCCTGCAGGACCAAGTTATTCGTGGGGCTGAGGAGGACCCAGCCTGCAAAGGAATGGGTAGGAAAGAAGGAGCGAGACCAAGCGAGTTTGTTTTAAGGTCTGAAGGTCTGATGATCAGAGGATCTTTATTGCTGGTAAACAGGACTTATATACTCTTTGAAGAAGTGGGCAGGGAGAGGAATTCTTGTAAGCAAATGTTGAAACATTTTGTGGTTAGGATGAAACACTCTGTGGTCAGCAAATTCACGTGGCATGGTACTTGGGGGGGGGTGTGGCTTTCTCAGGGGGGGGAAGGGTGCCTGGCCTGAAGGCCTTCACTCCCAACAGGTGAGAGATAATGAGGAGTCCACTATGAATCTTACATGGTGAACTTAAGACATTGGGAGGATGGTGTTGCCATCTACACTAAACATTAATGGACAATAGTGAGTTTAAAATGTCTACTGGACATCCATTTTCATCTGAAAGGCAATTGGAGTTGTGAGGATCAGAGGTCTACAGCAAGATTGGGGAAGGATAGATAGATTTGAGAGTCATCAGCATAGAGATGATAATTAAATCCAAGGGAGCTGATGAGATTACCAGATGAAGTAGTATAGGGGCACTATTTATAGAGAGATAAGTGAAAGAGGTCTCTGGACAAAAACCAGAGGAACACCTAGGGTTAGAGGGCATAATTTGAAGGAGTATCCAGCAAAGGAGACAGAGAAGGAACAGTCAGGTGGGAAGAAAACTAGGAGAGAATAATGTCCCAGAAACTGAGAGAGCTAAGAGGAGGAGAGTGTGATCAACAGTGTCAAAGGCTGTAGAGAAGTCAAGGACAATGAGGATTGAGAAAAGGCCATTAGATTTGGCAACTAAAAGATCATTAGTAATTTTGGAGAGAACAGTTTCAGTGGATAGATGAGAACTGAGGACAGACTGTAAGGGATTAAGAAGAGAGTGAGAGGAAAGTGAAGGCACCTGTTGTTGATGACCTTTTCAAGGAGTTTAGGCACCAAAGACAGAAGAGAAATAAGACGATAGGAGATATAGGAGGATCAGGTTCTTTCAGGATAGGTGAGATCCGTATTTTGTAGGCAGTAGAAAATGAGCCAATAGAGAAGAGATTGAAAATAAAGGAGAGATAAGATGGCGGGGGCAATTTATTGGAGGAGATGGGATGTGATGGAATTAATTGAACAGGCAGAAGGGTTAACCTTGGTAAAGAATAAGGTCACTTCACCATGTGAGACAGAGGTGATGGAGGAGAGAATGGCAAGAGTGATAGGAAATGAGGAAGAGGGGAGAAGAGGGAGTTCATGGCCAGTAGCCTCCATTTTTTCTGTAAAATTTGAAATAGAGGTTTTAGCTCAGAGAGTTGGGGGAGAGGGAACTATAAGAGGTTTGAGGAAGGATGAAAAGGCTTGGAAAAGTCACTGTGGAGAGTGGAATAGTGAATTGATAAGGGAGACATAGTGGTATTAACTAGCAGCAGTGAGGGCCCAGTTGAGGTTATGTAACATAAATGTTAGTGGACCCAGTCTGAACAGTGTAGGACCAATGCAATATTCACAGCACTCATGATCACTATAAATATACTTGCATGGTGCTTAGTCACAAACTATAACAGACTCTCCATACAAAAGACAGAAACAAAACATTTTTTCAGATACCAGAAAACCTTATCCCAAAACCATCATAGTAGCAAAGAACATATTAAGCCACAACAGCACAGAGAGCCACAGAATTCTTTTTTTTTTTTTTATATTGAATCAGGGCTTAGTTTATTGGCATATCCATCTACAGAGACAGGTGTTTTCCTCTCAAAAGCAAAACAAGTGAGACAGTTTCCAATCTGCCATAACATATAACTGAAAAGCTTCACTTTGAAAATGTAGCATTTGTCAGGTTACATTACTCCTTTTTAACTTTCACTATTTTTACACTGCTGCCAGAAACTTTTTCAGCATTTGCTTTGAATTCAGTCTTCAGTGCATCTCTTACTGCTTTTGCACAGATCTAGGAATATTGGATATAGCTGAGTCCAGCCTGTCTCCAATATGCCACCATGGCTTCCGGGAAGGCCGAGCCACAGAATTCCTTAGCCTTCCCACAAACCAACTTTTACTCACAAGCCTAACTGTGCTTGCCTGCCATCCTCTCTTTTCCCACTGTCTAGCTGTTCTGACTCCCAGCTTCCTGTGGGTGTTGCTGTACCCTTCATCAAACTCCTCCTACCACAGGCTCCATATGACTATATTCAGCCTATTAGGGGGGCAGAGTATATTTTCAAAGCAGGGAAGGTCTTCAAATTCCCTTAGGTTTATTAAGGAGCAGGGAAGATCTTCAAACTAACATGATTTTCTCCACTTTTGTTCAGCAGGAGCGAAGGTGATGAATGGTGGGAGTGATCTAAGGTTGGAGCTTGACTGGGCATAATTTGTGATAAGAGGGGACTAGAAATTTAGAAGAGGAGGATAGTGTAGAGTTGTATTGGTTCACCAAGGAGTAAAGATAATAAGAAGAGGAGAAAGTTGCTAGTGCAGGAGAGAAGGCCTGTGAGAAAATCGAGGGTTCAAAGGATTGGTGGTCACAGTCATGGATAAAGAGTAGGATTATATAAGGGAAGACAGAGGGAGAGATGGAAAGCCAATAGAAGATGTTTGGAGAAGAGAATTCCAGAATTCTTGAATATAAAGGTGGTACGTTTGTGGGTAATGATGAAATCAAGGGTATGACCATTTTTGTGTGTTACTGAGGTCGGGTGAAGGAGTAACTCCTGGGAGATGGTGAGTACATCGAGTAACTGAATAGTCAGGGTATTTAAGGGAGAATCAGTATGTGTTGAAGTCCCTTAGTATGAGGACAAGAGTTGAAGAGAAAAATTTTAAGCCAGGTTTTCCCATGCCATCACACCACTTGTCCCTTGTTGTTGCAGCAGACAGCCCTTGACTCTAGTTCCTCGAAAGTGACTTGCAAGAACGCTGATTTTGACTTCTTTTTCATTTTGGGGGTGAGCAGGGACTGCAGTATTCATTGTAGGTGTTATTACATTCTTTTTCCCTCTAAACCTCTTCTGAACTTCCCATTTATGTTGAGAGCTCTATCGTTTTTCTGATCTCCCAGGTTACTTTCAGTGTAACCTCCTTGTCAGTTTTGAGTCCTCATTCTCCCATACCTCATATATCCTATGAGTTGCTGTGTCTTGTCATTTCCACTTCCACACCCTCCCTCCTATATATCCCCTTCTCTCTATTCATGAAGTAGGCCCTTTTCACCTCTCTTTCAGATATTATAGTAATCTTCACTTTGGTTTACCTAACTCAAGTATTTGCTCACCCTAATCAATCCTTAACATAATTGTCAAATTGATTTTCCTAAAATGCAGTGTGACCATGTCACCTTCTTCCTCATTAACTCCATTGGTTCCCTCTTGGCTCTAGGATCAGCAATAAACTTCTCTGTTTAGAATTTAATGCTCTTAACTGCCTTTCCCATTCCTACCTTTCCAATTTTCTTACAAGTTACTCCCCTTCATGTAATCTATTAGCAGACCAGCCATATTTGTCTGTTTGCTATTAAAATATATATATATATATATATATATATATAAACACTGTCCCCTGTCTGTCTTTTCATTGCCTGTCCCTCATGCTTGAAATGCATTTTTTCTTTACTGCTGACTCTTGGAATCGCTGGTTTTCTTAAGAACCTATTCAAGAACCACCTTCTAATGAATCCTTTCTATATCCCTTCAGCTTTGTGTGCCTCCCTTCCCAAAAAAGCCTTATATTAATTTTGTATGTATTCTGTATATATTATTATATGTTCATGTTGTCTCCCTGGTTAGAATGTAAATTCCTTGAGGTCAAGGCCTCTTCTATTTTTGTCAGTATCCCTGGTGCTTAGTACAGTGTTTGGCATGTAGAAAATTGTTGATTGATTTATTTTTTATGAAAGGTTTATTGTGAGCCTATAAAAGGAGTTAAATAGAAGAAAAATAAAATAATGTGTAAAATATGCAACCTTGATTTTTTCCCAAGTAGATTAAGTTTTCTAAATTTTAAAATGTTACTGCTATTACTTCTAGTTTGATAGTGGATCCAATAGGTGTTGTTTAAGTACAACTTTGATAGCTCATTATGTGCAGTGTTTATTTTGAGATAATTTCAGTTTGCTTTCTGATAACATATTTGTAATTGACAGGTGTGCAAGTAATGTGTTACAGAATATGGGTTGATAAGAAATTGTCACTGTTCTGGGCCTTTAAGAGGTGACTGAATAGTTTTAGATTTATTCCAAGGAATTTATTGGTTTACAATTTACACAGGTTTTATAATTCTTCTTTGTATTTTTATCTCCCTGTTCCCTTATTTATTATTCCTTTACTTTATTTATTTATTTAATTTATTTTTTTAATTATTTATTCCTTTGAAATTTTCATACATTTTTCCTTTTTTTTAAATTTTGAAATATTGCTATTTTGAAATTTCAAAGTTTGAAATATTGCTAATGAGTAAGATAACATGTAAAAATGTTTAATGATGGTGGGGGAGGCTAAGTGGCGTAGTGAGTAAAGTGCCAACCCCGGAGTTTGGTTCTGGCCTTCACACACACACACACACACACACACACACACACACACACGTGTAACCTTGGGCAAGTTATTTAACCCCAGTTGTCCTCCAAAGGAAAAAAAAAAGTTTCACAAAACTGTTAAAAAAAAAAATCATTGGCACCAGTGATTCTTTCCCCTTTACTCCTCTTTCCCCCCAAAGAAATAAGCATAGTCAAGCAAAACAAATGAACAGTTAGCCATATCTGAAAATAAATGTCTCATTCTGTGCCTTTAATTCACCACACTGTATTCATCAGAGTTCTGAAGTCTTTCAATGCTGTTTGCTTTTATATTATTGTAGATATTCTGTGAATTAGCCTTTGAGTTCTTGTGACTTGACTGTGGGGCAATTCATACAGATCTTCCCAAGGTGCTTTGGATTATAAGAGATTATACTTAAGTAAGAATTCTACTTGAGGTTGATGGATAGACATTGATTTAACAAACCTAAATTTAATGACAGCTTTTATGGATATCTTCAGGGATGACCCATGTTCATGCCTTCTGGAATATATCAGTTGCACACATATGTTATTATAGTAGAGATTATTTCCATTCTCTGTTCTAGTTTGTCCTGATTCCTATGAACCTGTTATAGCTATCCTTTTTACCTGAAAAAAAAAAAAAAGATTAAAATATTTGACAGTAACTCTAAATAATGTTGAGGCTCTTTTTTTTTTTTTTAACTTTTTGGAGGGGGTAAGGTAGGGCAGTTTTTGTTTTGTGTCTGAGGTGAGATTTGAATTCAGGTCCTCCTGACTCCAAGGCTTGTGCTCTATTCACTGAGCCACCTAGCCTCCCTTTATTGAAGCTCTTATAGCACCTTACTGGATAAAAATATATCTCCAGGATCAGTTAGTCAGTCAAGAAGCATTTATTACATGACTGCTTTATACCAAGCCCTGTGCTAAACCCTGGGGATTAAGAATAAAAAGGTCAAAAGACAATCTACACTTTCAAAGAACTCACAGTTTAATGGGGTAGACAGCATACAAACAATTGAACAGAATAAGCTATATACTGGATAAGTTTGATATATTGAGCTGAGAGAAGTCACTAACATTAGAGGAGTATTGGGAAAAGCTTTTTGTAAAAAGGTACGATTTTAACTGGTACTTGAAGGAAGCTGAGGAAGCTAGGAGATGGAGATAGGGCGAGAATTCCATGCATGGGAGTATAATCAGTGAAAATACCTGGTCTGGGGAGATGGAGTTTTTTGTTTAAGTTGGTCAGTATTGTATCACAGAGTAAGGAATAAAAATATTGTAAAGGTAGGAAGGGGCCAGATTGTGAAGTGCTTTAAAAACTAGAGCATTTCATATTTGATTTCAGGGGTGATGGGGAGCCATTGGAGTTTATTGAATTAGGGGAGGTGACATGGTCAGACTGTCAGACCGGGACTTTTGGAAGATCAATTTAATAGCTTGAGTGGAGGATGGATTAAAGTGTGGAGAGGTTTGAAGTGGAGAGGTAAGCCAGCAAGCTATTAAAAGTTCAGGCATTAGGGACAGCTAGGTGGCACAGTGAATAGAGCACTGGCCCTGGATTCAGGAGGACCTGAGTTCAAATGCAGTCTCAGACACTTAATGCTTGCCAGCCATGTGACCTTGGGCGAGTCATTTAACCCCAATTGCCCTGCCTTCCCCCCTCCAAAAAGCAAAAAAAAAAAAAAGTTTAGTCAT
The DNA here is from genome assembly GCF_028583685.1 of Petaurus breviceps papuanus. Taxonomy (NCBI): domain Eukaryota; kingdom Metazoa; phylum Chordata; class Mammalia; order Diprotodontia; family Petauridae; genus Petaurus; species Petaurus breviceps. Next base: position 99,961,092 of record NW_027186296.1, on the reverse strand, counting down.
TAGTTCATTACAGTCTGCATAGTGGGGTAACATATTCAACTTATGCATTATGTCAGAGTATACTAGAGATGGTTTTTTTTTTTTTTTGGTGAGGCAGTTAGGGCTAAGTTACTTGCTCAGGGTCAGACAACTAGTAAGTGTCAAATATCTGATCACATTTGAACTCAGGTCCTCCTGACTTCAGGGCTGGTGCTTTATCACTGTACTATCTAGCTGCCCCTGGAGATGTTATAAAGGTAAAATCAGTAGTGCTTGTCAAAAGATTAGATATGGGTGGGGGGGAGCAGTGAGAAATCAAGGATGACCCCTAGGTTTTGAGCCTGGGTGACTAGGAGGATGGTAGTGCCCTTAATAGGGAAGTGTTAGGAAGGGTTTGGGGGGACAGCTAATGAATTCAGTTTAGGACATGTTGAGTTTAAGAGTTTAAGATGTCTATGGGATATGCAGTTTGAGATATCTAATAGGCATTGGAATTATGGGCTTAGGGGTAAGGAGAGAAATTGGGGCTGATTTGGTTAAGGTTAGAAGCCAAACTGTAGAGAGTTAGGAAGAGAATGAGGAAAGAAATGAAGACTCCTATTGTAGATGGCCTCCTATTCATTCATTCATTTATTTATTTGCTTTTTGGAGGGCAATTGGGGTTAAGTGACTTGCCCAGAGTCACACGGCTAGTAAGTGTTTCAAGTGTCTGAGGTCAGATTTGAACTCAGGTCCTCCTGACTGCAGGGCCAGTGCTCTATTCACTGTGCCACGTAGCCACCCCTGTAGATGGCCTTCTCAAAGAGTTTAGCCATAAAAGTGAGGAGAGGTATAAGATGATAGCTAGCAGAGATGGATGAAGGATCAAGTGAGGAGTTTTTTGAGGATGGGGGAGACATGGGCTGCATTAGAGAAACATCCAGTAGACAGAGATTGAAGATTAGTGAATGAGTGGGGATAATAGAGGGAGCAGTCTGCTGGAGAAGATGGGATGAAATGGAATTATTTGTGCATGTTGTGGGGTTTGTCTTGGCAAAGATAAAGGCCACCTCTTCACGTGAGACAGGAGTGAAGGTGCAGATAATAGGGGACGGAGTCTGAGTTATGTGAGATGAGGAGGGAAGAGGAGGAAGCTTGGCAAATGACCTAATTGTTTTTTTCAGTGAAAATTGAGACACTGTTTTTTAGCTAAAAGGATAAGATGAAGGGGAGCTATGGGTAATTTGAAGAAGACAAGATTTGGGGAAGCCACTGTGGTGAATGGGATAGTGAATAATTTAGGGAATTATAAATGCCCTGCCACAGTGAGGGTCCAGTAAAGATTACTTAACATAAATTTGTACTGGACTTGGTTATTAGATAATTAGTAAAGTCAGTAGCTTTTATAAAATGGTTTATAATGAAAAAATTAATTCCACAAGGGAGATTATACTTGGTTGATTTTATTACCTAAATTATCATAAACATTTTTGCATAGTATTCAGTGATAAATGCTTGAATTTGTGGAAAATAGCTTTTACAAAATTGTCCTCATGTTGATTTTTAAAAAAGAAATATGCAATAATCAGCTTAGAGACTAGTTGAGAGAAGATTTCCCTATCATTAAGCATAGTGTATTCTTTTATGTTAGAATCCTAGAGGGTTCCAGTTTTTCTGTCAAGAAAATAGGAACCTAGAACAAGAACCCAGTGTTCCAGTCAGCCTAACGTCCTTAATTCTTTCCAGTATATGCTTAGTTATGTTCCTGTTTCGAAACTTGTTATGCTTTTTATATCCTTTGAAAGTTCTTCCATTTTTTACTGCCATGTTCTTCATTGATGCTGCTGATAGCTGTCTCGGCCTACAGTGATCATTTCTTTCTCTGAATTAATATAATCTCACATTGGCTAACATTTATTTTTATTATTTCTGATGTCAAAGTACTTATTTGTTGGTGTGGGGTGCACAATCAGCCAACATTGATTATGTTATAAAATAGTTAAAGATTATAACTTGAGCATTTTACAACTGTAAAAAGGTATGGTAGCAATAGACATGTTTCAGGATTTAAAATGTAGAGTACCTTCATTTAATTCAGATTCTCATATACAAGGGACAGGTTCAGAGAAGTTAGTTACTTATCCAGTATTGCACCTTACTGATAAGAAGTAATTAGAAGAACCATGACTCATACTCATGTGTTTGGACTTCATATCCAGGACTCTTTCTGTTAGGCAAAGTCCCTAGATTTAAACTAAATTATATGGCAGAAAATAAGTCTCAAGGGGAGGTAGATTGTTTACACTTAGATTCAAGAGAATAAAACAATGACATTAGAGAAATGAAGCAGGGAGACCAGATTGTGTGGAAAAATCTGGGTAAATGAGCTCTTGAAGGGAGCATTTAATGTTTATGACTGTGTAGTTGCCTCTACTTGGGAGAACATATCCCAGGCAAGGAAATTAAGGTATATTGACAATGAAAAATATTATATAGACACACGGGAGACATTCAAGAAACATTTGTTGAATAAATCAGTTTTCAGATATACGCTTGATTTAATGAATCTTTGTATCATATTCCAAGTACAAGTTGTTGAATAATTTAAAATTATTAAAAAATAATCTCAGGTCTTGGCTTCTTAGGGTTTTTTTTCCTAGCATGCCCTCTCCTTGCACAGTGTGAGCTGACAGCTTATCTCTGTCTCCATTCATTTCAATGATTACTTTTCCTGAATTATTATTTTTAGTTTGGAAATTTCATTACTCTAGTCTCAGAAAGTCTCCTTAGTAATCTGTTTTTATTTGGTAAAATTTAGTATGAGTAAACGAACTTGTTTGTTTCCTATTATATATTTGAAGACATTCAGGTTTTTTAGGAATAGGAGTATACTCAAGATTTTATTAGCACTTAAGAAAATTGTAGTCATTTAAAATATGTCACGGTTAAATTTTATAATACCCAATTCCCTTTTGAATCATATACTTCTGTTTGTTTTTCTTTACTCTCTGATATGTCTGGTTTTGTCAAGAATTATTATATATTTGGCTAGGGCAGCGGTACCCTATTATAAAATACTTTATAAATAGCGATGCAGCCTCTGCTTACAAGTTCCAGTAATGAACTCAGTTCAGTACCTCTTAAAGCAGTTAATTTCACTTTTAGGTAGTCTAAATTTCAGGAAGATTTTCTTACACATCAAACCTAAATTGTCCTGTTTACAGCTTGCATTCTGTTAATTTGGAAGCAGATGGCTATTTTCTTAGATAGGAATAGCTAAGAAAATATTACTGAATAATAAAAAATTACTGAATCCTTTCTAATTAGGTTTTATGCACATAGGACTCCTCAATTGCTATCCTGTTAGTGATATTCCAGTAGTCTCTAATTGGGGAGTGGCAAGGATAGGGAAGAGAAAGCAATTTTATTACATTCTGGAATTTTAGTGATGACAAAACTGGACTGGCCCAGGAGTTAGGGTACATGGAGAGAAGGCTGACACGTAACAGGTTGAGTGGGCCAGAGAAATCAACTACAACAAGAAATAATAAAGTACCTTATGTCCAGACAGACAAAAGGTTTGACCTCTGATTTGAAATTGACTTCAATTAAGTATTTATGAAGCACCTTGTTCATCTAGGACATTGTAGTAGGCACTAGAGATACTAAAAAAATAAAATGTAAAAAAAGATGAGAAACAAACCATGCCCTCATGGAGCGGAGCATACATGCTACTCAGGATATAACATTAACAAGTAAGCAAATAATACAAGATCATTCGAGAAAGAAAGCAAAGAAGGAAACAAGCATTTATTAAGCTCCTGCTTTATGCCAGGGACAAGGCAAATATTATTTCATTTGATCTTCAAAGCAACTCTAGGAAGTGGTCATTCAATAAACATTTATTAAGTATATACCAGGCAAAAAACAAAAAAAAAACAACAAAAAAAGTTTATACCAGGCACTGTGCTAGGTGCTGCAGATATAAAAAAAGATAAGAGTCATTCACTGCTGTCAAGGAGCTCACAGTCTTGGAGTAGACAACATTCAAGCAACTATGTACAAATTATATAGAGGACAAATTGGAAATAATCAACAGAGGAAAGGGACTAAAATTAAGAAGGATTAGAAAGACTTCCTTTTGAAGGTGGAGTTTTAGCTGTTGGGAAGCCAAGAAGCAGAGATAATATGTGCTATTATTATCCCCATTTTACAGTTAAGGAAACTTAGAGCTTAGATGACTTGCCTAGGGTCAAATAGTTGGTAAATGTCTAAGTCAGGATTTGAGCTCAGGTCTTCTGATTCCAGGCTCAGTACTCTATCCACTGCACTACCTAGCTACCTCTGGGAGAGGGCACTTATTACAAAATGGTGCTGAGTCTTGAAGAAACAAGTATTTAAAGCAGGTTTCAGGAATTCAGAATAGATATGCAAAGATCAGAGCAATAACTCAGTCACCAGCTATTAAAATATATTATACATCACTAAATGCTTTCAGGGTGAGAGAGGGGCTTCCTATATTTTTCTTGTACTTGTCTTTTTCTTCTACCCCTCAGAATCAAATAGAATTAACTTCACAATGTATACAGGACTGAACCCACAAGGAGAGATGTGTCTGTATGCATGTGAGCAATGGGAGTGGAAAATCAGAGCAAGACATTTTCTTCCATAGTATAATTTAAGGTTATAGAGTAAACGTTAAAAGTGGCTACATATTCTTATTTTTGCCTTTCAAAAATCAATTGGTAACAAATTTTAAAAGTATTTTCCTTTTCGTTTTTAATGTGGTCCTTCAGATTTAAACTCTACTGTAAACTCCAGGTGAATGTGGTTTCTGATACCCATTGGGCAAAAATAGAAAACCTCTAGTCTTGAATCAATGTCATTTTGGTTGCTAAAACTGCCTGGAATATACTTGGAATGGATGATACTTTTCTAGGGAGAGCTTACAAAGGCTTTAGGATCATGGCAAAGATCTACCAACAGAGGTTACTATGAGAAGTTCATCAGAACTTAAAAGTTCAGTGGATAAAAAAGCACTTTGAAGAGTTTATCATCATTAAAGTAATGTTACAGTTATTAGTAATTATTATTCTAATTCTGACCTCATAACTTATTTTTCCCTCCCTCCCGTCATTCCTTTTTCCTTTTTTCTTTCCTTTGTTTATGTGAAATCTGTTTTTCTTGGCAGGTAGATTTTGAAGTATTTTATATTGTCTGCAGTTATTTTAAATAGAATTTCTTTTTCTGTCTCTTCCTCTTGGGTTTTGTTGGTAATATATAGAAATGCTAATAATTTATGTGGATTTATTTTATATCCTGGAACTTTTCTGAAGTTGTTAATTGTTTCAGTTTTTTAGTTTATTCTCTAGGATTCTCTGAGTATACATCATATCTGTTGCAGTAATTGTTTTCTTTCCTCGTGCCCTATTCTTATTTCTTCAGTGTCTTTTCTTGTCTCTTTCTAAGGCTAGCATTTCTAATACAATATTGAATAATAGTGCTGATAACAGACAGCCTTGCTTCACACTTAATGTGTTATTGGGAAGGCTTTTAATTTATTCCTATTATAGATATTGTTTAGTCTTAGTTTTAGATAGATATTATGTATTTTAAGGAAGGCTCCACCAATTTCTTTGGTTAAATGACTTGCCCAGGGTCAAACAGTTGCTGAACGTCTGAGTCAGGATTGCATTTTGTCAAAAGCTTTTCCTGCCTCTATTGATATGATCCATAGCTTACTGAGCTCCCCAATCTCCCTTTACTTGTGTTATTTTCTTCTGTTTCTTCCTACCTTTTCTCCCCTTTGTATATTTTTTTCTCTCTTCTCTTTCTCCTCTGCCCATCACATGGAACCAAAGAACTATAATTTACTATTTATTAGAATTGTAATTTAAAATGTAATGTTTTCTGGTGGTAATTTAAAAAAAATATAAACTTAATAATTGACAAAATAAGCATACAAAACAAAGTTCTGCACCTAATTAAAAAGCATATGAGTTAAATATTTTATACTTATGTGGAATTATGGCAGTGAATCTTGATAGAGGTGAAAAAAAAAAGTAATTAACTTGGACCATAGAATGTGAATGGGCTAAGTATTAGGAGTCAAGGGCAGAAGCCAGAAATCACATTAACTTGAGTGAAATAAAGAACTAGGGGAGGATCAGTTATTATGTAATCATTCTGTCTTTTCATAATGTTAATAGAAAGACAGAACTTTCCAATTATATTCATATGATGCTGTGCTTTTCCTTAGGCAGAGAATCCTCCTAATGGACCTGACTACGGTTATGGATCTTTTCATCAACAGTATTGGCTGGATGGGAAAATAATTGCTGTGGGTGTCATAGATGTCCTTCCACACTGTGTGTCATCTGTATATCTATACTATGACCCTGATTACTCATTTCTGTCTTTGGGGGTCTACTCTGCATTACGGTAAGATATCTTGTGTTTTTGCTTTGTCCTTGTAGGACAATTAGTAGCTGCTCCTTTATTTCATTGTTTATTTCTCATCCTAACTTAGTCCTAATTCACTGTGATAGGAGGAGTTTATTTACAAGTTACAATATTTTGTTGACTTAATGGTATCTAAGTGTATTATTTTTATAATGGATACCTGTTTACTAAGAGATACTGTTTTTGATGTTTCTACTTTTTTTTTTTAAAGCAGTTTGGGTTAAGTAACTTGTCTAAGGTTACATGGCCAGTTCTTTTTTGTGTGGGTGTTAAGTATCTGAGGCCGGAACCGATCCTGGGTCCACCTGACTCCAGGGCCGGCGCTCTTTACTCACTGCGCCACCTAGCCACCCCTGTTTGTACATTTTTTGTTTCTACATGTTAATATTTCTCCATTACATATTTTGATGTTTCTACATATTACTACAGTTTCTACTTTTGCTTTACCAACTTGGGCAGAGATACATTATCATTTTATTGTTTATATCTTTGTTATTGATTTTATCTTCGTTTTTATGATCATTATTATTAAAAATGAAGCTTTAATTGTATTTAAATTCATTTTAACAGTATGATTTCAGTTAGCCATGCTCAGTACTGTAAATCTTTTGGGATGATTATCTAGTAATAACAATTATACATAGAATAATAACAATTATATATAGAACAAGAATGAGAAATCTTTGGTCCTTGACTTAATTTGTTCTTTTTGTGGTACTCCTTACTAAGTAAGAGGTGATGTCTTCATTTGCCTATAGCTGCAAACTTGCCTTAAAAATGCTACCTGCAATATCTCAAAATACCAAAAGATGGGGATGTTACCTCATAAAAATCTTCATGTTCCCCTTTATGTACCTTTTGTTTTTCTTGTGTGCTTCTATGTAGAGGGAGGTTTCTGTGTGTTTTCTTTTTCTTTCTCTTATTTTCTGCTAGATATGTAAATCTCTCTGCCTCTCGCTTCATCTTCTCACTATATGGTTTTCTCTTTCTTTGCCATTTCTGTTTTATCCCTCTTTTTTTTGTTTCACTTAACTTCATTCTCTCTGAGATCATAACATAAAACAGAAAGTTTTTTTATATGTTGAAAAGTCTGAAGAACCTAAGTGGAACAATAAATTAAAACAGAATGAAACAGAATTACTGAATGTAGTAAATGTGGCTCCTACTTGCTTTTTCCTTTGGATCTAGTGACCTTCAGTAGAAAAAGAGTTATTCACCTGTGGTCTAGGACTAGCTATAAGAGGTGTCTTCTGTATTGTGTAACCAAAACACTACATTTTCTTTTAAGATGGTTGTTTCCCATTGTTATTAATACTGTACTCTCATAACATTTTATTAGAGCATCCTCTTATGAACCTGATGTTCAGTTCTCTTTTTAAGTACCTTTCAAAATCTCAATTTATAGAACAAAAAGATTTTTATGTATATATACATTTTTATTTTTTAATTTTTAAATAATGTGTTGTTTTTCCCAATGGCATGTAAAAACAATTTTTAACCTGTTTTAAACAAAATTTGAGTTACAAATATTCTCCTTCCCATTCTCCCATTCCCCTTTCCTGGGACAGCAAGCAGTTTAATATACATTATACCTGTGCAATCATGGAAAGCTTTTTTTATATTAGTCATGTTGTAAAAGAAAATACAGACCCCCCCCAAAAAAAACACAAGAAAAATAAAATGAAAAATAGTATGCCTTGATGTGCATTCAGATTCTGTCAGTTCTTTTTCTGGAGGTAGATAACATTCTTCATCATGAATCCTTTGTATCATTGTATTGCTGAAAATGGCTAAGTCTTTCACAGTTGATCATCATATAATGTTGCTGTTAGTATATACAGTATTATTTTTGTTCTGCTCACTTCACTTTGCATCAGTTCATATAAGTCTTTCTAGGTTTTTGGGAAACCATCCTGCTTGTCATTTCTTATAGCACAGTAGTATTTCATTACAGTCATATACCACACCTTGTTCTGCCATTCCCCAATTGATGGGTATCCCCTTAATTTCCACTTCTTTGCCAACACAAAAAGAGCTGCTATAAATATTTTGCACAAATAGGCCTTTTTCCTTTAAAAAAAAAAACTCTTTGGGATGCAGACCTAGTACTGGTATTTCTGGGTCAAAGCATACACAATTTTATAACCCTTTGGACTGTCTCCAGAATGTGATAAAGTTCTTAAGAGTTACAAGTATCATCTTCTTGTGTAGAAATGTAACATTTTAACCTTATTGAATCCTTTGTTTTGTTTTTCCTGTTTACCTTTTTATGCTTCCCTTGAATCTTGTATTTTAAAATCTCATTAACTGTTCAGCTTCGGACTTTTCATGGGGAATACTCTTTCATTAAATATACATTTCCATTTCTGAAGGATTATGCTTCGTTTGACTGGATAGGTGATTCTTAATTATGGTAATCCTAGCTCCTTTGCCTTCTAGAATATCATATTCCAAACCACCTCATCCTTTAATATATAAGTTTTAATAATGTGGTTCTACAATATTTGAATTGTTTCTTTCTGACTACTTGCAATATTTTCTCCTTGACTTGCAAACTCTGGAATTTGGCTATGATAGTTTTGGGAATTTTCTTTTGGGGATCTCTTTCAGATGGCTAATGGCAAATATATTCAATTTCTTTTTTGCCCTCTGGTTCTAGGATATCAAGGAAGTTTTCCTTGATAATCAATTTCATGAAATATGATGTTTAAGCTCTTTTTTTATATAGCATGGTTTTAGGGTTGTCCAATAATTCTTAAATTATCTCTCCCAGATCTATTTTCCAGATCATTTGTTTTTCCAGTGAGAAATTTCACATTTTCTTCTCTTCTTTTCTTCTTTTGATTTTGTTTTATTGTTTCTCACTATCTCATGGAGTCATTAATTTCCACTTGCCCAATTCTAATTTTTAAAGAATTATTTTCTTTAGTGAGCTTTTGTATTTCCTTTTCCATTTAGACAATTTTACTTTTAGAGAAACTCTTTTCAGTGAAATTTTGTACATATTTTTTCCTTTTTTTTGTGCTTCCTTTACCACAATGACTTTTTTCATAATTCTCTCATTCTTTTCCTGATTTTTTTTCTACCTCTTGATTTTTTTTCCCTATTCAGTGGGTTTGTTAAGTTTAGAAAATTTTTAATGTTTTATTTTCCCCCAATTCCAAGTAAAAACAATTTTTAAAATTTTGAGTTCCAAATTCTATCCCTTCCTCTCCTCCCCCCTTCCTTATATGATAAGCAATTTGACATGGGCTATACATGTGCAATCATATAAAACATTTCCATATTAGTCATTCTGTGCAAGAAGACTTGAATAAAACAAAAAAAAAAGAAAGTGAAAAATAGTTTGCTTTAGTCAGTATTGAGACAACATCAGTTCTTTCTCTGGAGGCAGATAGCATTTTTTATCATAAGTCCTTTGGGATTATTTTGAATCATTGTATTGCTGAGAATAAATCTTTCACAGTTCTTTGTACAATATTGCTGTTACTGTGTACAGTGTTCTTTTGGTTCTGCTTGCTTCACTTTGTATCACTTTACATAAGTCTTTCCAGGTTTTTTTCTGAAATCATCCTGCTTGTCCTTTCTTAGAGCACACACTCATATACCACAAGTTGTTCAGTCATTCCCCAATTGATGGGCCTCAGCTTCTAATTCTTTGCCACCACAAAAAGAGTTGCTGTAAATATTTTTGAACATATAGACCTTTTTCTTTTTCTTTGATCTCTCTGGGATACAGACCAAGCAGTGATATTGCTGAATTGAAGGATATGCAGTTTTATAGCCCTTTGCGCATAGGTCCAAATTGCTCTCCAGAATGGTTGGAATAGTTTACAACTCCATTAACAGTGCATTAGTGACCCACTTTTTGCACATCCCCTCCAACATTTATTATTTTACATTTTTTGTAACATTAGCCTATCTAATATATATGAGTTGGTACCTCAGGGTTGTTTTAATTTACATTTCTCTAATCAATAGAAATTTAATGCATTTTTATATATCTATAGCTTTGATTTCTTCATCTGAAAACTGCCTGTTCATATCCTTTGATCATGTATCAAAGGACATGTATATATAACTTGTGTTCTTATAAATTTACAAATTTCTCTATATATTTGAGAAATGAGGCTCTATCAGAGATATTTGCTGCAAAAAAAAAGTTTTCCCCCCCAGTTTTTTGCTTTCCATCTAATTTTTGTTGTATTTTTATTTGCGTAAAACCTTTTTAATTTTAGGTAATCAAAATGATCCATTTTCCATTTTATAATGCTCTCTATATCATTTGTTTGGTCATAAATTCTTTCCTTTTTCATAGACCTGACATGCAAACTATTCTATACTTTATTAGTTTGCTTATGGTGTCACCCTTCATATGCAAATCATATACCCATTTTGACTTTATCATGGTGTATGGTGTTAGATGTTGGTCTGTACCTAGTTTTTGTCATAATATTTTCCAGTTTTCCCAGTAGTTGTTGTTAGATAATGAGTTTTTCCACAAAAGCTTGAATATTTGAGTTTATTAAACACTAGATTGTTATGATCATTTACTATAACGTATTTTGTACATTTTGTGGCTTTTACTTAGCCAGTACCAGACTGTTTTGATAGTTGCTACTTTATGATACTGTTTGAGATCTAACATGTCTAGGCTACCTTCCTTCACATTTTTTTTTTTTATTAATTCCCTTGATATTCTTGACCTTTTTTCTTTGAGATGATTTTTATTATTTTTTTTCTAGCTCTCTAATATTTTGCTAGTTTGGTATGGCATTGAATAAGTAGACTAATTTAGGTAGAATTATCATTTTTATTATATTGACTTGACCTACCCATGAATAATTAATATTTTCCCAGTTATTTAGATCTGACTTCATATGTATGAAAAGTGTTTTGCAATTGTGTTTGTGTAGTTCCTTGGTTTGTCTTGGCAGATAGATTCCCAAGTGTTTTACATTGTCTACAGTTCTTTTAAGTGGAATTTCCCATTCTGTCTCTTGCTGCTGGACTTTGTTGGTAATATATAGAAGTGTTAATAATTTATGTGGATCTGTTTTGTATCCTGCAACTTTGCTAAAGTTGTTGATTATTTCAACTACTTTTTAGTTGATTCTCTCCGATTCTCTAAGGATAACATCATATCATCTACAAAGAGTGGTAGTTTTGTTTCCTCTTTGACTTTTTCTAATTCCTTCATTTTCTTTTTCTTCTTTTATTGCTATAGCTAGCTTTTCTACTACAGTATTGAATAATAGTGATGACAGTGTTTATCCTTGCTTCACTCTTGATATTATTGGGAAAGCTTCTAGCTTATCCCTATTACAGGTAATGCTTATACTTGCTTATGGTTTTAGATCAGTATTATCATTTTAAGGTAAGCTCCATTTATTCTTATGCTCACTAATGTTTTTAATAGAAATGATTGTTGTATTTAGTCAGAGGTTTTTTCAGCATCTGCTGAGGTAATCATATGATATCTATTATGGTCAATTATGCTGATAGTTTTCCTAATATTAAATCAGCCCTGCATTCCTGGTGTAAATCTCACCTGATCATAATGTATGATCCTTGTGATATATTTGTACAATCTCCTTGCTAGTATTTTATTAAATTTTTTTTAAAGTTGTATACCCATGATCTGCTCTTTTTCTGTTTTATTGATCTAAGTGTTAAATTTTCCTCTAAGTATTGAGATTGAACTAGCCCTGCCTTCCTGGTACAAATGCCACCTGGTCATAATATCATGATCCTTGTGATATATTTCTATAATCCTTGCTAGTATTTTGTTTAATTTTATTTTTCTAGTTTTTTTTTTAATTGTATGCCCATGATATGCTCTTTCTCTGTTTTATTGATGTAAGTATTAAATTTTCCTCTAAGTACTGCTTCAACTGCATCCCATAAATTTTGGTATATTGTCTCATTGTTGTCATTCTCTGTAATGAAATCATTGATTTTTTCTAGGATTTGTTCTGACCCATTCATTCTTTCGAATTATGTTTAGTTTCCAGTTAATTTTTAATTTGTGTTTCTATCTTTGTTGAATGTAATTTTTATTGCATTATGATCTGAAAGGGATGCATTTAATTTTTCTGCTTCCTTGCATTTGGTTGTGAGGTTTTTATGCCCTAATAGATAGTCAGTTTTTGTGTAGGTGCCATATGCTGCCGGGAAAAAGGTATATTCCTTTCTGTTCCCATTTAGTTTTCTCCAGAGATCCATGATATCTACTTTTCCAGAATTCTATCCTTAACATATTTCTTATTTTTATTTTTTGGTTAGATTTACCTAGTTCTGAGAAGTGTAAGTTGAGATCCCTTACTAGCATAGTTTTATTATCTGTTTCCTCCTGAAATTCATTTAATTTCCTTTAAAATTTAGATGCTATGCCATTTGGTGCATATATGTTTAGTTTTGATATTACTTCATTGTCTGTGGTACCTTTCAGCAATATGTATTTTCCTTCTCTGTCTCTTTTAATTAGATATTCTTTTGCTTTACTTTGTCTGTAATCATAACTGTTACCCTTGCTATTTTTTTTTAACTTCAGCTAAAACAGAATAGATTCTGCTCTAGCCTTTTACCTTTACTCTTTATGTATCTTTGTGCCTCAGGGTATTTCCTTTAAACAACAAATTATAGAATTCTTTTTTTATTCTACTTCTCTTTAATGGGTGAGTTCGTGCCATTCACATTTATAGTTACGATAACTGTTTATTTCCTTCTATTCTATTTTTCCTTTGTTTATCTGTCTTTCTTACCTTTCACCCTTGTCCCCCTCACAAGTGTTTTACTCTTGATCATCTCCTCCCTCAGTCTGCTCTCCCTTCTATCAGTCCCCTTCCTCCTCTTATCCCCATACCTTTTTTTTTTTACTTCTTTATAAGATACGATAGATTTCTATATCCAATTGAGTGTGTATGCAATTCCATCTCTGAGTCAATTCTGATGAGAGTAAGGTTCAGACATTGCTTGCCACTCCCCTGTGTTACCTTCCACTAAAGTAGATTTCACATTTCTTTTATGTGCGATAATTTATTGCAGTCTTTCTTTTCCTTCCCTTTTCTCCTGATGTAATCTTTCTCACTCCTTAATTTTGTTTTTTTGGATAGCATCCCATCATAGTCATCTTGTACATACACCTTCTGTCTATGAATGTTCCTTCTAATTTCCCCTATAGTGATAAAATTCTTAAGTGTTAGAAATATATAGTCTTGTCATGTAGGAATAGAAACAGTTTATTTAACCTCACTGAATCTCTTATGTTTTTTATTGTTTCTTTTTTACCTTTTTATGTTTCTCTTGAGTCTTATATTTGAAGATCAAATTGTATTTTTCAGCTCTGGACTTTTAATTAAGAATGCTTGATGGTCTTCTGTTTCATTAAATGTTCATTTTTCTCCCCAAAGGATTATACTCAGTTTTGCTGGGTAGGTGATTCTTGGTTGTTATCCTTACTCCTTTGCCTTCTGGAATACTATATTCCAAGCCCTCTGATTCTTTAATGTAGAGTTGCTAAATCCTGTGTAATTCTGACTGTGACTTCACAATATTTGAATTGTTTCTTTCTGGTTGTTTGCATTATTTTGTGTTTGACATGGAAGCTCTAAAATCTGGCTATGACAATCCTGGGAATTTTCTTTTTAGGGATCTTTTTCAGGTGGTGAGTGGTGAATTCTTTAAATTTCTATTTTGTCCTCTGCCTTTATTTTTATCATGACTTTTATGTAGTCCAGTGATATTTAAATTATCTCTTCTGGATCTGTTTCTAGGTCATTTGTTTTTCCAATGAGAAATTTCATATGTTCTTTTTTTTTCTACTTTTGACTTTGTTGTATTGTTTCTTTTTTTTTTTTTTTTTTAAGCAATCAGGGTTAAGTAACTTGCTCAAGGTTACACAGCCAGTTATTTCTGGGTGTGGTGCTAAGCATCTGAGCCCGGATTTGATCCCCAGGTCATCCCAACAGCCGGTGCTCTTACTTGCTGAGACACCTGGCCTCCCCTAAGCAGTTGGGGTTAAGTAACTTGCTCAAGGTTACACGGCCAGGTATTTCTGGGTAGGTGCTAAGTGTCTGAGCCTGGATTCGATCCCCAGGTCATCCCGACACTGGAGCCGGTGCTCTTACTCGCTGTGCTACCTGACCGCCCTTGTTGTATTGTTTCTTAATGTCTCTTGGAGTCATTAGCTTCTGCTTGCCCAATTCTGATTTTTAAGGAATCATATTTTTCACTGATTTTTGTACCTCCTTTTTCATTTGACCAATTCTATTTTTAAGGGGTTATTTTCTACAGTGAATTTTTGTATATTTTTCCTCGATTTTTGGGGGTTTCTTTTGCCATATGTTGATTCTTTGCTCATGATTCTCTTGCATTACTCTAATTTCTTTCCCCAATTTTTCTTTTACTTTTCTCATTTATTTGTTTAAAATCCTTTTAGAGCTCTTTCAGGAGTCATTTTGGCGGGGGGTGGGGGTCTTAGACTATTTTTCATTTTTCTTTGAGTTTCTACATGTAGCCATTTTGAAACTGTTGTCCTCTTCTGAGTTTGTGCCTTGATCCTCCCTGTCATCATAGTAATTTTGTATAGTTAAGTTTTTGTTTTTTTGCCAATTTTTTTTTCTTGCCTATTTTCTTATTTAGTACTTTTATGTGAGTTGGGCTCTGCTCTTACATTGTACCAAGTTTCTTGTGCCAAGGCTTGGAGTCTTGCTGCTTGCTTTCATTGTGCCTCAGGGCGTAGTTGATGACTTACACTGGATGGGAGGTAGAGGGGGTGGGCTCCCTGCTGGCTTACACTGGAGGCAGGGGCCTACCTGCTGGTCTGCCCCAGGGGTGGGATCTCACTCCTGGTAGGCCATAGGGGATGGTTCTAGCCCTGGCCTGGGTACAAGGTCTCACTGCTTGGCATCTTTGGGGTGGGGCCTCACTACTGGTTAGCATTGTGATCAGGGCTTGCTGTGCTACTGGTTTGGGACTGCTGACTTAAGTCTGGTGCCTCTTGCATGCAGAAGGGTAAGACCTTGTCAGTGGCTTGCCTTGGGGCTTGGAGCCTCTCTGTAGGCACCTTGAGGTATAGCTCATTACTGCTGCTTGCTTGCCAGGTTCCCTTCTCATCTCCATGAAGACAGTGCTGTGCTAGTAAGTTGTTTCCAGTTTGGAGGGAAATTTGGAGGTGGTTCCAGAAATGTCCTTCTACCCTCTGCCATCTTGGTAGTGGAAGTCTTTGATTTAAAAAAAAATTTTTGAGCTCTTTCAGGAGTTCTTTTTGGACATGAAACCAGTTCACATTTTTCTTTGAGGCTTTGCATATAGCTGTTTTCATATTGTTGTCATCTTCTAAGTTTGTGTTTTGATCTAATCCTTGTCAACAGTAATTTTCTATGGTCAGGTTCTTTTTTTTTTTTAACTTTATTTTTTCCAAGCCTATTTTTGACTTTTAGCTTAATGTTAAAGTCATACTGTGCTTCTGGGGTAGAGGAAACACTTTCCCAAGCTTTGGGTTTCTTGAGCTGTTTTTTTTTTTTTTTTGGAACTAATTCCTAGGACCTGTAAGTTTTTGGTTTTTCCAAGATGGTATGATTTAAGAAGAGGTGTGGTCATTATTCTTTTGGCCTGTGCTCTGATCTGTGAGTAACCATCAGTATTCTCTTTCACTTGTACCCATGACCAAAGTTTCTATACTTTTGTGGCCATATGTTCTAATGCAGCATTTCTTAAACTGTGCATCATGACCATCAATTTAAGAAGTGCTGAAGGGATTGAGTGGAAAAAGTTTAAGAAGCCCTGTTCTAATGTGCCTAGTATTCCTCTTCACCCTGGAACTATGACCTGGGTCTGTGAATGGGTGCCACATTTGAGCAATGCAACAGAGTCCTGCATTCAATGCCAGCAAAGTAACTCCTGTTGTCTCCTACTGACCAGTTGTCCAGCCCCTTTATCATCTCTGTGCTGAGAGCTACCAAAGTCGCTGCTGTTCTGTCTCATTTCTTGCATCTAGTCTCCCTCTCTATAGTCCTTTCTTCCTCTAATTTATCTTCTGAGGTTTTGCCAGAGAAGTCATCTTAAATTTTGATTTATTCTCTAGGTGAAAAGCATTGCTCAGAAACCTTCAGTTGACTTACATTATTCACTGAAGAAAGTCTAAATTTCTTTGCTTCATCTACCTTCCCTGTTTGTATCTTACTGATTTTATCTTCTCCTTCCCCCTTTTCTGGCAAATGGATTAACTGTTGATTTGTGAACACTCATGGTTTTCTTCCTCTGCTTAGTTGCTTATGCTGTGCCTTCTACCTAGAATGATCTTTCCCTGAATTTTGTCTTACTGAGTAACTTAGATATCATCTACTCCATGTAGCCTTTCCTGTTTCCCTAACCACAAGTATATTTGTTCCTCCACTGAATTACCATAGTACTTTGCATCCATACTTTTATATACATCTTATCTTACCTACTAGCTTTTAAATGAGATTAGGGACTGTGTTTATTCTTTTTTTGTGTGTGTATTTCACTTAGAATGCCTATGGGGTGGGAAACCTGGGGCCTTGAGGCCACTTATGGCCCTCTAAGAGGTTCCTAAAGTATAATACACCCTTTGAATGAATCCAAACTTCACAGAACAAATCAAGTTTTGATTCAGCCTAAGGGCCTTACTTCAGGACCTAGAGGGCCACATGTGGCTTCAAGACTGCAGGTTCCTCACCCCTGCACAATGCGTTGTATATATAACAGTTATTCAGTAAATATTAATTGAATAAATATTTTAACTGATTTTAGAAATAATTTTGTCTATAAAAAATTATTGCCAGTGCTTTCATTCTTGAGGAGGACCAATGACATCACCAGAGATTTCAAAGAACAATTCATTTAAGAATAAATTTTATTCCAGCTGCTGGCATGCACACACAACTTTGTGAATACAAACTTGTTTTTAGAACTTTTGGTCATCACCATGCTCAATTTGGCAACTAGGATGAGATTGTTCAACTGAGATCCAGCTAAATACAAATTAAACCCTAAACACACTCAATCTACTGGAAATCTTTAAAAATAAATTTTTTTTTTTTGGGTATTTTTGGAGGGGGAAAGGCAGGGCAATTGAGGTTAAGTGACTTGCCCAAGATCACAGGGCTAGTGCATGTTAAATGTCTGAGGCTGTATTTGAACTCAGGTCCTCCTGACTCCAGGGCCAGTGCTCTACTCACTGTACCACCTAGCTGCGCCAACTGGAAATCTTGATTATATTTTTACCTAAGTAATGCTAAGCCATTACTTGTTTAGTAAAAAGTGATATGCGATAATAAGTATTTTTTGGGGTAATATTTAGAAAAGAAAAATAATAAATCATTACATAGATTTAGGAGAAAAAATCCCATGTTGCATACAGATGTAAGTATTTATATGCATGTTCCCAGAATATGCATTGTAGAATAAAATATACCTGTTTTTGAGAAATTGACTGATATTTCAGTATTCTGATGTTCTTACTGTTTTAATCTGAACACATACAATTACAAACTCAGATTTCATCTCAGCTAAAAGAATATCAACAGAAAACTGTTGAATAAATTCCTTTGGCTTTTTGTTAAATAGAGCCCTTGTACTTTAAATTTCAAATCAGCCACTTGGCACAAATAATTATGAACAACTCAGAATAATGTAGGGACTTGTTGATATTCCTTTAATAACAATCTTTTAACAATTGTCCTTTTAAATTTTTTTCAAGACTTTGGGTCTTTAGGTAGTTCATGCTCAGGTTTCACGAAGTAATTGTATTGTGAAATTGTTTATTCTTTTTAAGTATTAGAACCAAAGTTAATTACTGTTCATTTTCATTTATTTATTTTTTATTTGCAGGGAAATTGCTTTTACTAGGCAACTCCATGAAAAAACTTCTCAACTAAGTTATTATTATATGGGTTTCTACATTCACTCTTGCCCCAAAATGAGATATAAGGTAAGGTTCAACTTATTCACAACATTTGGCAACTATAAATTTAATTAAGTGAATTTAATTTTTTAATTGATTGTGTTAATATTGTGATACTGTTTTGTAGTTAACATCCTACTATATAACTTAACATTAGCAGGATCTAAAACTCGTTACCCTAAGGCTTAAGAAATCAAGATTCATTTTATGGTTTAGTAGAACTTTGTTCTGTTCTTTTTGGACTGAGATGATCTGAATTTCCAGAAATCTATCTAATTTACAATGCTCAGTAAAGCTTCTCTCAATATTCCTTGCTAAACCTCAAAATCTTCATTGGATCTATCTTCTTTTTGACCCTGCTTTATTCTTTATTTCATTTTCCTTTGAGTTTATACATAGTTTAAAAAGAACTCAAAATTTTTATAAAGGGTGTTCAGATATTCAAGGTTCTCATACTATCTACATATTTCATATTAACTTTTCAGCTTTTCCTTTTTCTTTCAACTAGAAGTGATCTCTTCTGAATTCTCAGCTCTTTATACCTATTTTTAATAATTTATAGTCTATGTTGTGTCATTCTTATTTTGTACCAATCATATCTCCTACACTAGATTTTAATCTTTTGAAGACAGAGACTATGTCTTAACTTTGTAACTGCCTTACGCATAAGACATGCTCAATCATTTTTTAAATGAATGAATAAAATGTACACTGAAACTTCATTTTAGTATTTCTAGTTCATCCTGGAAACATTCAAGATTAATAGCTTTACAAAAAAGTTCATTTGATAATTCTGCAATTAGGAATAGGACCTGGACCTATGATTTCAGGGAATTTCTGGGTGAGGCAAATCTCGTTACCAGGTATGCAGATTTTCCCCTTCTCTATAATTATATGGTTTTATAGTTGCCTGGACCACTGAGAAGGTTGAGCTTCTTGACTATAGTCACAGCCATTATATATTAGAAGTAGAATTTCAATCTGGGTCAGACCTGCACAACCTGTGGGCTGCAGATTGTGCAGGCCTGGTCTAGGTCTTTCTGGCTTCAGTTTTAGCTCTTCAATCCACTATTTAATATTGCCTCTCACTTTGGTAATGAAATAGGAACAGTTCTTAAAAGAACTTAAAACAACCTTTAATAAAATCAGCATGTACTTTGATATTCATTGATGTCAGTGGAATAGATGAGGATGGTAAAAAATATCTTGAAAAATGTAAACCTGTAATAGAGAATGAGAGAAACCCAAGATATATAGTCTAAACAGAAACCTCACACTGACTTTCTAGATTTCAAAACCATGTCTCAGCTGCTATATCATCCTGGAACTTCCTTCAGCACCTGGAGCCTCCTTGCCTAGATTACAGGACTTCTTAAACTTTTTCCCACAAGTGACCTCTTTTCAGTTTTGCGTTGCATGTCCTGAGGGCATGTGCAGAGAAAAGTTTACATGCTTTGTATTCAGAACCAAGACTACAGTGAAGTTGCTAGATGCAGCATGGGCAAGCCCTACCAGAAATTCCTCATATTCCTCATGTGTTTGATTTTTAATTAATTTTTGGTCATTGTATGTTCAGAAACCTTTTACCATTGTCAAATTTTTTTGGTGACTCATAGTTTAAGATGTGCTGCTCCTAGAACATCCAATTATTCTTGTGACCTCACTCTGTAATATCCTTCCACTAGCCTAATCTACTTTTCCCATTGATCACTTCCTCCTTGGGTCTCCATTTTGTGGAGGAGCTCAGACCATACAATCTTTATTTTCTCTCTGACTCTGCTCCTAACTTTGTGGTTTTAAAACTCTGCCTAATCCACTGTCTTATCCTGGAACTTTACGCATATATTTCCCTGAACATGAAAGTCCTTAATAGTCTTTAGAGTAAATGGAAAACTGTAGATTTGTTATATAGTTAATTTTTCACCTCGTAATGAATAGTGTTATGAGTTTCATATATTTACAGCTCAACATAGTAATTGCTTCAGTATCTTTTGCAGAAATGTTTTTTCCAAGTTTTGTATGTAATCTTCAGAGGAGTATGGGGTGTTTAGGGAGAACTAGCACCTCTGGCATGAGGGCTTGTTAAGCCCTTTTCAGCGCAGCTCATCCACCTTTGGTGTCCATCTGCTACCCCATTCTCACCTGTGCTTCTAAGAAGCTATAGCTTGCACAGCTGCCTCACCAAGGTAAAGCTTCTTTTTAAGGCACAGACGAGAAGGCTGTGAACATGATGCTTGTAGTGAACACCTGGAGTTGGGTGGTGATAATGGGAACAGATAGGAAATAAACATAAAAAAAAAGATTCCTAGGGGAAGAAATAGGAGAGTCAAAGAATGATGTTCTGGATGGTGAGGTGAATGATGGTAACATTGACAAAATGGAGAAGTCTAAAGAAGAGCCTTGGTGTTTTGGGGAAAAGATGTTTTTTTATATTGACCATAGAGAGTTGAGATAGTGTTGAGATACTCAGAGATATCAAGCAGATATTGGACGGCTGTTAGAAGTTATAAAAAAAAAAAGTTGATGGAATGAATGAAGAAATCAAAAACGATTTGTTAAATGCTTGCCCTGTGTAAAACACTGGGGATACATAAAGAATGGCAAGATGTTGCTGTTTTTAAAGAATTCACATTCTGATAAGGGGAGACAGCACATTTAAGAAGTTTAAGGTATAAAACAGAGGGAAGTGCTGAGTGGTCCTTAGTATTCAGTGGCGAAGCAGATTATAATTCATCTTCTTTAGAGTCTTTGCCATTGATAAAACCATATTCATTTTTTTTTAATTTTTTATTTTCTTAAGCAATCGGGGTTAAGTAACTTGCTCAAGGTTACATGGCCAGTTATTTCTGGGTGTGGTGCTGAGTGCCTGAGCCCGGGATTTGATCTCCAGGTCGTCCCAACACTGGAGCCGGTGCTTTTACTCACTGAGCCACCTGGCCGCCCCTAAGCAATTGGGGTTAAGTAACTTGCTCAAGGTTACACGGCCAGGTGTTTCTGGGTGGGTGCTAAGTGTCTGAGCCCGGGATTCGATCTCCAGGTCTTCTCAACACTGGAGCCGGTGCTCTTACTTGCTGTGCTACCTGGCCGCCCCAACCATATTCATATGACCTTTTAATAGTAGGGTGGTAAGAACTTTCTTTTATGTTGATAATAATTGAGTATCAGCAATGAATTCTGGTGTTTCATAAGGTCATATATGTGCTCTATGAAGAAGAAAAAGAACTGAATTGCCTTTTTCTTTGCTAAGATATTTTTTGAGAGTTACATCATTGATGAGATAGGGTTATATTGTATATATCCAGATAGCTTTCATGGCCATAGCTTAAAATGATAAAGAGCTCTATTTACAAGGATGAAAAGTGCTCAAAGTATTATATTGTATAGGTGAAGTGAGAGTTGGATAATCCAGTATATTCTCCCTTTCATGCAGGACTTTAATTTGAAAATTTTGGATTTAAGATTGTGTACATCCTAGTCTTCTAAGATTTTCTGAGAAGCTAATTATATATCTCTCTGATATCCATTTTAATATTACCATATTTTCTTTGAGCAAAATTTTAATGTTTAAGTTCAATTCTTATTACTATAAATTTTGCCTATTATCCTATAATTAGTCTGTCTGATGGTAACTAGTGGATGTTTTGTTACATAAAATATAAACAATTTTTACACACGGGGAAACAATTTAAACAAAGGCGAAAAATCTTTGTAGCAACTTTCTCTATAAAAGTTTGTTTCCAAGAGACATATGGAACTGATGTAAATTTATAGGAAAAAACCATTCCCCAATTGATAAATGGTTTAAGGATATGAACAGGCATTTCTTAAGGGAGGATTGGCAAATATGACAAGAAAAGAAAATGAAAAATAATATAGATATGACTGTGTGAAAACAGGCACATTGATATGCTCTTGGTGGATCTGTAAATGAGTATAGCCATTCTGGAAAGTGATTGAGAATTATACACAGAATGTTATTAGATGTGCCCTTTGATTGAGCAATAAAAATGCCAGACCTATATTCAAAATAGATCAAAGGAAGAAGAAAAGATTCTTTATTTACAAAAATATTTATAGCAGCTCTCTTTATGGAGGCAAAAACGTCACCTAAAATCTAAGGGGATGTCTATCAATTGAGGAAAAGCTGAAAAAATTGTGGTGTATATGTGTGTGATAGAATACTGTTATGCTGTAAAAGATGAGAAAATAGATTATTTCCAAAAGAAATGAAAAGGAAGATGATAAGAAGAAGTTTAGTAAACTCCCTTCAACAAAACTCCTCTAAAAAGATCTAGAAAATACACCAGATTGAATCCTGATGGGGAAATCTAGATAAAAAAATCATATTGAGTCATTTGTCCAGGTTAGGTTAGCCTATAATTCTGCCACTCTGAATCAGCAGAGTCTTTCCTGCTGGCTTATGGGGACTGAGCACAGCAGCAGTCTGCTTTTGGTCAGATCTAAACCTAGGTCAAGAACTTGAAGAGCTAGATCAGGAGGACAGCCATCAGACTTTGCCCTAGAACAGAGCATTTTGGAACACTGAAAGCTTTGAGGTCCCTGAGCCTTTCACTGAAATCTTGGAATTATACAATATTCAGTATCCCAAGACAGCAACAATAAGACCATACCAGACTTTACTTTCAGAAGTGCCACAGAGTAAAGCCCTAATATAAAATCCAAAGTCAAGAAGTAGGTTGGAAGAAATAGGAAACAAACAAAAAAAGAATCCCAGCATAAAGAGCTGTTATAACAGGGAAGCTTGACTCAAATTCAAACTCAAACTCAGAAGAGAATGACTCTAAAATATCTATAAACAAATTCTCAGAAAAAAATTCAGCTTGGGCAAAAATTCAACAAGAATTCCTAAAAGAGATGAAAGAAGAGTTTAAAAAAAAGTTTTTATAAATAATTTTAAAATAAAAAATTTTATAAATATTGATGCTACTACTTTCCTTCTAGTCACCCAGGCTCACAATCTGGTTGTCACCTTTAGTTCTCACTTTCTCATAACTGTCCCCCTTCCCACCCCTGATCCAATTTGTTGTCAAGGCTATAGATTTGACCTTCATAACATCTCTCACATACTACCCCATCCTTTCTCCTTTGACACTGCAGCTACTGTGATATAAGATCTCATCATTTCATGCCTGGACTATTGCAATAGCTTGCAGGTTGGTCTACCTGCTACAGATCTCTTCCCATTACAGTCTTTCTTCTACTTAGCTATCAGAGTGATCTTTCTAAAATGAAGCTCTGACTGTGTTACTCCCCTACTCAGTAAATTCCAGGGGCCTCCTGTCACCTCCAAATATATAAAGCCTTATGAGTTACAATTATCATTTTTCCATGTAGGAATGTAAATAGTTAAACTTTAATAAGTTCCTTATGATTTCTTTTTCCTGTTTACCTTCTCATGCTTCTCTTGCTTCTTGTATTTGAAAGTCAGATTTTCTGTTCAGCTCAGGTTTTTTTTATCAAGAATGCTTGAAAGTCCTCTATTTCATTGAATGACACCATATTTTTCCCGGTAGAATTATACTCAGTTATGCTGGGTGGGTGATTCTTGATTTTAGTCCTAGCTCCTTTGACCTCTGGAATATCATATTCCAAGCCCTTCTATCCCTTAAGGTAGAAGCTGCTAGGTCTTGTGTTATCCTGATTGTGTTTCCACAATACTCAAATTGTTTCTTCCTGACTGCTTGCAGTATTTTCTCCTTGACCTGGGGACTCTGGAATTTTGCTATAATATTCCTAGGAGTTTTCTTTTTGGGATCTTTTTCAAGAGGTGATTGGTGAATTCTTTCAGTTTCTATTTTACCCTCTGCTTTTCGAATATCAGGGCAATTGTGCTTGATAATTTCTTGAAAGATGGTGTCTAGACTCTTTTTTTGATCATGCCTTTCAGGTAGACCAATGATTTTTAAATTATTTCTCCTGGATCTGTTTTCCAGGTCAGTGGTTTTTCCAATGAGATATTTCACATTGCCTTTTATTTTTTTCATTTGTTTGGATCTGTTTTATAGTATTTTGATTTCTCATAAAGTCATTAGCTTCCAGTTGCTCCAATCTAATTTTGAAGGAATTATTCTCTTCAGTGACTTTTTGAAATTCTTTTTCCCATCTGGCCAATTTGGCTTTTTAAGGCATTCTTCTCCTCATTGGCTTTTGAATGGCCTTGAGTTAGTCTATTTTTTTTTTTTGCTTTTTGGAGGGCAGTTGGGGTTAAATGACTTGACCAAGATCACACAGCTAGTTTTTGTGTTAAGTGTCTGAAGCTGTATTTGAACTCAGGTCCTCCTGACTCCAGGGCTGGTGCTCTATTCACTGTGCCACCTAGCCACCCCCGAGTTAGTCTATCTTTTAAGGTGTTATTTTCTTTGGTGTATTTTCGGGTGTCCGTTAGCAAGCTATTGACTAGCTTTTTATGATTTTCTTGCATCATTTTCATTTCTCTTTCCAATTTTTCCTCCACTTCTCCTACTTGCTTTTCAAAATCCTTCTTAAGCTCCATGGCTTGTAAATAGTTCATATTTTTCTTGGAGGCTTTTGATGCAGTTCTTCTCTGTCTTCCTCATGCTCCATGCCTTGATCCTTTTTGTCCCCAAAAAAGGATTGTATGGTTTGTTTGTGCTTCTGTTGCTTGCTCATATTGGCAGCCAATTAACTTGACTTTTGAGCTCTTTGCCATGGTAGAACTCTGCTTCCAGAATGGAGAGCTATGTCCCAAATCATTGGGGTTTTTGCAGCTGCCAGAGCTATTAGATGGGCACCTTCTCTACAGCCCCCACATGCTCTGGCTCACTGGTCACAAACCCCAGGACCACCACCCAAGACTGCAATCTGGATCCAAGTAGGTCAAAGCAAAAGCAATTACCTTCTGAATAGTTAGTTGCTTGGTCCCCCTAAAAATTGCAGGTCAGGAGCACTGGAATCTGCCACGTGGCAGCAGTTGCAGCCACCACGCCTCCGCTTCTTGCTCTGGGGGCAGCAGCCGGACCATGCTCCTCCTGTTCGCAACAAAGTTCCACACTGACCTTTTACTTTGTCTTTGGCATTTGTGGATTGAGAAATCTGGAAACCGCTACAGCTGCTGGTGATTTATTCTCATGAAATTTGCTCCAGCTGTAGCTGCTGATTGGGGCTACCCTGGGTCTAAAACACGTGGCTGGCTCATTTGAGACTGCATTCCTCTCTCAGCACGCTGTGATGAACCCTTCCTCCCAGCCTTCCAGGCTTCCTTCAGTGGGAGATTTGTTTCTCTCTGCCACTTCGTGGGTTCTGTAGCTCTAAAGTTTGTTTAGAGTAATTTTTTACATGTATTGGAGGAGGTGGAAGCTGGAGCTGCATGGAAGTCCTGTTTCTACTCTGCCATCTTGGCTCTGCCCTCACCTTCAGTACTTCTTAAAATGTGGGTCACGAACCCACAGTTGCACTGGTTAATGCATAGAGATAACGTGATTGTTTTGGAAATCATGACTTATTTCACATCTTGTTGGTAACTTAAACTGTATAAACTGATTCTTATATATCTTGAACGAGGTGGACCTGATTACCTGCACCCCCCACTCCGCCCCCAGCCAAAAGGCATCGTGAGATGTTAATAATAGCTGGTCTCTTGCCCAAGCTAATTGAATTTAAAAAACCAAACAAAAACAAAATAGATATCTCACTTCTTTGCCTCCTGAAGATACTTTCAAATATGCCACAGCAACTATAAGAATGATTTTTCATTTAGGCAGAATCAGATCACCACATCATGGCATTTTCATCAAGTGCAACTACAGACTATATAAATCCACTTTTTAAACAGTTGCCAAGAGAACAAATTAAAACAAAATCTCCAGTTTAAAAAGATTTCTAAGTTAGTGGTATTGTTTTATATTGACAATCTACAGTGGTCTAGAGTTTTATCTCCTGGGAGAATTATAGTTGATTTTATTACTGGATTGTAGAAGTTTTTGGAAGAGGCTTTAGAGGGTATCCAAGCCAGTTTTCCAATCTAGGGAATATTCTTTTCTATAACATCCCTAACAAATATGATGAATGAATGAAAAAAGATTTTATTAAGCACTGTGTGCAAAGCACTATCATAAGTACTAAGGATACTAATAGAAAAGCAAGACAGTCTGCTTTCAAGGAGCTCACATTCTAATGAGAGAGAGAACATAAAGAGAGGGTTTCAGAAACAAGTCAAATGAAAAAGGTACCATGTTTCTTAGAGTGCAAAGACAAAGCATTTTCTTTAATGTCATTTCCATTGATTAAATAAATCAACTTCTGATATTCAACATTTGACAGTGTAAATGTCTTGAGTGGTGAGAACTCTCTTTTCTGGGTGTTCAGTAGTTGTAGTGGTTTTAGCACCAGCAGAAGTAGTTGCTAGACCTCAGGGGCAGCTCTTGGCCCTGATGGCTACGAAGACTGGGCTAGAAGCAGAACTGGGGTTTGAGGGACATTGCTACTCTTTTTTTTTTTTTTTTTAAGCAATTGGGGTTAAGTAACTTGCTCAAGATTACACGGCCTGTTATTTCTGGGTGTGGTGCTAAGTATCTGAGCCCGGATTTGATCCCCAGGTCATCCCGACACTGGAGCCGGTGCTCTTACTTGCTGAGCCACCTGGCCGCCCCTAAGCAATTGGGGTTAAGTAACTTGCTCAAGGTTACACGGCCAGGTGTTTCTGGGTGGGTAATAAGTGTCTGAGCCCGGATTCAATCCACATGTCATCCTGACACTGGAGCCGGTGCTCTTACTTGCTGTGCTACCTGGCCGCCCCTAGGACATTGCTACTCTTGAGGCTCACGATCTTACCCACTAGCGGCAGTTGGTGTCAGTGATGGTAAGGAAAGTGGGCTCTTTCTCTAAAGTGATTGCTCCTCCCAGTGGTAGCTCTGAGGCCTGGGATGGAAGCAGGTATGATGGTCTGAGGGTCACTGCAATTCTCAAAACTCTTGGGTTTAGGGTTCTGAACTTAAGCAATCTCCATCAGGTCTGAAGGGTTGGTTTGAAGTGGTCATTTGACTTTCTTGGCATATTGTCACTTCATACTTGTCCTTCAGTGTGCCTTGCTGCTTCAGCTAAGATGGCTTGCCTGTCTAGCAGTAGTGGTAGTAGTTGTGAAGGTGATAGTAATAGTGGCAGTGGTAGTAATATTAATATAGCACCTACCAGAATACTTCCAATCATAGTTTCTGCTTCTCAAGATATGCTATTCTATTTGTTAAAAAGTTCCTTATGTATAGGGAAACCTGTCTCCATAGAATTTCTCACTTTTGTATTATGAAGCTATATAGAAATGTATTAATTATAGACCTTTGCTCCAAAAAGCATGCATTTAGGTCAGGGCCTCCCCACTCTCAACTGTGTGGTTTCTGATGGAGGCTTCTATCTCTTGGCAAGGCCAACGAAAAGAAACACTACACGTTTTCTCTTCTTCTTTATTGCTCTCCAAGGGCTGGACAGTGGTAGCAATTGGGGTAGATTTTCTCTTCCATACCCTTGCCCTGTTCCTCCCTTTCCCCACTTTCAGCTCTCTTTGTGCTGTCTTCCCTCATCAGAGTGTAAACTCCTTGAGGCCAGGAACTGTCTTTCTGCTTGTATTTACATTCCTAGTTTAGAGGCCAGGGTTGGCAGTGAATGACCAGAGCTAGTGTCGGTCAAATCTGGGGCCAGTGCCTGGGCAGCAACAGCTGCAGAAGGTGGTGGTGCCCAGAGGTGAAAGCAACAGGGCAGAGGAGGCTGAAAATGAAGAAACTGTGGAGGTCAAGGAGGTGATCAAATGATGAGCTCCATCTCCTTGTTTGCCTGGTTCCTTTTTCCTTCTCTACTTTCTTCCAAGGCAGATTTTTTTTTTTTAGCCTGGATTTTAAGAATTTATTTTTTTCAATAAATATTTTAATAACTATTTCAATATAATTGGTTTCCTTTGTAATCTTATCTATTTTATTTTGTACATTTATAAACATTATTCTGAGACGGGATCAATAGATTTCACCAGACATCCACAAAGCTTCATGACCTAAAAAAAGTTAAGAACTTTTGCTCTAAGGCCCTGGAAGCTGTATTGGCAAGTGTGTGAAGTGCCTTTAATTGAGGCAGAGGCAGCTGCAGTAGGGACAAATAGATTAGGTGGTCCACATCATTGTAGCATAGACAACCTGGGAGGTTCAGCTAATTGTCTGGTAGAAGGTGACACTCAGCAAGCATTTATTTGTTATCTTCTGTGTCCCAGGAATTGGGGATATAAAGATAGAAGAGAAATACTCTCTGCTTTAAAGGGGTTCAGTCATGTGAGGGAGACATCAGGTACATGTAGGGATATATTGAAATGATAAGTGATGATTTTGGGGGAAGGTCCTAGCAGTAGGCAGTGGGATGATGAGAGCAGAAAAGTTTTAACTTAGAAGGTGAGTTTTGAGCTGATGTTTGAAGGAAATTAAGAGAGTCTAAGAGATCTGAGGAGGGAGTGAATTGTAGAAATAGAGGATAGCTAGCACAAAGATGACAGATGGGAGATGCAGTGTTGTATATACTGCATAACAGTAAAAAGCCAGTTTGGCTGGACCAAAAAGTGTGTGAAAGGAGGAATAATATGTAATAGGTCTGCAGAGATAGATTGAGGCTAGAGTGTGAAGAACTTTAAATGCCAAACACTGTGCAGTGATGCAGAAAACTTTGATGAATAGAACAATGAATGGGGAAACTACTCCAAAAGAAAAAAAAAAATGTCTGTAACTGGGATGAATGTCAGTATATGGAGAATGAGGCAGGAAATGAAGGTGGAAAATCACAGAAGGGACAGTCTTTAATCTAACTCTATAGATTGTTGATGATGTTGATTGTTAATGATGGACAGTCTTGATAATTTTAGGTTTTTTTGGGCTTACTTGTTTGAGTATATCATCATTGTAATGTATAATGTAAAGCTCCTGTTATGGCAGTAGAAGTAACAGTTCTGTGATTTTTATAGTTTACTTGTGCTTACATTATTAATGTTATCTTCAACTCTGTTTCTTTGTAGGAAATCTTTTTTAAGACATTTGTCTCTTTTGTGAGAATTAGTTTCATTAAAACTAGATGTGTAAATATGTAATCCACCTAACTGGGCATCCATAAACTACAATATACTGCAATATAATGAAATTGAACTAATTGTAATGAGTGAAGCCACCACAATCAAAGACTCCCTCTTATGAACTTACTGAGATTACCTCACACATTGTATGGAACATGACCTGCTCAAAGTAAACAGTTAGCAAAAAAAAAAAAATTAATGATCAAGATTATTTGAAATATTAATTATAATTGTTACCTCATTAATGATTTCATCAAAAGTCTATAGAGTACTTTGAAGTATTAGATAATGCTGGTCTGAAAGTGATCAAAATTAACAGAATGTGAAAATGTGTGTCCCAATAAAACTCTTATCTGTACATATAAAAACACTTTGAAACAAAATTTTTAACCTGTTTAGAAATCTTACAAATCATGATTTTCATTGAGTTTTTTTAGCCCATTTGCTAGAAATGTAGAAATTCAGTCCCTTCTGATTAGTTTGTAAAGAACTTACTGGCTATCATTAGGGAAAAATATTTAGTAGCTAAAGTTCAATAAAACCTTTCAATAATGGGTGGATAAGTTGAAAAATTAATATTATGATTTAGTAAGCAGAACCAGTGATGTGTTTTTTCTGTTTGGATCTACATATCTTTGTGAGGTTATCTTTTTTCAACTCTGACATCTGTTAAATCACATATCAAAATTAATGATCTTGCAACCAGGTTTCTAAATCACTATTTCAAAGTCTTAAACCAAGATTTTAAAAAATAATGAAAACTCAGTCACATTTACTGTCATTATAAAAATATTAATACTTTTTTTAGTAAGAGTAAATGGATTTTTTTTCATAAAATGAAGGGTATTTTAAATATTTCAACTTCATCTAATTATTTTTAAATCTAAATTTTTGTTATGTACTGTATATTGCATATTAATAACATATGTAGGGGTGGAGCCAAGGTGGCAGAGTAAAGAAAGGAACTTACTTGAGCTCATTACCAGTTACCTCAGATATCTGTCAAAAATGACTCTAAACAAATTTTAGAGCTACAGAACCCACAAAATGACAGAATGAAATTTGTCTCCAGCTGAGGACAGCATGGCAAACTGAGAGAAAGTGTCTTTTGCACCAGGCTGTGAGCGGAGTGCCATCCTGCATGGACCACTCAGGCATAGACTGTCCAGAGCAGACCTCAAGGATTTGAATCACTTTACAGACTTCTCAACCCATAAATGCCAAAGAGAAAGTAAAAGGTCAGTGGGGAAACTCTGTTGGAACTGGGTGAAAGAAGAGTCCAGTCTGGCCCCTGCCCCTGGGGCAGCAGAGGTGGCCTCGGCTGCAGTGGCTGCTTCCAGAGCTCCAGGCCCACAGATGGTGGGGGAACCAAGCGACTGACTAGAGGGCAATTGCAGGAATCTCTACTGGTGCTGAAGCAGGATTGTCTTGCTTTGACCTGCTTGATCTGGGTCACAGTCTTGGGTAGCTGTCCTGGGGTGAGGAGTGCTGGCGTGGCAGAGCTTGTTGAGGCTATGGAGATGCAGTCCTCCTCACAGTCCTGAGGCAAATACCTAGAAGCAGCTCTGATAACAGCTGCGCAAAACCCCAGAAATTTGGGACATAGCAGTCTCCACTCTGGAAGAAGAGTTCTACCATGGCAAAGAGCACAAAAGTCAAGTAATTGGCTGGCAAAATGAACAGATAGAGGAAGAGAAATCAGGCTAGAATCATTCTTAATTTGGATCAAAATAGGAATTGAAAGAATTCACCAGTCACCTCTTGAAAAAGATCCCCAAAAGAAAACACCTAGGAATATTATAGCCAAATTTCAGATTTCCCAGGTCGAAGAGAAAATATTACAAGCAGTCGGGAAGAAACTAATTTAAGTATTGTGGAAACACAATCAGGATAACACAAGATCTAGCAGCTTCTACAAGCAAAACTGAGTATAAATACTTCAGGTGAAAAGATAGATATTCAATGAAATAGAGGACTTTCAAGCATTCTTGGTAAAAAAAAAAAACAGAGCTGAAAAGAAAATTTGACTTTCAAATACAAGAACCAAGAGAAGCGAGCTGTGAGCTCTTCCACTCAGCATGCACTTGCCTCCCCCCTGCCTCCAGGTGCAGCACCACCTCCTCTCTCCTCTTAAGGGTTTAAACTTGCCACTTCAAAGTTTGCCATGGATGATGATATTGCTGCTCTCGTTGTTGACAGTGGCTCTGGAATGTGCAAAGCTGGCTTTGCAGGAGACGATGCCCCTTGGGCTGTCTTCCCTTCCATTGTTGGGCGCCCCAGACATCAGGGTGTGATGGTGGGTATGGGCCAGAAAGACAGCTATGTGGGGGATGAGGCCCAGAGCAAGAGAGGTATTCTGACCCTGAAGTACCCCATTGAACATGGTACTGCCACCAACTGGGATGACATGGAGAAGATCTGGCATCATACTTTCTACAACGAGCTCCATGTGGCCCCTGAAGAGCACCCTGTGCTACTCACAGAAGCCCTCCTGAACCCCAAAGCCAACAGAGAAAAGATGACTCTGATTATGTTTGAGACCTTCAATACCCCAGCCATGTACGTTGCCATCCAGGCTGTGCTGTCCCTGTATGCCCCTGGTCGTACCACTGGTATTGTGATGGACTCCGGTGATGGTGTGACCCACACTGTGCCCATCTATGAAGGTTATACCCTTCCCCACACCATCCTCCATCTGGATCTGGCTGGCCGTGATCTGACGGACTACCTCATGAAGATCCTGACCGAGAGAGGGTACAGTTTCACCACCACAGCTGAGAGGGAAATCGTGCGTGACATCAAGGAGAAGCTGTGTTATGTCGCCCTAGACTTTGAGCAGGAGATGGCCACTGCTGCATCCAGCTCCTCTCTGGAAAAGAGCTATGAGCTCCCTGATGGTCAGGTTATCACCATTGGCAACGAGAGGTTCCGGTGCCCAGAAGCTCTCTTCCAACCATCTTTCTTAGGTATGGAATCCTGTGGAATCCACGAAACTACCTTCAACTCAATCATGAACCTTCAACTCAATCATGAAGTGTGATGTTGATATCCGTAAGGATTTGTATGCCAACACCGTGTTGTCAGGTGGTACCACCATGTACCCAGGCATTGCTGACAGGATGCAGAAGGAGATTACAGCCCTAGCTCCCAGCACAATGAAAATCAAGATCATTGCCCTGCCTGAGCGCAAATACTCTGTCTGGATTGGAGGCTCCATCCTGGTGTCTCTCTCCACCTTCCAGCAGATGTGGATCAGCAAGCAGGAGTATGATGAATCTGGGCCCTCCATTGTCCACCGCAAATGCTTCTAAATGGACTGTTTGTCTTGTTTTTTTATTTTTTATTTTTGTCAAAGGGTGTGATATGATGATGACATGATAATTGCCCCAAAAAAGAGATGAGATTGGCATGGCTTTATTTGTTTTTGTGTTGTTTTCTTTTTGTCACTTGACTCAGGATTTAAAAACTGGAACGGTGAAGGTGATGAGCAGTCTAGGTATGTTGGAGGGCAAACATCCCCAAAGTTCTCCAGGGCGTCTTCAGGACTCTGATTGTACATTTGTTTTTTTTTTAATAATCATTCCAAATACCGTCTAATGCATTGTGACAGTTCCAGGCCTCTGTGAAGGCTGTCGGGGAGCGATGTAACAGATCCCGAGGGGGAGGGGGAGGTACTAGTATGGCTTTAAGTGTAAATTATGTAATCCTTAAAAAAACTTTTTGTATCTTCTGCCTTAATACTTGTTCCTTTTTTTTTAATTGTCAGCATAATTGTCAGCCATATGGAATGGCTCCCTAAATTCCCTCCCTGCCCCCAACATAGATGTGAATGAGGACTTTTCTAGTCTCCCTGCGAGTTTTGAGATTGGTGCCAGTACTTAGGGGAGGGGAGGAGCTTTACCTGTACACTGACATAAGACCAGTTCAAATAAAAGTGCACACGTTAAAGAAAAAAAAAAGAATCAAGAGAAGCATGAAAAGATAAACAAGAAAGAGAAATCGTAAGGAACTTATTAAAGCTGAACTGTTTACATTCCTACATGGAAAAATATTTGTACCCAGGACCTATATGATCACAACTACAAAACACTTTTCACACAAATAAAGTCAGATGTAACTAATTGGAAAAATATCAATTGCTCGTGGCTGGGTCAAGCTAATATAATAAAAATGACAATTTTACTTAAATTAAATTATATTTTTAGTGCCATACCAATTAATTTACCAAAAAACTACTTTATAGAGCTAGAAAAAATAGTAACAAAATTCATTTGGAGGAATAAACGGTCCAGAATATCAAGGGAATTAATGAAAAGAAATGCTAGGGAAGGTGGACTAGCTATACCAAATTTCAATCTGTATTATAAAGCAGCAGTCATCAAAACTATTTGGTATTGGCTGAGGAATAGAGGAGTGGATCAATAGAATAGATTAGGCACATGAGATTCAGAAGTCAATGACTATAGTAATCTATTGTTTGATAAACCCCCAGACCCTGGTTTTTGGGATAAGAACTCACTATTTGACAAAAACTGCTGGGAAAACTGGAATATACTATGGCAGAAACTGGGCATAAACCATTATCTAACACCATATACCAAAATCAAGTCTAAATGGGTGTAAGCAGTCTCCTAAAACAAGGAATAGTTTACCTATCAGACTTGTGGAGAGGGAAAGACTTTATGATGACTAAACAAGAATTAGAGAACATTATAAAATGTAAAATGGATAATTCTGACTACATGAAATTGAAAAACTTCTGTACAAAGCCAATGTAACCAAGATTAAGAGGGAGGTGGGAAATTGGGAAAGAATCTTTACAACCTATGTCTCTGACAAAGGACTCATTTCTAAAATATACAAAGAATTGAGTGAAATTTATAAGAATACAAATCATTCCCCAATTGATAAATGGTCAAAGGATATGAACAGGCAGTTTTCAGAGAAAGAAATTAAAGCCATCTATAAGCACTTGAAGAAATGCTCTAATTCACTATTGATTAGAGAAATGCAAATCAAAACAACTCTGAGGTACCACATCTCAGCAGTCAGATTGGCTAAGATGACAAAACAGGAAAATGACAAGTGCTGGAGAAGATGTGGGCAAATTGGAACACTAATGCATTGCTGGTGGAATTGTGAAATGATCCAGCCTTTCTGGAGGGCAATCTGGAATTATGCCCAAAGGGCTATAAATACTTTCATACCCTTTGATCCAGCAATACCACTCCTAGGGTTATATCTGTGATCGTAATGGCAATATCCCAAAGAGATCATAGAAATGGGAGAAAGACCCATATGTACAAAAATGTTTATAGCAGCTCTTTTTTGGTAGCAAAGAATTGGAAATTAAGGGGGTGCCCATCAATTGGGCAATGGCTGAACAAGTTGTGGTATATGCGTGTTATGGAATACTGTTGTGCTATAAGAAACAAGGAGCAGACAGTCTTCATATTTACCTGGAGAGGCTTATATAAACTGATGCTGAGTGAGAAGAGTAAAACCAGGAGAAATATGTACACAATTACAGACACAACGAATGTGTGATGACCAGCTTTGATAGACTGGACTCTTCTTAGCAATGCAGTGATATAAGTCAATCCCAAAAGACTCATGATGGAGAGAAATATGTGCATCCAGAGAAAGAACCAGAAAGAACTGAGTTTATATCTAGGTGGAAGCAAAATACCTGATCTTTTTCCTTCTCTTATTTGGTTTTATGTCCTCTTTACCGTTTTTCATTCCAGCTGATACGATCTGTCTTTATAACCTGACTAATGTATAATGTAAAAGTATTTACAGATACTATACTTGACTATATGCTGCCATGGGGGGAGAGGGAGGGGGACAAAATGTGAAACTCAAGGAATTGTGGAATTGAATTTTGTAAACTAAAAGGAAACAAACAAATTGATTTAAAAAAATAAGAAAAGAAAGATATTTGTAACTCATGAGACTTTTTTCAGTAGAGGATAGTTGAAAGGAATATATATGTATATATTCATATATGCACATATAGGTGGGTGTATGTGTATATGTGTATATATGTGTATATGTATATAGACAGAGGGCACAGAGTGAGTTGAATATGAAGGAATGATATTTAAAAAATAAAATTAAGAGGTGAGAGAGGAATATATTGGGAGGAGAAAGGGAGAGATAGAATAGGGTAAATTATCTCACATAAAAGAGGCAAGAGAAGGCTATTACAATAATGGAGGGGAAGAGCAGGGAGGTGTGAAAGGGAATGAGTCACCCATACTCTCATTGGATTTGGCTTAAGGAAGGAATAACATCAACACTCAGTTGGGTATTTTATCTTACAGGAAAGTTGGGGGGAAAGGGGATAAGAGGGGAGCATGATAAAAGGGAGGGCAGATTGGGGGAAAGGGTAGTCAGAAGCAAATATTTTTGAAAAGGGACAAGGTTGGGTGGCTAGGGGGCGCAATGAATAGAGGACTGACCCTGGAGTCAGGAGGACCTGAGTTCAAATCCGGCCTCAGACACTTAACATAACACTAGCCATGTGACTTTGGGCAAGTCACTTAACCCCAATTGCCCTCCAAAAAAAAAAAAAAGCAAAGAAAAGGCACAAGGTCAAAGGAGAAAATAGGGTATGGGATAGGATGAAGGGAAATTGAGTTAGTCTTTCATAACATAACTACTATGGAAATGTTTTGCATAATTACACATGTATAACCTATAATGAATTGCTTGTCTTCCCAGTGGAGGTGGGTGAAAAGTCAAGAAGGTAGAGAATCTGAAATTCTAAGTTTTAAAAACAAATGTTAAAAAATTGTTTTTACATGCATCTGGGAAATAAGATGTGCAGGCAATGTTGTATAGAAATCCATCTTGCCCTACAAGAAAGTAAGGGGGAAGGGGATAAGGAGAGGGATGGGGGGGAATATATGAGAGGGCAGACTGGGAGAAAGATTAATAAGATTAATCAGTATGCTTGCCATTGTGGGGTGGGGAGAAGAAAATCTGGAATGCAAAAATTTGTGAAAATGAATGGTAAAAACTAAAAATAAATTCTGAAGAGATATATGTATATAATTTATAAATAAAACATGGACATGTGGATAAACACTTAAAAAGTTTTTTCCTAATAGATTACATAGTCAGACAAGTTTAGAGATCACTTATAGAGATGACAATTCTTCAAATGTATTTGAAAACACCTCTTATCTTCCTCCTGTTTTCTTTTTCTTTTTTTTTTTTAAGATCAGTGATCGCTGGGGCAGCTAAGTGGCACAATGAATAATAGAGCACTAGCCCTGGAATCAGGAGGACCTGAGTTCAAATTTGGCCTCAGACACTTATAACTAGCTGTGTGACCTTAGGCAAGTCACTTAACCCCATTTACACTGCCTGTAATGTTAATGGAATGTGAAGATCATCCATGCCCCTTTGTATTGGCAAGTAAACAGGTACTTAGCACTTTGTTTCAAGTTAATACTTTGTTTAAGCTATTTAATTAACACAGAAGTATTTAACTCCTTGGGAGGAAGTTGCTGATGTAATAGGAAGGGGCAGAACAGGGAGAAGCTATATTATATATAAGGAAGAGCACAAGCTGGACAGTCAGAATTTCTCTCAGTGAGCATCTAGAGGCTGGAGCTTCTGCTGAGACCTTTCTTCTGGGAACTTTTGCTGAAGCCTTGGCTTTGGGAATTTCTGCTGAGAACTTCCAAGAACCAGGCTGAGGAGCTACCGTGAGTGAGAGAGGAGGATCCCTGCTTGAGGGAGCCAGTTCTGTTGTGAAGGCTTGGGAATGTGGGTGTTCACTGTATTAACCATGTGTACCAACTTCGTGGCTACTGTAATGAATGTAATGGCTTTCTGGTTCTGGGATTTGGTTTTCTGGTATTTGAATAAAGGCTTTGGTTCTACTCTCCACGTGGAGAGGCTGCTGCATTTTGTGATTCACAACTATACCAGCATATTCATAACCACTGTGGGTGTTATGAATATTGCATTAATGTTATACTGCCTTCCCTCCCTCCAAAAAGAAAAAAGATTAACAAAAAAAGATCAATGATCATGTAACTAGATTTTTTTTTTCAAGGAATCAGAATATTTCTTGTGTTTTTGAAGGTAGTGGTAAATCATCTGTCATTTGTAGATCATAAAATTTTGAAGTTAGAAGCCAGCAGATTCAGCTATTTTAGTTTTTTAGCTTGTTTTCTTCCTCCTTAATTCAAACATCAGGT
The DNA here is from genome assembly GCF_028583685.1 of Petaurus breviceps papuanus. Lineage (NCBI taxonomy): Eukaryota > Metazoa > Chordata > Mammalia > Diprotodontia > Petauridae > Petaurus > Petaurus breviceps. The sequence continues at coordinate 99,923,453 of NW_027186296.1, read as the reverse complement.
TACTTTGTTCATGAAAAACTCCGGTGCTTTTAGTTTACAATCATAAATGCCTTTTGTTTTAATATGCTAAATGTTAATCTTAAAATAGTGTCTGTTATAAAAGAACAAACCATTGTAAATGTTTGTCCTGTCATTAATATGTTTTAATCTCCCTAATGCCCTGGGTATTAAGCTAGTCTCATTTCTTTCTCTTCCTGTCTTTGATTTATAATTTCTTGACTTGATAATGGATACATTTAGATTATTTTGTATTGGTCTCAATGTTGCATTTATATTTTTAATATTTAGTTATCACTTTTTTCTTCCTTTGTATTCTTTTCTTTTTCGAACCATTTAATATGACTTTCAACTTTTAATTGTCTAGAGTTTTACATTTTTATTTTTTTAGTGAAGCTTTTTTAGGCCACAGAATGCTTAATGTTACTATCTAAATGGTTTAACTTTAATTGGAATTATAGGTGGTTTTTTGCACACAATGAGTATGCAAAAAAATATTCTATTTCATTTCCAAGAAAAATGAACATATTTAGGAATGTTAAACAAAACTAAAAGATTCTTACCATATTATTTTCTAGTATACTGCTTTAAGGCCATTTTGTGATCTGAAGGAGGTGTTTTGACTGAATTCTTTATCCAGGCTTGTATGCAGGCCAAAGTAAATGAAATTATTTCAAGCAGTCTACTTTGGTATCATGACATGGCTAGACATGAGATAGTTGAAACACTAGAAAGGGCTCTGAAAAGAAACAAAAGGCTGATTCATCTGTGATTAATCATTTTTAAATGAATGGTTCAGCCTGATTGTGGTCAAACAGTATCCCTGGAATTCTGCAGGACTTTATCAGGGAAAAAAAAATTTGGCATCAAGAAAATCCTAAGCAGTAGTCTACAGATCCCCTTCTGCAAAATCTTTGGGTACGTGCTGCTAAAATACTGAGAACTCTTTCACCACCAACAACTGTTTCAAGGTTTAGTGACCACAGAATTCCTTAACATGATTTCAGTGTATCTGAATTTGCTACCTAATGGGGAAAACCACAACAAGGTGAAATCCATGATTATGCATAAAGCCCTTGTGGGTTTAATTTTTCTTGTAGGGAATACAAATTATCTCAACCTACAACATAAGAGTTGATGGCTTACATAAAACACTGGATTCCTTATTCAGCATATATTCTGTTGATGTCAGATGTCCTCAAGTTGTACACAGACATGTGTTGCTATACAGATTGTCAACAAGAAAAATTAACTATGTTTAATAAGAAATCAGTCATATCTGTTTTCAAGGGAAATTTTAGAATTAGAAAAATTCTTAATACCTTTAATTCATTAAACATTTGTTAGTTACTATTAGTACTATTTGTATTAGTTGCTGTTTGTAGAGAATTGTGCTGTAAGGCACATTCAAGGATGAAAGATGACAGTATGTGTGTATATACATATGTAAATATACACACATATACACACACACACACACTCCATTATAGGTTAGTTGGGGGAAAGAGGAGATATAAAGCATGTATGCATTATAAATATAAAGTAGAATGTAATAGAGCAAATGAGTGTACCAGTCAGAGTATAGCAGGAAAAACTGAGAAGGGCAAGAATGCTGACAGCTTGGAGAGATCAGTGAAACCTTTCCAAAGGAGACGAAATGTGAGCTGAGTCTTGAAAGAAAGGAAGACAGAAATAAAGAGGAAATGTTACTGGTGGTGGAGGGATAGGGGTAGGGTATCTACCAAGGTAGGAGACTATTACTATATAGATTGGAGACTATAGATTTATATAGAGTATAGATTGGGTTATTAGTTTGGCTGGAATATAGAATACCAAAAGGGAACAATTTGAAATATAGCCGACAAAGCTGATTAAAGTGAGATTGTGGAAGACCTTCAATGCCAGGCTAATGAGTTTGTGTTTTATCTAGAGAATTGAAAATTTTGAGCATAGAAATGCTTTAGACTATTTTCATGATGATGTAAAGGATGGATTGCAGAAAGAAATGACAGCAAGACATATTGAGAAGTTGTTTAAATAGTTCAGGCAGCGTCTGACTATGATGGTGGCATTGTGAGTGGCAGGAAGTGGAGAGAGTTCAGAGATACTGAAGAGATCAACAGCATATGGAAACTGATTAGATATGAGAGATAATGGCAAGGAAATCCAAGATAACTGAGGAATCTAACCTTTATGGAGGATGATCCCAAATGTAGGGGATTTTGGAGGAGAGGTAGTTTTTTGGCAGGGAAAGATGATGAGGTCAGTTTTAAACATGTTGAGTTTTAGATGTTTATGAGACATACTGGTTTGAGACATTCAGGACTGAATGCTTGCTTCCATGCTTTTTAGCATGATGTTATCTATGATGTTGTCAGATGCCTTCAATGAGGACAAAAATGGCATCACAGTCATTCACTGCACTGATTGTAAGTGATTTAACTTGAAAAAGCTATAAGCCAAGACTAAAGTGGAGGGAAAGTTGGTGTGCAACTTTTTGTTTGCAGATGATTATACTCTCATTGCAGTCTCTTAGGCTGAGATGCAACAGAGTATGGATTGAATTTCTTGCTATTTGTGCTAATTTTGGCCTTCCAATCAACAACAAGAAAACAGATATTCTCTATTAGCCAGCACTATATCATCCATATGTGGAACCATTGGTTACAGCAAATCAAGAAATTTTGAATGGATAAGTTCACTTACCTTGGCGCAATATACTTTCCAATATGTCCACATAGATGATGTGGTTGATATACATGCTGCCAGAGCTAGCTCAGCATTTGGGAGCCTCTGAAAGAAAATATGGCAGAGAAGAGAAAGGTATTAGGCAGCATATCAAACTGTAGGTCTGCAGAGCCATTGTGCTGACTTCATTGTTGTATGCCTGAGAAACCCGAATATTCTACCAGTATCATACCAGAAAATTGAACTGCTTGCATTTGAATTGTCTTAGGAAGATTCTGAAGATTGTCTGGCAAAATAAGATATTGAACACTGAGGCCCTCTCTTGTGCTGAACTTGCCAAGCATTCAAACTCTATTGCAGAGAGTGTAATTCCAATGGACTGGCCATGTAGCCCAAATGCCAAGCATGCATTTACCCAAAAGACTATTTTATGGAGAACTTGTACAAGACAGATACTCACATGGAGGTCAGAAGAAATGATACAAGAACATTCTCAAAGTCTCTGAAGAATTTTAGTATTAATTGTGAAACATGGGAGATGCTGGTGTACGACCAACCAACAATCTAGCATGGTGTGCTCACATCAAATTAGGCATTGTGCTCTATGAGCAAAGCAGAATCACAGTAGAAGAGGAAGTGTGAAATATGCAGATGTAGAAACATCTTCATCTCAAATTATTTGTGCCTGACATATGATAGAACCTTCTGAACTCATATTGGACTGATCAGTCACAGTTGAACACACTGTACCTTGACCCTAACATCATGATGTCATTGGTCCTCTCTGAGTATCAACAATGAACAACAACAGCTAAAGTGTTTAAGTTTTGTTCTACAGGCAACAAGTTGGTGCTCAAGATTTTAAAAATAGTCAACCTTGTGCATTAGGAAGATTATATTGCAGCACTGTGAAGGATGGATTAAAGAAAGGAGAGAGAAGAAGTAGGCTGAAAATATTCTAAACAGTTAGGTTATTAATTTAACTTCCAGTTCTCTGTAGAATGATACTGACCAATGTTACCAATGAATTACATTTTTAAATAATGGGCAAACATGCCATTTTACAGTGTTACAAACATGTTATTACTATGTGCCATTTGACTATAAAATATTCTTTAAATAAAAAGTTGATTTTCGTGATTCACAGATCTCTAGTTTTTTTTTTCTTCTTGTCATTTTTTGTTTATCACTCCTTTCAGTGTGTCAAATGACATTGACATTCTTATACCTCTTTTGGTACACAAATGTGGCTTGAAGCAATATTAAACTTTACTTTAAAATTTTGATCCTATAATCGTCTCAGTGCTGTGTTCAGAGCCAAGGCTGCGATGAAGTTGCACTATGCAACACCAGCAAGTGCTGCCAGAAACACCTTGGATTTGTTATGCATTTGATTTTGAATTAATTTTTGGTCATTATGTGTTCAGAAACCTTTTACTGTTGCCAAATTTTCTCAATCCTCTCATTTGGTTATGTGCCCCATATGGGGTTGTGACCCATAATTTAAGAAGCACTAGTCTAGCAGATGAGCCAATTGGCAGTTACCCTGGACTAGAAGAGATGTTAAAGGAGTAATGTCATGATTAGCACATATCATGATTATCTTTTTTTCCCCTTCTTTGTACCACATGGACAGTTTTTATTTTACTGGCCACTTAAATTTGTCCTTATGCATTTTGAATTGTGGCAGATTAGGAAGAGTGGTTGCTTTAGGAATGGAATTGGAGATCTGAAGTGTGAAAAGGGCATTTGAGTGTTGGATATATTTTATGGAGAAATGGATCATCTAAAAAGTGAGTGTGTGAATACTATACACTTATGTTATGTGAAAAACAGAGGAGGAATATTACAGAATTTTTATGCTTAATCATTATCTAGGAAGGGTGTAGAATAATTTTCCCTTGAGACTTTTGAAAAATAGAAATTTATACCCATTAATCTGGGTTGTTTGACAAATACTGCCTTGGAAGCAGGTGCATGGCCTCTGTAAGCCAGAGTCTAAAAGGTCCCTTTCAGCTCTATTATTCAGTAACTATGAAAACTGAAACCAGAATGATTTCAAGTTTTTCATAGAAGGTCAAAAAAAGACCTCTACCATGCCATTGACAAATTACCTTGGAATGTAGAACTATCCATTTAAACTTTTAATTTATTTAAGGGTTTACTTCTTTTTGCAAATGTTGGGCTCTTTTTAGTAGCCAAAACTTTCTTTTCTGGCCCTGTTAGCCCAGGAAGGGCAGATGGAAAAAGTCTTGGAAAAGAGACGAGTAGAATGTGAGCCAGCAGCTGTGGCAGTGCTAGGTAAGTCCCTGGAGGACCTGGGCGTAAAATTCCAACTTTAAGAATAACCGATTGTGCACATGTGTCCATAAGCTAGTTACTTAATTTCCATCAAAGTTTTGTCATCACCTGTAGCACCTACATGTCAATGTCAGTAAAGTGCCTATCACACCTTCAAGTGCTATAGCCACATCAACTGTTATGTTGCAGTCAATCAGTAAGCATTTAGTAAGCACCTACTATGTGCCAATCATCATGCAAAACACTAAGCATTTTTTTATTAAATCTAATTAATTGTTACTGTGATTATAGTTTTTGATCACTACCTTAATATACTTTTTAGAAGAGAAAATGACAAGATGAAGTATGTAATCCAATGTAATTGTGACCTGTTAAAACCAGGTGACTTAGATATATGTGGAGGAAACTGCTCTGTGGATGCACAGGGAGTCATAGGCATAGTAGCATATTAGTATTATCATATTCCTTGTATAACAGGAATGCTAGGATGCAAAGAAGCCCTTTTTACCCAATAATCAGACCTCCTTTCTCATCACCTACTGTTTTTTTTTAATGCTCATATTATTCTTGGGCATTGGAATATGTTTATGAAACTGTCATAAGAGATACCCCATAGATGATACTGTTTGCAGCAGACTTGCAGTAGAAATGTGTTCTGGGCTCTGTGTCATTGGGGCTTGATTTTCTTCTGCAATAGAGTACATGACCTGGAAATAAAATTTCTTCCATCATTTATTCAAGGCAGTACATTCCAGTTCAGTCCCATGGAGTCAGGCAGACTCCTGACTGAAAAATTACTTTCAATAATAGCATTATGAGAATAATAGAACTTTGACATACTTTGTGAAATGGGGTCACAATAAGAAGAGTCTTATGTGATACTAAGTATTTTTGTGTTTTTTTTAAGTTCACATTAACTCTAATAAATAGTTTCCCTAAGGCTTTAAAGAATTTTTTTGGGGGGGGTCAATTTAGTAAGTTTAATAAGTTTGGTTATTGTTGGATGAGATATTGACAAGAAATTTTACTCGCTTTTGGAGCATGGGGTAAATGCGAGGATTTTGTTAGTCAAACACTGCTTTTGAAAGCTCACTATTTCCAGACACTGCCTAAGGCAATGTTCAAATTATTATTCTAAGTAAAATAATAAAACCAAAGGGCTCAGTTTCACTTTATTGTATTATACTTAATTTTCTAGAGGTATATTTTTCTAACTTTTTCTTTTCTTTTTTTAATTAACAGTTAAATTAGAAATGAAGAGATTTTAATAACAGTAATTAAGAGAGTAGTGATATGACATTCCAGTAACCTCATTTAGTGGCTTTAAAGGACATTGCTCTACAAAATATATTTAATTACATATACCAACATATACCATAGAGATTGAATGTCTAAAGAACTAACAGTTATATTAACCAAAGTATATTTTTTTAGTTACAGAAGAGAACTCCTTAAGAGTTTGCCTTTATTTACTGAGTAAACAAAATAATATTCAAAGAGGATGTTTTAAAATACTCAAATAATAACTCTTGTCTTATCCAAAACCCCAAACACATATTTGTAATAATTGAGCTGTTGGTTTCAAAATTTTAAGGACTCCCCTTGTCATACCTATTTGTTAAATGAACATTATTCTTTCATTCTTTGGATAAACACTTAACCTACAGTTTCAAATCCATAAATTTGCTGGTTTTCTTGCAGATTAGAACTCAAATACCATGACAGCTATAACTATAAAGACAAAATAAAGGCTAACATTATTTGTCTTGAAAGAACACTTTCATAGTTTTTCTTCCTATAGTCATGGATGTGTGAAAATTAATTTGAGTAGGATCTTGGTATAGGTAATGCACTAATTAGTGGCGGCTAGTAGGGTTTTTTTTTTTTTTGCAGATTTGTACTTTCTCCTTTTCATGACTTCTATTTGGATCATTTTTTATTTTTTTTTTGCTTTTTCTTTTAAGACTGGGGGTCTCCATCATACTGAGGCTAGAAGTACAGGAACTACTTGCAGGCCCAATCCTATTCTAATTGACTTTGACTTACTTCATTTTAGACCTGGGCTGGTACTTTCCTACTCCTGCTCCTGGGGTCTCATGTTATCTGTGCTGTACTTAGGGCAGACAGCCAGTCCATGTAGGCGTCTACAGCTCAATAGATCTGCCAGCCTCAGCCTTCCCAGTAGTTGGGATTACAAGCATGGAGTAACATGGCCAGCTTCCCCTTCTTTTTACCTTGCTCCATCCTCCTTCTCCTCCGTTAAGTACCTACTCTCTTTTTTTCCTGTCTTCTTGAGTTTTGACAGGTTTGTCATCTAAATTTCTTTACTACACTTTTACCCCTCCACTCATTTAACAAACATTTATTAAGTGCATATGGTGTGCAGGGCACTGTTCTGGCTGCTGAGGAGCTGTGAAACTTTAGCTAAGAAATTCCCCTCTTATTCTTATAAACTCTACCATTCTCGGTCCTTATTTTCTAATTATTCTCTTTTTTATAACGGTCATAAGCCACATAATACACTGTTTATAGGCAGGTGAGTTTGAAACACACTATATACCCTAAGCCTATAACAGCATAGTCAGATCCCTTGTCAACTCCTCATTTTTCTACATTATACCAGATTTAACACAGATGTGTTTTGCATGCAAACCAGATAATATGTTATCTAGACCTATTCTCCTATTCCTATACACCACCACAACCAGGTGGTGCAGTGGATCAAATATAGGACTTGGAGTCAAGAAGAACTAAATTTGAATCCTACTATTTTTCATTATTTCCCTTCATTATTCTTGACCTTTTGTTCCTCTAGATCAATTTCGTTATTATTTTTTTTAGTTCTATTAAAGTAGCCCTTTAGTATTTTTTAAATTAAATTTTTAGTTTACAACATTAATTTCCACAAGATTTTGAGTTGCAAATTTTCTCCCCGTCTTTCTACTACCCACCACCCCAAAACAGCAATTGCACTGTCTACCCCCTCTCCCAATCTGCTCTCTCTTATATCCTTCCCTACACGTCCCTTCCGACTTTCCAGTAGGGCAAGATGGATCTCCATACCCCAGTGCCTGTATATCTTATTTCCCAGTTGCAGGTAAAGAAATAATAATAATAATAATTTTTTTAAACATTTGATTTTAAAACTTTGAGTTCCAGATTCTTTCCCTTCCTCCCTCATCACCCACCATTACTGAGAAGATCAGCAATTCAACAGAGGTTGTATATGTGTAGCTAACATTTCCACAGTGGATATATTGTGAAAGACTGACTATATTTCCCTCCATCCTATCCCACCCCCCCACTTGTTCTATTCTCTACTTTGATCCTGTCCTTTTTCAAAGGTGTGTGCTTCTAAAAAAAATTATGTGCTCCCCCCCAACCTGCCTTCCCCTCCATCATCCTCCCCCCCTCATCTTCCCCCCCCCCCCCCACTCTCCTGTAGGGAAAGATACTCAATTTAGCGTGTATGTCATTCCCTCCCTAAGCCAAATTCAATGAGAGTAAAGTTGACCCAATCCCCTTTTGCCTTCCTGTTCTTCCCTTCTATTGTAACAGTTTTCTCTTGCCTCTTCTATATGAGATAATTTACCCCATTCTGTCTCTCCCCATCTCCTCTCCTGTGCCCTCTGTCTGTGTATACCCGTACACATATGTACACTCACATATGAATTCATACGCCCATATACCCTCCTATATAAACATATATGTATGTATACATGTACATATGTGTGTGTGTATATATACACACACACATATTTATATTTCCTTCAACTAATTTCATACTGAGAAAAGTTTCATGTTACAATTATCCTTTTTCCATGTAGGAATGTTAATAGTTCAACTTTGATAAGTTCCTTATGATTTCTTTTCCCTGTTTACTTTCTCATGCTTTTCTTCCTTCTTTTATTTGAATGTCAAATTTTCTATTCAGCTCTGTTTTTTTTTTTCATCAAGAATGCTTGAAAGTCCTCTATTTCATTGAATGATCATATTTTCCCCTGAAACATGATACTCAGTTTTGCTGGGTAAGTGATTCTTGTTTTTAATCCTAGCTCCTTTGAACTCTGGAATATCTATTTCCAAGCCCTTTGATCCCTCATTGTAGAAGCTTCCAGATCCTGTGTTATCCTGATTGTTTTTCCACAATATTCGAATTGTTTCTTCTTGATTGTTTGTAATATTTTCTCCTTGATCTGGGAACTCCGGAACCTGGCCATAATATTCTTAGGAGTTTTCTTTTTGGGATATTTTTCAAGACGTGATCAGTGGATTCTTTCAGTCTCTATTTTGCCCTCTGATTCTAAAACATCAGGTCAGTTTTCCTTGAGAATTTTTTTTTTAAAAGCAATTGGGGTTAAGTAACTTGCTCAAGGTTACACGGCCAGGTGTTTCTGGGTGGGTGCTAAGTGTCTGAGCCCGGGATTCGATCTCCAGGTCTTCTTAACACTGGGGCCGGTGCTCTTACTCGCTGTGCTACCTAAGAATTTCTTGAAGGATGATTTCTAGGTTCTTTCTTTGATCATGGCTTTCAGGTAGTTCAATAATTTTTAAATTATCTCGCCTGGATCTATTTGCCAGGTCAGTGGTTTTTCCAATTGAGATATTTCACATTGCCTTCTATTTTTTAATTTGCTTGGACCTGTTTAATAGTATCTTGGTTTCTCATAAAGTCACTAGCTTGCATTTGCTCCAATCTAATTCTGAAGGAGTTATTCTCTTCAGTGAGCTTTTGAGATTCTCTTTCCATCTGGCAAATTCAGCTTTTTAAGGCATTCTTCTCCTCATTGGCTTTTTGGGCCTCTTTTGCCATTTGAGTTAGTCTATTTTTTAAGGTGTTATTTTCTTCAGGTTGTCGACTATTTTCATGATTTTCTTGCATCATTCTTATTTCTCTTCCCAATTTTTCCTCCACTTCTCATACTTGATTTTCAGAATCTTTCTTGAGCTCCTCCATGGCCTGTAATCAGTTCATATTTTTCTTGGAAGCTTTTGGTGCAGGAATTGTGACTTCATTGTCTTCCTCCTGTGCCATGCTTTGATCCTTTTTGTCCCCAAAAAAGGAATCTAAAGTTGGATTGATGTGCTTGCTTTGCTTGCTCAATTACTTGACTTTTGAGCTCTTCGCCACAATAGAACTCTGCTTCCAGAGGGGAGAACTTTGTTTCAAATCACTGGGGTTTTCAGAACTGCCGGAGTTATTAGGAGGGCACTGTCTCTACAGCCCCCACAAGCTCTGGCTCACTGGTCACACACCTCAGGACCACCACCCAAGACCGTGATCCAGATCCAGGCAGGATTAAGCAAGAGTGATTACCCTCTGACTGGGTGCTTGGCCCCCCCTACAATCTGCAGGCCAGAAACTCTGAAGTAGCCTCTTCTCACTCCAGGGGCAGAGGTTGGAACGTGCTCCCTCTGTCTCCCCCCCACTCCCTCCCCTGCAGTTCCAACAGTGTTCTACACTGACCTTTTACTTTGTCTTTGTCATTTATGGGTTGATATTTCTGGAAATTGCCACAGCTGCTGGTGATCCACTCTCCCAAAGTCCTCTCCAGCCACTGCTGTTTGAGGCCGCCCAGGGCCTAAACCCTGTGCTCAGGCAGGGCTGGGCTTGGCTTCCAGCATGCTGCGATGGATACTTCCTGTCCACCTGCTGGGCTGCCTTCAGGAGGAAGTTTGTTTTTCTCTGTCATTTGTGGGTTCTGTAGCTCTAAAATTTGTTTAGAGTCATATTTTATCGGTATTTGAGTTGGTTATGGGGGGAGGTCACAGAATTTTCCTGCTCCTATACTGCCATCTTGGCTCCACTCCCAATCCTTTAGTATTTTGATTAGCATGGTACTAAATTTCTCTGTTATTATCATTTTCTATTATATTGATCTGGCATACCCAAGAACAATGAATAATTCTCCAGCTATTTAAGTCAATATTTCTTAAATTTCATTTTTTGCATTCCTTTCCAAAAAACGTTTCTGTCACTCCATTATCCATATTTACATTCTATTTACCCTAGATCCTTGTTCTCTGATTCATGTCTCCTCTAATCATCTGATCTCTCTTTTCTCTGAATCCTTTATACAGTCAAAGCTTCCAAAGTATTCATTCTAGGTTGTCCCTTATAGGTACTTTCTACCATTGCCTTGTAGGGCTTATTCCATGGAACCCCTTTTCCATTGTGCCTTGCTTTCAGAACATTGTAGGGCCCCTCCCCTGCCCCTGATCTATGCCCTTTCTTATTGACCTTTTTTTCCTGCATTTTCAGAAAAATCTCGCTGTGATCACACTTTCTTACTTCTCCATGTGCTAGTTGCCCTGAGTTCCAGTTTTCTCCCTTCCCTAGACAAGTAGACTTATCAAGCCCCAGATCCTCCAGGCCTCATCTAGGCTAAAGTCCTTATCTCCAGTCACCCGTAGGAGCATTCATCAGTGACTCACCCTTTCACCTTCAAAGTAAGGTCTCTTTTTTCCCCCTACCCCCATTTAAATCTTTGTTGCTCCCCCTACCCCCACTTCACTCATTCTCCTATAGGTTCACTCCTTCTGAAACCGCAGAGGTCTCCTTCACTTTATTTCAATCCATTGATTGGACCTTGGTGTCTCTCTGTCACCCTATCTGCCTACTCACCTTGTACATACCCTGTCAAATTGTAATGTAATCCCACAAAAGAAGGATTCATCTGTAAGCAGGGTGTTTCCAGGTTCTGTTCATAATCCTCTCTATTTATCTCTTCACTGTTACCTTTACTCTTTATTTTTGTTTTAACCTCATCTCATGTACTTTTAGAAAGAAGTTTCTTACTATACTTTTTGTTATTGCCATTGATGTATTTGCCTGCTGCATATATTCCTGCACTTCTCTTATTTGGGGTATTCGTGAAGCAGATATTTTCTTCAATTCCGTTTTTCTTTCTAAAAATGTTTCAAAGTCTTATTTATTGAACGTACACTTTTTGTCTTATATGGGTAAGCTTAGCCTTTTAGGATAGCAAGGCAACCTGAACACCATTGTTCTTTGGAATACTTTTGTTCTATCCCCTCCTCTCTTTTCTGGTGAATAAAGAATAGTCTTCCATTATTTGAATATCTTTAGTATCTTTTCCTTTGTATTTGAAGCTCTATCTCCTGATAACTTGAAGAACTTGTTATTTCTGAACTTAATTGTCAAATTTAACTACTGTATATCTTGGGGTTTGCAGTTTTTTCTTCTGGAGGCAATCTGTATGGGCAGTTCTTTTCTATTATTTCCTTTATTATGGTGTTACAATTTTTTTGTCCTGTCATGTTCTTCTGGTAATCCTCTGATCTTTAGATTGTCTCTCCACATACTGTCTTCAAGATCAGTATGTTGTTTAGCTTGCATAATGAGCATATTTTCTTTTAGTGTTATTTTTTTTCTTTTTTCTTCTAGGTTGCCCTTCTCTACTGTGTGAAGCATTACCAATCTATTGTTTTCTCTCATGTTTCTTTGGTGAGATTTTCCATTGTAGATTAAAATTTTTTTATTTTGCTTATTTTCAATGTGCAGGACATAAATTGAGCTTTCAAATTTTTTTCTTCTCTTTTAAACCACTCAGGAACAGCATGTTGTAGTTTCATGGTCTCCTCCAATTCCACAGAGTTCTCTGTCTCATTAATGTTGAATCATTTTCCTTTATTTTGCAGAATTTATTCATAGATACCTGAATTCATTTATAAGCTCCAGCGACCGTCTTTCCTTCTCTTGTTATTGAGGTCCTAGCAAACTTACTCTAGTGTTCATGGCACTAGAAAGAGCGATGGGGGCCCAGGGTTAAGAGTAGGTCTTGATGTAAACCTAGTTCACATCTGTGGGTCTGTTAGTGAAGCCTTTTCACCCGTAGTGTAGAGGGTAGGGGATTGGTGCTGAGGGTTTTTTTTTTTTTGGGGGGGGGGTGATGGTTGTTGATTAACTTTCTTTTGAATTCTGAGTGTAAATTATAATAGTATTCATATAGTTAATGTATATATGCTACTTAGTTGACTCCCAGATCTTTTATTTGTTCTGTAATTATTTTGCTTTTATAACTTCTTGAAATATTACATTGAAGCTCTTTTTTTGATCATGGTTTTTGGGTAGTTCAGTAATTCTTATATCTCCTTGATCTGTTTTCTAGGCCAGTTGTTTATCCAATGAGATATTTCACATTTTCTTCTATTTTTTCATTCTTTGAACTTTGTTTTGTTTTATTGTTTCTTGATGTTGCATGGAAGCATTAGCTTTCACTTTCCCAATTCTAAATTTTTAAGTCAACTATTTTCATACTAAGAAAAGGTTCATCAGTTACAATTATCCTTTTTCCATGTAGGAATGTTAATAGTTCAACTTCAATAAGTTCTTTATGATTTCATTTCCCTGTTTACCTTCTCGTGCTTCTCTTGCTTCTTGTATCTGAATGTAAAATTTTCTATTCAACTCTGTATTTTTTCATCAAGAATGCTTGAAAGTCCTCTATTCCACTGAATGACCATATTTTCCCCTGAAACATGATACTCAGTTTTGCTAGGTAGGTGATTCTTGGTTTTAATCCCAGCTCCTTTGCCCTCCGGAATATAATATTCCAAGCCCTTCACAATATTCGATCCCTCAGTGTAGAAGCTGCAAGATCCTGAGTTATCCTGATTGTGTTTCCACAATATTCAAATTGTTTCTTCCTGGCTGCTTATGATATTTTCTCCTTGATCTGGGAATTTCAGAACCTAGCTATAATATTCCTAGGAGTTTTCTTTTTGGGATCTTTCAGGAGGTGATCGATAGATTCTTTCAGCCTTTATTTTGCCCTTTGATTCTAAAACATCAGGTCAGTTTTCCTTGAGAATTTCTTGAAGGATGATTTCTAGGTGCTTTCTTTGATAATGGCTTTCAGGTAGTTCAATAATTTTTAAATTATCTCTCCTGGATCTATTTTCCAGGTCAGTGGTTTTTCCCATGAGATATTTCACATTGCCTTCTGTTCTTTCATTTGTTTGGATCTGTTTAACAGCATCTTGATTTCTCTTAAAGTCATTAGTTTCCATTTGCTCCAATCTAATTCTGAAGGAATGATTCTCCTCAGTGAGCTTTTGAGATTCTTTTTCCATCTGGCAAATTTGGCTTTTTTTAAGGCATTCTTCTCATCATTGGCTTTTTGAGCCTCTTTTGCCATTTGAGTTAGTCTATTTTTTTTTTTAAAGCAATTGGGGTTAAGTAACTTGCTCAAGGTTACGCAGCCAGTTATTTCTGGGTGTGGTGCTAAGTGTCTGAGCCCGGATTTGATCCCTAGGTTATCCCGACACTGGGGCCGGTGTTCTTACTCACTGTGCTACTTCTCCACCCCTGAGTTAGTCTATTTTTTAAGGTGTAATTTTCCTCAGTCAGGCTGTTGACTCTCATTTTGTAATTTTCTTGCATTGTTCTCATTTCTCTTCGCAATTTTTCCTCCACTTCTCTTATCTGCTCCTTAAGTATTTTTATTGTTGTGAATTATTCTTTTTCATGTATTCATATAACAAACTTTGTTTTACTTTTTTTAAAAATCAAGACTAGTTGTTTAACTATTAGTTTTTAGAAATAGCTCTTCTTTTAATCCTTTCAACTTAATTCCTTTCGGTTTTGTTAAAAAAATTTTTTTTAACAATTTCTACTTTGTTTTTTTTTTTTAATTTGATGCTTTCTTAATCTTTTCAGCTGTAAGCACAATCCATTGATCTGCTCTGTCTCTCTTTTGATGATGAAAATACTTAGTGATACAAATTTTCTCCTACAGAGTGCTTTAGCTCTATCACACAAATTTGAGTATGTTGTCTCATTGTACTAATTTTCTTTTGTAATGCTTCTTAGTAATATAATATTATATAGTTAGAACTGGAAGGGATCCCAGAGGATCATCTTGTCTTTTGTAAACACCTTGTTTTACAGATGAGGACACTGAGGCTTAGGGAGGTTAAGTCACATCAAGTGACTTGACCAAGTTCTCACAGATATTAATTAGAAAAGGTAAGATTCAAACCTAGGTGCTTGGACTCCAAATCCAACACTCTTTCTATTTTTCCACTTTGCCTTTTCCCTTTTGGGCCCTTGAAGACCATGACAGTGGAGCACATATACTTTGGTGGGCCCTGTCAAGCTAGAAATGCTTCAAATATAAGCCCAGCATGGAGTCTATTATCTAAGATAGTCTAGCTAAGTGTGTACAAGCTTATCACTAGGAAGTTGATGGTCTGTTAATATAAATTGTTAGCCCCAACTTTTTATAAAAAGATTGAAGTTTTTTCAATTTGTACTGGTGTACTAGTTCATATGTTGCTAAAATTGTGGATCATTTAAAGTACTCAAGTATCATTGCTTTGATGCAAAGTATCTAAATGTAGAACTGATTTAAGATTGTGAAAGCTCAGGGCCGGCCAGGTAGCGCAGCGAGTAAGAGCACCGGTTCCAGTGTCGGGATGACTTGGGGATTGAATCCGGGCTCAGACACTTAGCAACCACCCAGAAACACCTGGCCGTGTAACCTTGAGCAAGTTACTTAACCCTGATTGCTTAAAAAAAAAAAAAAAGATTGTGAAAGAAAGAGTGCTCACAGCACTCTGGAATGTCCTCTAGATTCATAAATTCCTGTTACCTTTTATTGAAATAAAACTACACTGTCTAGTTGAATTTCTGCACCTGCCTGAGCAACAGATATTCCCTATTCACCAGTAGTCTCCATTATACAAATAAATATGTTTGGGTGTTTTGGGGAAGTATTTAAAAGTCTTTTTCTCTGTTGTAAATTATGCACTAAAAATGTGTATACTGATTGAGTAGAATAACTTGAGTATGTGTATGTGTGTATCTAGATCTAGATATATGAATCTATATATAGATATCTGCACATGCATCTATATGTAGATAATATGTATGCACACTGATGTATATATTATCTCTATACATAGATATATAAATATATATCTATATAAATCACTTTTTCCTGAAATGATTGAAATTAAGTTATTTTCCTCTTCCTTTTTTTTATTAATATCATAGCTGTTGCAAATTCATGCTAAATATTAGGAAGGTCTTCCTTATTGCATATTTATTCAAGTTCTGAAATTTTCTCCTCAGACAAGTGGGAATTTTGTATTAGAATCCATTTAAAGCTTAACTGAAAATGAAGAAAGAACATTAAGAATATAAACTAGAACAAGGTTTTGAACAGAATGAACCCTATGTCCTTTCATTCCTAATTTTTATGATTCTGTGAAATTGTTTCTCCCCAAATTAATTTGATTGCCACTGGTGCTTTCTGTGAACTCATAAAAGGCAAATCCACCCCTGTAATGCTGAGAATGATTAGATTTATTTAGGTAATGATACATTTTACACACCCTTTTGGAAGCTGGCAGTGCTATTCTCTGGTGAGCCATTTGAATTTCAAGCTGAAGTGCTGCACTTATAAAGGTTATTTTCCTTCTTTTCAGTACTTCTCAAGCATAGCTTGCTAGTTCTCAAGAGAGTTAAAGAAAATTGAATAGTCCAGTGATGTCAACTTCTTTGCAATAAAGGAAATGAAACTTCTCCCCAGTCTTATTTCTCTTAAGAGGTCAGTTTGGCAGAAAGAGAAAATGAGAGTGATAACATTTAAATTAAGTACAATGGAAACATTTTTCTTTCTATTTTTATTTTCTTTTGTGTATCATTTCCTGTTATACCACTCACCTATATTTCCTTTTAAATTAGTTCTCTTACATAATAGGTCTTCTATGTGGGAAATGCTACTAGGAAATTTCTTTTCCTGATCTAAAAAATCATGCTAATTATAAAGTTTTACATCAAGATTTCTGTATTAACATTTGGTTGAATTATTTTATACTTCTAGAAACATTATTCTGATAAATTATTTAGTCTCCTAATTCAGACATATTTTCTCTGAGGATCATTAAAAAAGGAGCATCATTAAAGTAGACTATGCAGCTTATTTAATAAAAATTAGGGAATTCTTTAATATGGAAATAAAAATATTTATGATAGTCCAGAGGTAGGCTACGTTTGGAAACTAAACTCAAGAAAAAGGTAAATTACATAGTACCCACTTAATATTAATTTAATTGAATGATATTGAAACTTGTCTGGTAAATGGACATTGACTCTAATCACTGCCCTATGATTGAAGTTTATTATGTTTTGCATAACTGTACAAATTTACGCATTTTTTTATATACTCAGGATCTTAAATTTAGTAATGCTTAATACTTGGACAGGGTAAACCAGTGACTACTATTCACATTAACATGACTATATTTGAATATCTTTAAGTAACTTGATATCAAATGATGCTAATAATTTAATGTTTTTGTGATTACTATCAAGGTTTGCTTGTATTTTGATTAGATTTTTGGATGGTTCAAAAAGGAACATATTGATGTTTGATTTTAAATATAAGTTTAAGAGTCCAGGGAAGTGACATGAAGACATATAGGATGCTTACTTCAGTTACTCTTTTATAATTGTGAGGTTCCAATTTTATAATGGAACAAAATGGATGTTCATTAAATCAAATGATATGTGAAAATAAGATGTTAAACAAAAGATAAATTAGAGAGCAGCAGTTTATGTAATACACCTTTACAGGTTCAAAGGCTTGGGTCACTTAACTTTAGTGGTCTCCCACAAATCTGTGGCATACATGCCTATCCTACTCATGGGAATCCTGGGACTTCAGTATATGGTACTTCTCACAGGGAGCCCAATATCTCACTCATCTTACTTCTTTCTTCATTTTCCCTATCGAAGTAGCACTCGGGCAGGTCAGTTTCTATCACCTTGTGTCACAAAGGGAGAATCTTGGATCTTGTCAAATGGTGTTGCAATAGAGAGAGTATTGGACCTGGAGTCAGGAAGACTTGAGATCAAATCTGGCCTCAGACCCTTCTTGTCTTCTAATTGTATGACTCCAGCCAAGTTACTTATCCTTTCTCTTAGTTTCCTCAGTTATAAAACGGGAATAACAATAGTGCCCACCTCACAGTTGGTTGTGAGGATCAGATGAGATAATGTTTGTAATATGCTTAGCACAATGCCTGGTACATAGTAGGTGCTTAATGCTTTTCTCTTTCCTTCTTCAAGTATTCAGGCTTAGTATGAGTATAAAGCTTAAAATAAATCTTATTTTAAAAAACATTGGAAACAATTAATATTTAAACCTATAAAATTAATTAAATTAATTTAAATTCATATTTAAATTAATTCATATTTAAACCTTTCCAGTAAGCCTCTTTCTTCCCACTTCTATGTATGCCCTTTGTCTCTCTGACCCCATAATCAAGAGTATTAGAGAACCATTATCTCTGGTGGGCTTTATCTTCCCTAGGGATCTATATAAACCCTTTCAATGTATACCTGGGTTTCCCTGCTCAGTATGAGGGAAGACTCAACCTGACCTGGTAGAGTTCTTTGATAAGGCTGCCTTTGATGGGGCACGGACAAAGGTACAAAGTGTGATTTGCTTCTTCATACTTATGTTATTATCTTGTAATTCTGTGCCACATTGCATCTTATTTGACCCCATTCCCAGACTTTTGTCACATGTGTCCTTTCAATATTAGTATCATTTTCCACTGTCTACTGTTGCTGCTTTCCATGTTACCTTGTTGTCATTTATTACTTTTGATTCTGCCCAACTTTTCATGACCTCTGTCCATGAGGTTTTCTTATCAAAAACACTAGAGTGGTTTGCCATTTTCTTCTTTAGTAGATCACCTTTTGTCGGGATGCTCCACTATGACAAGTCCATTGTGGTTAACTCTGTGTAGCATAGCTTAGTTTCGTTGAGCTGTGCAAGCCCAAGACAATGCTCTATAGGCAAGTAGAGGTTAAGTGACTTTCCCAAAGTCACACAGCTAGGAAGTTTCTGAGGAAACTGAATTTGCACTTGGGTCTTCCTAACTCCAAACTCTATCTGTTGTGCCATCTGGCTTTCTATTTGCTGCTGCTCCAGCTTCTGACCCTTCTGCTTTGTTGTTCTGTTGCCACTCCTTCTGTCTTTGCCATCTCTTCCCTGTAGATGTGGTGATTTGATTCTCCTCCTACAACTGTGAACTTTTCTCCTACCTGCTGGTGTCCTAAGCTATCATGCTAACATGAATTAGATAGGAATGTTTGTTTTTTTGTTGTTTTGTTGGAAGGGGGAAGGCAAGGCAATTGGGGTTAAGTGGCTTGCCCAGGGTCACACAACTAGTAAGTGTGTCAAGTGTCTGAGGTCAGATATGAACTCAAGTCCTGACGCCAGGGCCAGTGATCTATTCATTGCACCACTTAGTTGCCCCAGGAATGTTTTGTGTGAAAATGATAAACTAACATTGCAATTCCTTCTCCTTTCCCCTACCCTTTCCAGAGTAGAAAATTAATTTTTGTTCTCATTTGAAGATGAAATAAAGACAAAATTTCATGTACACCTTTATTTGCAATACTATGTTAGGATTTTGAGCAATTTAGATGAAAAATTCTAATGTTAACTGATTTCCATTTTGAAATTTTATTTTATTAGTGCTCTCTGTTACATCACATTAATTTGAAAATTGATGCTTCCCTCTTCCCCTTACCAGGAGGACATTCCTTGTAACAAATTGAAAGAGAAGAGTAAAAAACAAACAAAAAAAATCAGTTTATAAAAAGCAGTTATTACTCTATTAGTTTTTAATTTTTTGGTCTTTATTAATTTGTTTACTTTTAGTTTATAAGATTCAGTTCCACAATTCCTTGAGTTTCAAATTTTTTCTCTCTCTCTCCCCTTCCCTCCCACCCCCCATGATGGCATACAATCAAGTATAGGATCTGCAAATTACGTTAGTAATTTTACAAAATTTACAAAAAAATTACAAAAGACATTAGTCAGGTTATAAAGAAGGATTGTATCAGATGGAATGAACAATGGGAAAGAGGAAACAAAACCAAGCAAGAAAAAGAAAAAGATCAGGTAGTTTGCTTCAATCTGGATTCAAACTCAGTTCTTTATGGTTCTTTCTCTGGATGTAGGCATCTCTCTCCATCATGAGTCTTTTGGGGTTGACTTATAACCCTGCATTGCTGAGAAGAGTCCAGTCTATCAAAGTTGGTCGTCAGACATACATTGTGTCTGTAATTGTGTACAAATTTCTCTTGGTTCTACTCTTCTAACTCAGCATCAGTTTGTATAAGCCTCTCCAAATTTTATGGTAAATATGAAGTCCATCTGCTCTTCATTTCTTATAACACAATAGTATTCCATTACATTCATATGCCACAACTTGTTCAGCCATTCCCCAATTGTTGTGCATCTCCTTAATTTCCAATTCTTCGCCACCACAAAAGAGCTACTATAAACATTTTTGTACATATGGGTCTTCCTTCCACTTCTATGATCTCTTTGGGATACAACCCTAGAAGTGGTATTGCTGGGTGAAAGGATATGAAATTATTTATAGCCCTTTGGGCATAATTCCAGATTACTCTTCAGAGTGGTTGGATCAGTTCACAACTACACCAAAAATGCATTAGTGTTCCAATTTGTCTACATCCTCTCCAGCATTTGTCATTTTCTTGTTTTGTCATCTTAGCCAATCTGACTGGTGTGATGTGGTATCTCAGAGTTGTTTTGATTTGCATTTTTCTAATCAATAGTGATTTAAAGCATTTTTTCATATGCTTATAGATATCTTTAATTTCTTCCTCTGAAAACTACCTGTTCATATCCTTTGACCATTTATCAATTGGGGAATGACTTGTATTCTTATAGATTTGACTCAATTCTCTGTATATTTTAGAAATGAGTCCTTTATCAGAGACATAGGTTGTAAAAATTCTTTCCCAATTTCCCACCTCCCTCTTAATCTTGGTTACATTGGCTTTGTTTGTATAGAAGCTTTTCAATTTAATGTAATCAAAATTATCCACTTTGCATTTTATAATGCTCTCTAATTCTTGTTTGGTCATAAAGTCTTCCCCTCTCCACAGATCTGTCAGGTAAACTATTCCTTGATTTCCCAGATTGCTTACAATATCAGCCTTTTTTATGCCTACATCATGCACCCATTTATACTTCATTTTGGTATATGGTGTTAGATAATGCCTAGTTTCTGCCATACTATATTCTAGTTTTCCCAGCAGTTTTTGTCAAATAGGGAGTTCTTATCTCAAAAACTGGGGTATCATTTTAATTATATTTGACACTATAGATGATATATCTATATATAGATGATGATATCTACAATGGCCTCTTCAGTGAAAGGAGAGAAATGCGTTTTCTCAAGTTTTTTCAGGGACAGTCTTGCCCACTATAATTTCATTGTATTCTGTTTCATTTAATTTTCTTGACATTTAACGGTATTATTAGTCAATATAAAGTTATAAATATATATAAATATATAAAGTATAAAGTTAATAAGTGTATATAATATGTATATGCATGATATATGTAATCAATACACATACAAATTATTTGAGTATAAGGTAGTTGAGAAGGAAGACTCTAGCTATTGGAGAGATCAAGGAAGACTTCTTGTAGAAGATGGTGCATGAGCTGCATCAAAATGGAGGAGGACTCCCTCAAGTGGAGATAAGGAGGGAGCGTATTAAGGAGAGGGGGATGCACTGTGCAAAGGCATAGCGATGAGGAGATGGAGTGTCATAGTGAGGAGCAGAGTAAGGGTTAGTTTGGCCTCTTTGTAGACTGTTAGAGAGGATGGAATGTCCAGTGAACCTAGAAAGAAAAGTTAAAGCCAGGTTATGTAGGACCTTAAAGGCTAAATGTTTTATCTTAGAGGCCTTAGGAGGCCTCCAGTAGGAGTTATAGTTGAATTAGGAAAGTGACACATATTTGTACTTAAGGAAAAAATCATTCAGCAGCACTACATGGGATGGAATGGAATGGTAAACGATTTGAGGCAGAGAGACCAATTCGGAGGCTATTGCAAAAAATTTAAATAATAGATAAGGGCCTGTAAGGTAGTTGTGTGAGTGGAGAGGAGGCTTTGGATCAGAGAAATGTTATCGAAGTAGAAATGGAAAGATTTGGTAACTGATTGGTTATGTGGGTTGAGGGAGAGTGAATAGTTGAGGAAAATGCTGAGGTTCTTCACCTTTGAGACTGGAACTTGTCATGCCTTTGATAAAATGAGGGAAGTTTCAAGAATGACAGGATTTAGGGGGAAAGATACTGAGTTCAGTTTCAGACAGGCTGAGTTTAAGATACTATTGGAATATCCAGTCTGAAATATACAATAGGCACATGGTGATGCAGGACTGAAACTTGAAGGAGAGATTGGGTGTAGATATATAGATCTGGGAGTCATCTGCAGAGAGATGATAGTTAAGCCCATGGGAGTTCATAAAGTTACCCAGAGAAAGTATAGAGGTGAAAGAGAAGCTGAAACAGGACAGAATCTTGAGGTACATCACAGTTAGAGAGTATAATATGGATGATGAGTTAGCAAATAACCTGAGAAGATGGGGTCAGACAGATTGAAGAGGGTACCAAAAGAGGGTAGTGTCACAGAAACCCAGAGGGGAGGGTTTTCAGGTAAGAAGGATGGTTAGGTGTGTCACATATAGTAGATAATTTTGGAATGATTAGGACTAAGAAAAGACCTTCAAATTTGTCAAATAAGAGATTGTCAGTAAGGTAGAACAGAGCTGTTTTCAGTGAGTGATGAGTTCAAAAGCCCTGATTGCAAAAGATTGAAGAGTGAAAGGAGTTTTCAAGTTTGAGAAAAAGGAGGATGGTTATAGGATATAGGTATAGTTTGAGGAATTTCAAGTAAAGATATTTTAAGAATGGAGGAAAATTCCCCCTGCCCCCCCCACCTCAGTACTTTCAAGAGGCCTAATAACCAAATGTTATATATTCAAAGAAAGAATTTTCAAGTGATGGTAGAATTTTCCTTCTGTCTTTGTAAAAGCTATGTTGTGAGAACTTTAAAGGTCATTATTAGGTCAGTCATTGTCTCCAATGACAGAGTCTTGGTGGAAAAATGCACTTTAGCAAAGGATATATAATCTCTTATAAATCTTTCATTAATTTTATCTTAAAAAAACTTTTCAAATATTGATTTATTTAGTTAAAATTTTATTCTTTTAATAGAGAGCTACTAATAGAAGTCCTTTGATGGTTAGGAATAGAAATAGTAATACTTTGCTTTTGTATACCTATTACCTAGCAGAGAGTCTGGCATACATAACTTAATAGATTCTTGTTGATTGATTGATAGTACTTTTATAGTGGTTTGTTTTTTTTTTCTTGCAATTTTTTGTTTCTGTCATTAAATACAATTAAATGACTTGCTTCAATAAAATATATGATTTTGTTTTCTAATAGTGACTTCAAGCATTTGGAAAGTAGTTTTGAACAAAAAATGCTATTCATTCCTTATGTTAATGTTTGGTTTAAATTCTGGTCATAAAAGATTCTTTTCAGAATCTATACATATAGCTAGAATGCACTCCTAGTTTTGCTTATTTTTATGTTCCTTTTTATGTCTTCAGTTATGACTAACATTTTTCTTAATTGCCTTGTAAAAAACTTAATTGAAAATCATTTTTGTTATGAAGTCATCTAAGAGTCTCTGCATACCTCTGCAGAGTTAATGACAGTAGTATAAACCATGTGGATAATTATTTCCTCCAATTAAAGCCAAATAATTATATATAAATCTGACATATCTAGCAATAGAGTTATAGATCTTGAATTTCAAAGACTATATGAGGAAGTTTAAGAATAACCAGAATTCGAGGCAGCTAAGTGGTGCAGTGAATAGAGCACCAGCCCTGGAGTCAGGAGGACCTGAGTTCAAATCCAGCCTCAGACACTTAACACTTACCAGCCATGTGACTTTGGGCAAGTCACTTAACCCCAATTGCCCTCCCTTCCCCCTTCAAAAAAAAAAAAAGGAATAGCTAAAATTCTCATTTAATTGTCATCCTATATGAATGAGGAGTGGGAAAGATTCTGATACCAAGCCTTGAAGAAGAAAAAGACACTTGAGAATAATGGTTAGTGGAATGTGTACTGAGCACTAAATTATATTACTTAGGAGCTATGAAGTTGATAAATCACAATATGATAATGGAGACCTTAGTCACTATCGACTAATAGCTATTTATATTGAAGCAACAGTTTTCCAAATATACTGATTGTTTACATCTTTAATCTTAAAGCCAGAATTATCTTTATGAGTGATGTATATTGCTTTCAGGCTTTGGGTAATAGTGACTATTTTCAAATCCTATACTCCCACATTTTGAAAATGGTTAGTAGTGTCTTTTTTTTTTTTTTTTTTTGCTTAAATTTGTTAGCATTGGATTCCCAGAAAATTCTAATCTGGTATCTGACAAAACTATTATATTATCTTGTTAATTGCTAAATTCTGTTATTAGCCAGGAAAATGAACAGTTGTTCTCTTGATTTCATGCACATACTATGTATTATGTGTTATAATGTTAAAGGCAAATGCCCTGTTGGGTTAACATGGAATTACAGCTTAATGCTCATGCTCCATCCACTAAAAGAATTATCCAATTTTTTTTTTCTTTTTGCCTTTTGGAGGGGGGAAGGCAGGGCCATTGGGGTTAAGTGTCTTGCCCAAGGTCACACAGCTAGTGAGTGTTAAGTGTCTGAGGCTAGATTTGAACTCAGGTCCTCCTGACTCCAGGGCTAGTGCTCTCCTCACTGCACCACCTAGCTGTCCCTGCTTGTAATAAATCTAGCCTGTTCACCTGAGAACTTTGGGTAATATTTTTTTTTTTTTAAAGCAATTGGGGTTAAGTAACTTGCTCAAGGTTACACGGCCAGTTATTTCTGGGTGTGGTGCTGAGTATCTGAGCCCGGGATTCGATCTCCAGGTCATCCCAGCACTGGAGCCGGTGCTCTTACTCGCTGAAACCACCTGGCCACCCCTAAGCAACTGGGGTTAAGTAACTTGCTCAAGGTTACACAGCCAGGTGTTTCTGGGTGGGTGCTAAGTGTCTGAGCCCGGGATTTGATCCCTAGGTCATCCCAACACTGGAGCCTGTGCTCTTACTCACTGTGCTACCAGGCCGCCCCTACTTTGGGTAGTATCTTAAAGGATCCTTTTGCTCTTGCATGAATTTTCTCTATAATTAGGGCTTCTTAAACTTTTTTCACTTGCAACACCTATTTATGTTTTGGCAGCATTTGTTGGTGTTGCATAGTATGACAGTATGTCCAGTGCTAAGTGCACATGCTGTGTGTTCAGAACCAAGGCTGTAGTGAAGTTACACAATACAACATGGGCAAGCGCTGCCAGAAACACCTCAGATCCATTCCATGTTTGCTTTTGCATTCACTTTTGGTTGTTGTGCATTCAGAAACCTTTTACTGTTGCCAAATTTTTTGCAACCCTATATGGAGTTGGGACCTACAGTTTAAGAACCCCCTGCATGTGATTCAATTTGATAAACATTTATTAAGCGTCTACTATGCACACAGTTATTATGCAAGATGTTAGAGATATAAAAAACAGTAACTCCTAACAGCTCCTGTTCTAGATTACCTTGCATTCTGCTAAAGGATACATGTTCACACAGAAAGTTTGAGGTATGAGAAAAAAAAAAAAACAAGAAAAAAAGTAGATTGGAATAAAATTGTAAAGTATCTTAAATGCCAGGCTAAAAAAATTTATATTTTATCCTACAGGCAATAGGGAACCCCTGAAGATTTTCAAGTAGATGAGTGACATAGTTATACTGCTTTTTTATGAAGGTGGATTTGGTAGCTTTGTAGAGGATGAATTGTACAATATACTTCTGGAGCAAGGAGGTCAACTAAGGAGACACCTCAGTAGCCTATGGGAGAGACAACCTGGGGAGTGGTGATGATTTGATTTGAGGAGGCAAATGTAAAAGTTGTTGTTGAGGTGTACTTGGCAACTGATTGGATATAGATGATGAGAGAGTGGAAAGAATTAATGATGTCTAAGACTGAAGTCGCATGTAGATACTGGAAAAGTGGAGCCCCCAAGAGACACAGGGAACTTTGCAGGAGTTTCACTTGAACATGTTGAGTTTGAAGTGTCATACAGATAGAATTGTTGGAAATTGGTAATATAGGATTTGAGTACAGGTGAGAGATTAGGGTCAGATATATATTTGAGCATCACCTACATAGAAAGGGTATAGAAAAACAAAAAGAAGAGAAGGAACATAAGAGAGCCTTGGATGACCATCTAGGGTTCAGGTACAGGATATGGATAACGACCTATCAAAGGAAACTGAGCAGTAGTGGTCAAACAGGTATGAGGAGAACCAGAGGAGAACAGCAAGATATACATGAGTGTGGAAGGGTAGTTTACAATGTCAAAAGCTGTGAGGGGGTCAAGAAGGAAGGGGAGTGATAAAAGGATGAGGATAAAATATTGAGTGGTTATAGATGCAGCACAGCAGTTAAGATATGATTTTTACTCTGTGGTGATATGGTTAGTAGGCTAAGGATCATCTGAAAGTGTTTGGAAGAGGTTATCACTAAAAGTGATGAAGTGTTTTTTTAATAATAATCTTAAGATTCTTTCATGTTAATGACATAAACTGCAGCATGTTATTTTATTCATGCTTTGAACATATTTAAGTTCAATTAGAAAAAATGTATAGTCTTCATGATTGGTTTCCAGATCACTTAGAATAAAGAGAATTGCCTATGAGTGTCTTACAAAACTTCCTGAAATATAGACCATCTACAAACAAGCCACCTCAACAAAATTATTTCTTCAAAGATATAGCACTGATGACACTGATGTGTATAGATAGAATGTAAATTTTTAACAGGGCCTGCAAAGTTAAGGAGAACAGTTTTTATTTAAGCATAAAGCATTTAAGGTAGTGGTGATTAATATACCATTAGACAGGAAAAGAAAAGCGATTCGTAGAAATCACACTTCTGGGATGTGTATGAGGTAAATACTAATTCTTATTTCATGTGTGATTAACTTGTTTAAACATTGAAAACTATTGTGCTTACATTTTGGGAAAAGATAATAGCTACCATTTAGAAAAACAATGTTTTAAAATGCTTAGTTTTATAAAACCTATTTATTTAAGAAGATTTTAACTTCTTCAGGGCTTGTTGATTTAAGGTGATTACATATTATTAAACTCTCAAAATATTTTTCAAGTGACTGACTTACTAAATTACTGGGAGTTTTAACCAATAAATTTATTTTTTTTAAGTAAAATTAGAAACTTTCTACCTTTTCTGTGCTATGTTCTGCATAATATTTCTATTTCATAGTCTAAAGGCATAAGCAATACGTAATTTATGAATAAGTGTGGTACTTTTTACTAATTAGGAAAATTAATGTATGGAGAATTTTGTCTTTCATGAAACTTCCTCATTAATTCAGCTTAACTATCTGATAGCATCTAATTTTATCTTTAATTAAAAAAAATCTTTAACTCTTTTTTTCACAATTTTTTCCTTTGTAAATAGAAAATTTTTTCTTTCTTTTCCTGTTTCCTTCTTTCTTAATATTATTTATTTATTTTTAGTTTTCAACATTCATTTCTACAAGATTTTGAGTTACAAATTTTCTCCCCATCTTTCCCCTACCCCCGCCCCAATATAGCGAGCCTACTGAATATCCTTTCCCCAATCTGTTCTCTCTTATATCTTCCACCATTCCCCCCTAACTTTCTAGAAAGGCAAGATGGATTTCTATACCCCAATGCCTGTGTATCTTGTTTCTTTCTTTCTAAACTCATAACCTCCCTAAGTTTAATGTTTAATTTAGGCCTGATAATTGGCTTTCCTAGTTTCATTCTCTTTAAATTTTCAAGGAAAAAAATTGCTTCGATGTTTGCAATATAGAAATAAAGAAAATAATAACAGAAACTGAGTTAGAACCTTACTACTTAGTATTGTTTGCTACCAGTAAAGTAAGTAATGTAGTTGTAAAAATACTTTATTGTAAATGTCTGAAGGACAACATGTTTTTTAATTAAAGAGACACTTTGTGTTTTAGTGGTGGGGCTAGTGGGGTGAAATATATTAAGATTTCAAAAGCATTTCCCACTTGCAATATTGGGAAAGCTTGGTACAGCAGCACATGGAGTGCATATGGTTGCTTTGAGAATTTTTGAAGCACAAATGGATTCAGATGTTTAGCCCTTTTGTCTTTTCTGATCCTGGCTCCCCTCATGAGCTCAGTGTGGCACAGTCCAAACACAATTTGTGAAAACAGAGCAGCTAGAATTACTCATAAAGCACTCTCTTGGGGACTGATAAAGTCAATCTCTGTTTATGTAATGAAATCAGGGAGCAAGGGGTCTGCTGTAGTACTTTGCTGATGGGATTCCATTGGTGTTGTCTTTCAGTGAACAGACTGTATTTAATAAACCCTTAGTCTGTCTAACGCTTTCTCCTGAAGTGCAGCTCTGCTTTAATGGATTGCTATGGATAATTTTGGAACATTTTGTTTATGTAGCATTAGAACTTCTCCTTAAGCAGCTGGTTGCCATAACTGAGTTTTAATAAAAGATCAATAGATTTATTGTGGAAAAATAGATTACAGATGTCCACTTTGCCTGATAAAAGACTTAAATGTGTGTTTAATATTTTTTCTTTTTTAAGTGCTACTGGTATTTAACTCAGAGCCCTGTCCATCTAACCCAGCTCCTCAAGTGTCCATTTTTCTTTCTTAGTCTTAAACTTTAATTTAGCTGAACTATTAACAATAAATTATATAGACTTGTGCTTATCTTATAAATGAACAAGAAGATTTTCAAAATAAACAGTCTTCAGGATGTTAACTTATAAAATCATTTCCATTGTTTTGGGACAAGAATTCAAGGGAAAGTATTCAGTTTTGATTTCAAAACTGTAGAATGACACCTCTTCAGAATGGCAGAATGTGAATTGGTAAGTTTAAATTTATTATGATCTTACAAGCCCATCTCCAAATGTTTCCAATTAAAACCCAAGAATGTTATTGTCATTGAATCAAATATATCTTATATATTCTTCAATATTTAAAAAAGAAAAAAAATAACGGGAATGGAAGGGAAGGGAAGGGAAGGGATTTGACTCAGAGCCCGGGGGAGGGGCGGATAA
>NW_027186296.1:99771903-99894002 GCF_028583685.1 Petaurus breviceps papuanus | reverse complement strand
TGGGAAGGGAAGGGAAGGGAAGGGAAGGGAAGGGAAGGGAAGGGAAGGGAAGGGAAGCACTCATTACATGTCATTTAGACTATTGAAAGGGAATTTTTTTTTTTGGTCTTTTGGAGGGCAATTGGGGTTAAGTAATTTGCCCAAGGTTACATGGCTAGTTTTTTGTGTTAAGTGTCTGAGGCCAGATCCAAACCGAGGTCCTCCTAACTCCAGGGCCGGCGCTTTGCTCACTGCGCCACTTAGCTGCCCCCAGAAGGGTCAGTTTTTGCATACATTGGGTTCACATATGTCTTTTTGAAAGACAAACTGTATTTTTCAAAATCTTCATTTCAGTCTTATAAAATAAGACCCTCGGGGCGGCCAGGTAGCACAGCGAGTAAGATCACCGGCTCCAGTGTTGGGATGACCTGGGGATCAAATCCCGGGCTCAGACAGTTAACACCCACCCAGATACACCTGGCCTTGTAACCTTGAGCAAGTTACTTAACCCCAATTGCTTAGGGGTGAACAGGTGGCTCAGCGAGTAAGAGCACAGGCTCCAGTGTCGGGATGACCTGGAGATCGAGTCCTGGGCTCAGACACTCAGCACCACACCCAGAAATAACTGGCTGTGTAACCTTGAGCAAGTTACTTAACCCTGATTGCTTAAAAAAAAAAAAAAAGACCCTGAAATTCAAGATTTTAAATCTGTATAACATTATGAACTTTTTTCAGTTTATGTGAATAAATGAAATTTCCATAAGAAATTTTCAGATAGAAAAATAAAGATCTGCTTTGGTGGCTGTTTTTTCATTAGTCATGCATTTTGTTATAAAGAAATATTTTTTCTCAGGGCATCTTAGAAGATATGAAAAGAATTAGCTGAAAGAAATCAGAGTATTAGTAATTTTTTACCTGATGGCAGATAGTAAGGTATAGTTCGATAGAAGTATAAAGCCAAGCACGAGCAGCTTTCCAGAAGACTGCTGCTGTGAATAGCTCTAAGGTTCTGATCATGTAGTATGGTGAACTCTGTTTGTTCAGCAGTGTACGAAAGCAAAACATTCACAGAAACCAAAGTACAGCATCCACAATGTTATAAAATAACAATCTATCACTAAAGCTGCTGCATAGATTTCACCAAAGTGGCCATGTAGTTTTAAACAAAAGATATCATCCAGTAAGTCCTTAACTTAGTCATCCTTAAGGGACACAAAGTACAATCATTCAGTAAATCCTTAACTCAGTCATCCTTAAGGAGCAAGCTTCTTTCAGGGACACAAACGAAGAGGTTAAAGTCTTTCTTCTTGACTGGAGATTAGTTTCCAATCATCCTTAAGAGGTACAAGGTACAGAGCACAAAGTTCTCCTACCCTTAGGCCACAATAAACCATGATCTTCTCTGTCAGCATTAAGTACCCAAGGAGAGGTCTTTTCATCTTGACTTGAGGCTGGCTCCCAGATTCCAGGGTTCCTATTCCATGGTCCCAGATTTTGCCTGAATTTACCCAACTGTTACCTGGAATCAAAGGTAGGCAACTCTTAGCTCCTTGTCCAGTTCCTCATCTAATTCCCGTTCAATATTGATGCTCACAGTGTCCAGTCCACCTCAAGTCCTTCACAGTTTCTGTTTCTGAGAAGACAAAGCTTAACAGAACCATAACAACATTCATACACATTTCTGGTACTATCATCAGTTCACTTTCCACCTGTGCAGTCAGCACAAACCAGAAGACAGGGTCTCTGTCTGAGAAATCAGCACAAATCCTCAGTAAAGTCCCAGGACCTCTCAGACAACAAGAAAGTCCTCTTTCAGGGCTTCGGAACCAGCAGTAAGGTCCCAGGGCTTCTGTAACAACAGCAGTGTCCTCTATCAGCAGACATATCTGACAAAGTAACATCAACATAGACAAAGTTCTGGCACACAACCATGCTTCCTACCAGCTCTGCTCTATTCCAGTCTGTGCTTCTACTTTTATATGGTCATTAACCCCTCCCTGTTGCATCAGCAAGTTCCTCTCACTGTGGGTTTCACAAGTTCTGTTTCTTAACAAAGACTTGATAAAATCATGGGCAAGGCTCAATTGAAACAAGGTGCTAAGTACTTGTTTACTTGCCATTACAAGAAGTCAGACACTAATGCATGGGAAAAGAGTCCAACAATTATCGAAATGAATTTTTTTTATAGTCTCAAATATGCTTGGGATAGATCATTATCTAGTAGGAAGAAAATACCTTCTAAGAGTATATTTAAAGCACTTGTTAAAACTCAAGTCACTATATAAGTATAAAACTGTTGCTATTTGTATTTTTGAAGATTGTTGACTCTTGTTGAGAGATGCATTTCTACTTACTACTTCTAACCAACTACACTACATGTTCATTTTGCATGTAAAATTATAAAAAGAATATTTATAAAACTACTGTGAAAATAAGATATAACTATAAGCTAAAATAAAATGCAGCAGGGATCATAGGATATTTATTACATTTTGTTTTACACTTCTCTTGTTTGTTTACTTTTAATATGGATTTATGTGGTAGGGGAAATATTTGGTGTGTTTGTTTTATGATTTTCTTTTCATTTTTATTTTCTTTAATGTAGTGATACAAATGACATTTAGAAGGAGCAAGAGAGAAAGAATGGCATTAAAGTGAGCAGGCTCTTTAAAAGTTTGGAGAAAGTAACATGGCCTTTTGAATGTAATTTTAAAAGCCATTGTGAGATTTTAAAAATTGATAAACATAGAAATGTAAGGAAAATAGCAGAACTCAGATCAGTATAGTGACTCTCATATACAAAAAACTGACAATGAAATATGCACCCTCCTTTCTTGGCAAATAGCATAAAATAACTGCAAAATGAGACCTCTCTTGTCAGACACAGAAAATTTATTGGTTTGTTTTACTTAGCTGTTCTTTATTTTTAAAAGAGAGTTATCTTGGGGAGGGGATGGAGGTCTTGGAGAATTGAGAGGAAAGTAAGAAAGACAAAAAGGATAAAAACATTTTTTAAAAAAGATAATTATGGATAGCTTTGTGGTTTAAATGTAAAAAAGCATTGGGCTGGGAATTAGAAGACATGAATTTTTGTTCTGATTCTGCTACTGACTTAATATTCACTATTTTCACAACTCTGATCATTATATCTGAGTTTGCCCCCATCCTATTGCCTTTTTTCCTCTCTTTGCTCCATGTCCCCTCTCTCTAGAAAGAAGAGGATAGTGAGAGAAGGAAGGTGCGCATCACTATTCTGTGTTTGATGCATTCATTTTCTTCCTCCTTACCCTTCTTCCCCTCTCCTAAATATTATGCTTTCTTTCTTTCATACAATCCACCATCCAAGCTTAGAGTTTGTTTTACTTATGAATAAACCTGCTCTAATTCTGCCCTCACTCATATTGCTCCTCTTCACCCACCCTCTTTTCCTTGTGGAGTTGAATTTATTCTACACTAAAATCTTTGTGTTGTAGGTATTACCCTACTTTGATCAAATTAAAACAAAGTATGCAGCTCAAGTAGCATCCAGTTCTCCCTCTCCTTTGTAAGGTCTTCATTTACTTGGTACCTATACTGATTATATGAGGTGTATGTTCTTTATCATATTTCTTTTTGCCTCTCTTTCCTTTCAAGATCATCAGTCAATCAGTAAACATTAATTGAGCACTTACTATGTTCTAGGCACTGTGCTAAGCTCTGGAGATACAGCTAAAGGGAAAAGGTAATCCCTGTTCACAAGGAGCTCACAATCTTCTCTGGGAGACAATATGTAAACAATTAAGTGCAAACAAGCTATATAAAGCATAAGTTGGAAATAATCAACCAAGGGAAGACATTTGAATTAAAAGGGATGGGGAACAGCTTCTTGTAGAAGGTGGTATTTTAGCTGTGACTTAAAGGAAGCCAGGGGAGTCAGGAAGCAGAGATAAGAAAGGAGCACATTCCAAGCATGAGGGCTTAGCCAGTGAAAATGATTGCAGTTGAGAAATATGGAGTATCTTGTTTGAGGAACAACAAGGAGGATAGTTTTACTGGATGGCAGAGTTCATGAGAGGAAGTAAAGTTTAAGAAGACTGAAAAAGTGAAGAGGAGGGGATAGAGTTAGGAAGAACTTTGAACACCAAAAAGAGGATTTTATATTTCATCCTGGAAATGATAAAGAGCCACGGGAATTTGGTGAATAGGAGGTGATATGTCAGACCTGTGCTTAGGAAAATCACTTCTATATCCAATTGGAGTATGGATTGGAATGGGGACTGTAGTCTAGCTGATGGGAGCCTAAACCAGGCTGCTGGTAGTGTCAGAAGAGAGAAGGAGGCACATGTGAGAGATGTTGTGAAGGTAAAATCAGCAGGCCTTTGAAACAGATTGCATATGAGGAGTGAGTAGAGGATGATATTTATGTTGTGAGTTGGAGTGACTAGGAGGTTGGTGGTACCTTCAATAGTAATAGCGAAAGTTACAAAGAGGAAAATTTGAGAGGAAAGACCATTAGTTCAGTTTTGGTTATGTTGAGTTTAAGAAATCTACTAGACATAAAGTTTGAGATGTCCACTAGGCACTTGGAGATCCTACAGTAGAGTTCTGCAGAGATTAGGGCTGGATAAATAGACTTCAGTATCATCAACATATAGATGATGATTTAATCTGTGGGAGCTGATAAAGTCACCAAATGAAACAGTATAGCAGGAGAAGAGAGCCAGAACAGAGCCTGTACCCAGCACTCTTCATCCAGGTCAAAGCCACTAAACCTGGCTCAAGTTTAGTGGATCTGGATGAGGATCCAGCAAAGAAGTGTGAGAAAGAGTGGTCTGGTAGGTAGGAGGAGAATCAGGAGAGGGAAGTTTCAGGAAAACCTAGTGAGAATGATGCAATTTGGGGTTCTGGGAACCCTGAAATGCAAGGTACAGGGTGAGTCTGCCTTGAAAGAGTTTGACCACTCAAATCTTCTTTCAGCAGAATAGTGAAGTTTATATTATAACACCCATTGGGTGGGCAAGATTTCTAGTAAATCTTTTAAGTTTGATAGAGAGAAGACTGATGTTTACACACACGCACACACACATACACACACAAGACTGATGTATATATGTATATATAGAGGAGTGATGCATGTATGTGTGTATGTGTATACATATGTACATATGCATATTTGTAGGTGGTAGGGAAGCCAGTAGAGAGTGAGAGATTGAAAATTATTGAAAGAATTTGGGTGATAGCGGGGAAGTCTGCTGAAGAAGATGAGATGGAATGGGATAATTGGTACTTTTAGAGGAGTTTGTCTTGGCAAGGAGAAAGGCCATATCAATATGTGTGACAGGATGAAGAAGGAGATAGGTACAGAAGACATAGTCTATATGATACTACATGTGGAGGGAGGAGAAGAAGAAAGTCTTGGTAAATTACCTGTTTTTTTTTTTTTCCAGTAACATAGAAGATAAGGTTCTTAGTTTAGAGGGTGGGAAGAAGGAGAGCTATGGGAGATTTGAGGAGGGAAGAAAATGTTTGGAAGATCTCCTGTTGGAAGATCTCCTGTCATGAGTGAGTTAATGAGTTATTTACGCACATGTAAAAAGATTATCTTGCAACAATGAGGGCTCAGTTGATGTAAAATAAATTTGTAGCAGATTCAGTCAGAATGTGATTTTTCTCCAGCTTTATTTAAAAGCATGTGTATTGAAGCAGAGGCAGTGGTCACTGGGAGTGATCCTAGGCTGAGATTTGATTTGACAGGACAAGATCTTTAGTAGGATAAGGGAGTCAGGGACACCAGAGAAAAGGACACTTTAGAGTTGAACTTGTTCACAAGATGGGGAAGGGAGGTAGTGTAGCTAGTGCAGGAATAATGGCCTGGTAAAGAACTGAGGGGTCAAGAGATTGAAGGTTAAGGTGTGGATAAAGAACAAGTTTGGAGTTTTAAAGCAGAGGAAGATGTGGAATAACAATAGATTGTGATCAGATGAGAGACTTTCTGAATTTATGAACTTAGAAGGGGCAAGATCTTTGCCCCAACTTTGTGGGGCAAGGTCAAGGGTATGACCATCTTCATGTGTGGCTCAGGTGGGGTGGTGTAAAGCCAATCATGAGCATCTCTCCTGAGGACTGCTTCTGTGAATTACTTTAAGGATCTAATTGCATAGTCTAGTGAACTCTCTCTATTCAGCAATAAACTAAAGCAAAACATTCAAGAAACTAAAACACAACATTCACAGCAGTATAACATAACAGCTTATTACTAAGGTGGCCACATAGTCTTAAACAAAACATATCATTTAGTAAGTCACTTTCTCTTCAATTAATATAGAGGACCCAAGTCTTCTTTCCTATTGACTCAAGGCTGGCTTCCAATCATCCTTAAGGGATAGCAGGAAGGTACAAACACCATCCACCCCTAGGTCACAGTAAGTTACAGCATCATCAGTCAGAACTGATTACCAAAGTAAAGTCTTCTTTCATCTTAACAGCTGACTTCTAAACTCCAGAGCTCTGGGCTGAGATCCCAGCTCTTGCCTGGATTCACACAAAGACAGTTCTCTGCTCCTGTTTCATACCTCAGTTTACTGTTCCACTCCAAACGCTTTGAAGTTTCTGTTTCTAGGAAGACAAAGCTTAACAGAGCTACAATATTTATACATGTAAGCTTTTTTTTTTTTTTAAAGCAGTTGGGGTTAAGTAACTTGCTGAAGGTTACACGGCCAGTTATTTTGTGTGGGTGCTGAGTATCTGAGGCCAGAACTGATTCTGGGTCTCCTGACTCCAGGGACTGTGCTCTTACTCACTGTACCACCTGGCCACCCCTGTACATGTAAGCTTAACAGAACCACTATAGTATTTATACACATTGCCAACACTATTGTTGGAAATGCCAGTTAACCTTTTGCTACTTCTCACACTATCATCTCAGTTCACTTTCTGTCTGACAAAGTAACACAAACCAATAGACAAAGCTTCTGTCTGAGAAATCAAACACAAATCAACAGTAAAGTCCAAGGACTTATGTAAACAGCAGTAAAGCCCTCTTTCAGGACTTCTGTAGACATCAGCAAAGTCCTGTTTTAATGACAGAATGCTATGTTCTGACGAAGTAACATCAACACAGGACAGACAGAGTGCCAACATCACAAGCATTCTCGTCAGTTCCTCTTGGTCCCAGCTTGTGCTCAAGCTTTTCTTTGCTCTCCTTCTTCTGGTTCTACCCTTCCTGTTCCACTCTTCTGGCAAGCTCCTCCCACCGTGGGCTCTATGTGATGATGTTTGGCTTTTTAAGGGCAGGGAAGGTCTCCAAACTCTCTTAGGCCTATTAAGGGAAATATGTTGTATACTGTTTTCAGCAAAGACTTGGCATAATCAAAAGCAAGGCTCAAAGGCACTTGAATAGCTGAAACAAGCAGCAAAATACTACTTTGCTTACCATTACAGATGGATGAATAGGTCATGTGAAGTGAATAAGTTGAAGAACTGTGAATTTAGGGAGTATCACTATGTATCTAGTATGAGAGACTATGAGCCAAGTGCTGAGCTCATTAGAAAGGAAGTATCCAGGTCAGTAGAGAGTAGCAACCAGAATCTTGATTGGGTGGTGTAATGTAATGCCAAGCAAAGGCAACTTCCCAAGGTTCAAAATACCAGCATAGGTGCTCTCCATTTTATTCAGTGACAAATTAAGAACAGAGAAGATCAAAATATGACGTTATTCAAAATACAGCATTTACTAAGTGAGATTAAATAATCTCCAAATACTACCTGAGTTAATCGAGTACTACCCCACCCCAGGACATTACATTCATTTAATCAATTACAAAGTCCCTCTTCTAAATACTACTCTACCCCTAGGCTGTATCTTCATTTAGTCCATCACAAAGCCCCTGTTCTCAAATGGAGATTAGTTTCCAATCATAAGTAAAGTACATTCATTTGTTCAATCACAGAGCAAAAAAAGGTCAAAAGTTCCCCACCCCTAGATCACAATTGAATCTACCCCAGAGTTTTAATACCCAAATGGAGGTCTTTTCTTCATCTTGACACGAGGCAAGTTCTCAGCAATCTTTATTCCTGGGGAAACAAAGCTTAGCAAGGCCACAAGATACATTGCCAGTCTCTTCATTAATTCATTCTCTGTCTGCAGAACAGTCCTAGGACCCCTGAAAACATTAGCAAAACCCTCTTCCAGGATTTCTGTAAACATACAACAAGAAAATCCTTCTTTAGGGCTTCTGAACCAACAGCAAGGTTCCAAAACTTCTGCAACAACAGCACTGTCCTTCACCAGTGGACAGTATTCACTCTCCATCTGCAGAACAGTCTCAGTAGCTCTGAACCAACAGCAAGGTTCCAAGACTTCTGCAGCAACAGGACTGTCTTTCACCAGTGGAAAAATCTGGCAAAACAACATCAAAACAGACAGACAAAGTACCAGCATAACAGCCATGTCTCTTCAGTCCTTGGCAGCTCTGGGTGACAGCTCTCAAAAGTCCTGGGCAATTCAAAGTGCCCCTCAGCAATACTCTCAGTCTTTCTCTGCCTCCAAAGGTGCTGCTTCCAAAAAGTTCTTCTGCCTCTCTTTTCTTGTGTCTCTCTAAATTTACATCACCAGCTCCTCCCAGTTCAGCAATCTCTTTTTAAGTCAACAAGTCCATCTGACAAGTGGGATTAACAAGCTCTGGGTTTTAACACAATCAAACCAAAAACCAAGCCAATACAGGGGCATCTTTAAATTCCTCTCTAAATTCTCTCTCTAAAGCCCTTCTGCCTCCAAATAGAGGTTTTATATTTTGCAGTCCTGTTTGTGATGCCAAATATTGTGCCAATGTGATACCAACAGCAGCCACTATGAATATGCATGTGTATTCCCAGGTTTGAATCACAAGATATAACAGACTCTCCACATGGAAGACAGAGCCAGAACATTTATTCACACAGCAGAAAGCCAAATTCTTCATACCAACAAAGAAATTTATACACAATAGCACTGCAGAGGGCACTGCCATCCCCATAGGACCTTCCCATATAACATAAATATAAAAAAAAAAACATTCACAGCTTACTGCCTGCTTCCTCTCTGTCCCTCAGCTCTAACTGCTCTCATCAACTTCCTCTGGGCCCTGCTCCACGTGTTCAGCAAGCTCCTCCTACAACAGAAACATGTGACTCAGACTTCCATGTGACTCAAGCAAGTCATATGGAGCTATTAATAGATGGGAAAGACCTTCCCATTTACGTTACCATTACAGGTCTATATCATTTGCCTTTCATGATATCATATTCTAAACTCTCTGCTTCTTTCTGGTGTTAGCTACTAAATTTTGTGTGATCCTTACTGGTTCCATGGTACTTGAATTCTCTCATTCTGTGTGACAGATTTTTTTTTTTTGAGCTAGAATGTCTATTTTGTCTCTGTTGTTCCTAGAAATTTTAATTTTAGGGTTTCTTTTAGGAATTGGCCAGTGGATTAATTCTGTTTTCATTTTGCCCTTTCACTTTAATATGTTTGGGCAGTTTTATTTCATGATTTCTTCAAATATATCCAGGATTCTTTTTGGTGCTAATGGTTTTCAGGTAGTCCAGTGATTCTTAAATTTCACTCTCCTTGATCTATTTTTTGATGTAAGATATTTTATGTTTTCTTCTACTTCTATTTATTTGATTTTTTTCAGTCTTTTAACTTTGTTTCAGTATTTCTTTTTATCTCACAGAGCCATTGATATCTATTTAATTTTCAAGGAACCTATTATATACAAGATTTTATACCTCTTAATACTAATCTGGTAATTTCCTTTTCAGGTCTTTTCTCCAGAACTTTCATTTCTTTTTCATTCTTTCCTCTAGTCCTCTCAGTTTTTTTTTTAAATATTTTTAAACTATTGTTTCATATCTTCTAGAAATTCTAGTTGATCTTGTGGACAAGCTATATCTTTACTTGGTGATCTTTTAGATCTTTTAGAATTCTTTTCATCTGGATTTATTTATTGAGTATCCCTGGGCACCATAATAGTCTTCTGTTGCAGGAATGATATTTTTTGTTTTATTTTGTTTGCTCATTTTTTAGGCCTTGCTTCCCAAATTGGTACTTTGTGTTAGAGACAGGGGTTACATACTTCTGTAAGGAATATCAGAGCCTGGTGTGTATTCCTGGTGTGTATTATCTGGGGTCCTGCTATTGTATTCTCTTGAGTATTGAATACTTTCTTCTTAAAGCATAATGGCAGTGGCTCTGATCAGAAGTCACACTTCTCACACTTTTCATCTGGCCCTTCATACTCTGATCTATGGCACAGTTTGGTCACAGACTTTCTGAACTGAGCTTCCTATTTTTCAGACCCTTCTTTGGTTCTAGGTAACACAAACTAGAATGTGAGCTTGAAAGATGGGGCTGTCTTAGTTTTTCTTTTTGTATTCCCAGACGTCACTAGGTAGAGCTTCTATATACAGTTACTGATCCCAGTCCTTGCTACTAGCTGGAAACCTCTGGAGGTTCAGTGACAGAGGCATTAGAAAGACCCTTGGTTTCATAATTCTTGTCCTTTTCATTCATCACTGTGCTATGTCATAAATACACTTCCAGAGTCACTGTTACAGAACCGTCAGTCTTACTCCTCTGGACTAGGCCCACAGTGTCAGATCTGAGATCTCTTTCCACAATCAGAACAACAAAGCTACATATATTTTGTATAGTGAAATAATATTCCATGTACCATAAATTCTTCAACCATTCCCAATTTATGAGAACTCCCTTAGTTTTCAGTTATTATACACAAAAAAAAAATGTTGCTAGGAAATATTCTTGAACATAAAGATCTTTTTCTTACTTTTCTTTGTTCTCTTTGGGGCATAAAAAGGTATGTTTAAAGTTTAGTGAATTCGACATAGTTCCAGATTGCTTTCCAGACTGGGTATAACAATTTGAAGCCCTACTGGCAATGCATTACTGTGCCTGTTTACCCAGCAATCTCTGTATATGAAGTAGGACCTCAATTGCTTTAATTTACATTTCTCCAGTTATTAGTGATTAATGTTATGCTTTGGGTGGGATGGTTAGGTTAGCTCTGCTTGGTCTCAACCTGAGTTGTTAATTAAGAAAATTACGATGAGTGTAAGAATTGAGAGGCAATGTAATATTGTAGAAAAAATGTTGGATTTGGCATCGGGGAGACCTGGTTTTGACTGCTGCTTTCACTACATACTGTCTCTCAACTTTCCAGTCACTTAACCAATATCTGAGCCTCAGTTTTCCTATCTGTGAAAAGGGGCTTATGATATTTGAAGCACCTACCTCACAAATTCAAGATGGTGTTCAAATAAGATAATGAGTACAAAGTGTTTTCTAAACCTTATTTTTTTAAAAATCTTATTTAATATTTTATTTTTTCCCTGTTACATGTAAAAAGATTTTTAACATTTTTTCTTCAAATTTTGAGTTCCAAATTTTCTCCTTCCCATCCTTCCTCCTTCATTGAGAAGATAAGCAGTTTGACATAGTTTATACATGTGTAGTCATGCAAAATACATTTTCATGAAAGTCATTCTGTAAAAGAAAACAGACAAAGAAAACCAAGAAAGATAAAGTAAAGAAAAAGTATCTTTGATCTGCATTCAACCTCTATCAGTTGTTTTCTGGAGATGGACAGAACCTTTCATCATAAGTCCTACAGAATTGTCTTGCTGAGAATAGCTAAGTTATTTGTGGTTAGTTGATCATTATACAGTATTGCTGTTAC
The DNA here is from genome assembly GCF_028583685.1 of Petaurus breviceps papuanus. NCBI lineage: Eukaryota > Metazoa > Chordata > Mammalia > Diprotodontia > Petauridae > Petaurus > Petaurus breviceps. The sequence goes on along the minus strand of NW_027186296.1, from coordinate 99,882,309 downwards.
TGTATACAATGTTCTCCTGATTATGCTCATTTCACTTTGCATCAGTTCATGTAAGTGTTTCCATATTTTTCTGAGGGCATCCTGCTCATCATTTTAAAAAACACATTAGTATTTCATCACAGTCATATATAACACATTGTTCAACTGTTCCCCAATTGACGAACATCCCTTCAGTTTCCAATTCTTTGCCATCACTAAAAGAGCTACTACAGATATTTTGTACATGTAGGTCCTTTTCCTTTTTTTTTTTTTTATCTCTTTGGGATACAGACCTGTTAGTGGTATTGCTTGGTCAAAGGGTATGCATGGTTCTATAGCTCTTTGGACATAGTTCTATATTGCTCACCAGAATAGTTGAATCAATATACAACTTCACCAATAGTACATTAGTGTTTTAATTTTCCTACGTTCCCTCCAACATTGTCATTTTCCTTTTCTGTCACATTATTTGATCTGACAGGTGTGAGGTTATACCTTAGAGTTGTTTTAATTTGCATTTCTCTTACCAATAGTGATTTAGATCTGTAATTTTGACTTTGTCTCCTTCTGAGTGTGTATTTTGATCTTCTTTGTCACCATAGTAACTTTGTATGATCAGAAATTTTTTCTGTTCTTTTCTAGCCTATTTCTTGACTTTAAGCTATGCTAAAGTGGGGCTCTGCTTCCCCAATGGAGGGAATGCTGTCCACTTTAGGTTTTTTGTGCAGCTGTTTTCAGAGGCAATTCGGGGCACCTGTAAGTTTTTGGCTCTTCCAAGGTGGTATGATCTAGGGAGAGGTGTATTTACTACTTTTCTGTACTGTGTACTGTTTTGTGAGTGACTACAACCATTCTTTTCATCCCTGGAACTGTAACCAGGGTCCCTGCTCCCCTGCCTTGCTAGTGCTCCTCCTGACACTGGGACTAAGATGTAGGACTACAACCTAGATCCATGTATAGGCAATGCAACAGAATCCTCCTGGTGCCAACAGCAAGACTCCTATAAATCTCTTTCTGACCCATTGTCCAATCCCCTTACTGTCTGTGGGCTGAGAGGTCTGGAAACTTCCACTGTTGCCATTGATTCTGCCACCCCAGTGGGTGACTGGTACTCAGTCTATGCTGGCACTGCCTAGGCTTCTCTCTCCCCCTGGTCCAGCAGACATTTCCTGCCAACCTTCTAAGTTGTCTTAGGCTGTAAAATTTTTTCATTCTGTCTTTTTGTGAGTTCTGCTGCTCTGGAATTTCTTTAGAGTCATTATTTAAAAGTATTTGGAAGGGTTTGAGGGAGATCTGAGGTGAGTCCCTGCCTTTACTCTGCCATCTTTTCTAAACCTTATTTTGTTATATAAAGTCATTTGTAAAACTGTTATTATTTATTTAGTGGCAAGAACCTTTGATTTTCATTTAAATTGACAAAAATAAAGCCCAAATACAGGCTCTGAACCTCTTTCCACTGTGTACTTAAAGGATTATATTACCTTCTATCTACTATATGTTGTTGATCATTTAGCATTAATCATATCACTTTTGAATAATAGTTTGGTAAATAAATAATATTTAGAAAACCAACCATTTGGAAATGTTACAAACCTTGCAATTTTAAAGGAATTTTAAGAGGTTCAATTAACTGTCTTGACCTAACAGACTTCATTGGTGTCGATATTCCCTCCACTTGTGTAGCCCATCTATATCCTTCTTGACTGGATGCTAACCATCCAAATCCTACTTCTGCCTGAGCTAACCCTCCTCTACTCCCACTCTTCTATCCACCTTTCTCTACAGTATTTAGTCAGCCCATCTGCCCTCCCATTGCTTCTCAAAGTCCATGGAACCTTACTGTCAACCCTGTTGCTTTGCTTGCCAGACCCAAAGTACTCCCTACCTTTTCCATCTGTCATGAGGCTAAACCGTCCTTTATGTGTCATCTCTAATTAGAATGTGAGCTTGAAAACTGAGCCTGTCTTGCTTTTCTTTTTGCATCCCCAGGGCTTAGCACAGGGCTTGTCATGTAATAAGAACTTAATAAATTCTTTTTTCATTTACCTTGTCCATTCTCATCCTCAGATTATTTCTTGTCCATGTCCTCTCATAAATCTCTATAAAGGGTCAACCCAGCAAGCTGGAGGCATTCCTCTAGGTCTTGTAACATTTGTTGGTAGCAGTATAGCAGTATCTTGCTGTCTCATTATGCCTGTTCACTTCCTTTTCTGATCATATATTTCCTGGATAACTTTTTTGGCATCTGTTTTACTTCAGTCTTTATTACATAACCATTATTTATCTGAAATTTCATATTTCATCTTTTCCCCCTTGACTTTAATGTGTTCCAGATAGAATTGAAACATAAAAAATTGTATTGATATTGATATAAAAATATTGATATTGTATTGATATTGTATGCAAATCTTCATTTCTGAAAATCATCTGTAACTATTGTGTAATGTTGTAAAACACCAACAGAAATATAATCAAAATTACTGTGCAACATTTTCAAAGATTTGAATTCTGTATTTTCACAATTTTTATTTGAGGTTTGCCTTGGTTTTTAAATATAAATTTTTTAGTGTAAACATCAGTTCTGTAAGGCAGAATTGTGAATTTACTCTGATGCTATAGAAGATGGGAAAGCTAAAGTTGTTCAGATCATAGGCACTATAAAATATGCAGTGTCAGTTTTAGAAAATCCTTTAGTCAAACGTGTTCTTAAGATGGTGAAATAATCACTAACAGGGTTATCTAGTATGTGCAGTAAAGCAATTTATTGGTTGATTTTGTTTAGACTGATAATTGAAAACTTTCCTTTCATAGGAACCTTGTAGCCAGGAAGTTATTGTATCATTAATGTATCTGTTCTTTTTTTGCTCCTTTCTCATTAGGGTCAATATAGGCCTTCTGATTTGTTGTGTCCAGAGACATATGTCTGGGTGCCCATTGAACAGTGTCTGCCTGCACTTGAGAACTCTAAATATTGTCGCTTCAACCAAGATACAAAAGCAGGTAGGTTTATAACTGGAGCTTATAGTTTAATGTCAGATTTATTTTTGTAATCTATCAGTGTCATGACATTTGTTCTTATAAAGATCAAGCCTGTTTTATATGTATTTTGTATATATGTATACATTTGGGGATAAGGGAGGGGTGAGGAGGGAGGTGGAGAACACAGTCTTAGAAATAAATAAAATCTGAATTCCCCTTCTTTGTGCTGCTGTTCCTTATTAGTCCCTTCCATTATGTTGTAAGTGCTTTGAGGGCAAGGATCACAGCTTCTATTTTCTTGATTAGTCCTTATTATGTGTCTCAAAGTAGAAGTAATAGAATCATAAAAAGTCAGAGTTAGAAGAAACTTTTAAAGATCACCTAGGGTAGACTTTCCTCCTTTATCAAGACTTGAAGAGAATAAATGATCTCCCAAAGTCATCAGAGAAGTTAGTGAGAGAGTTAATTCTTCATACTAGCAGTATTGAGCTTTAGAGAGATTTAATGATCCTCCAATGTTGTCTAAGAAGTTAGAGGAATAGGTCTAGGACCTGAACTAGCAGTCTTGGGTAAGTGGACTGAAGCCATTGAGGGACAAAACCTTGTTCCAATCATTTTCTTTATCAGTAATTGAAGTCCGTAAGCAGGAGGGAGACACACTATTTTGCAAAGAATTGGTCACCTGAATAACTGAGGTAGTGTGTATTAAACTTATTCCCCCTTAGTTCTTTACATAATATAGTCTGTAAGTTTTTCTTACAGTTCATGGTAAGTAATGGCCTGTATCTGTTAATAAAATTTGTTTTCATGGTTAGTAGTTAAGATGTTAAACTTCAAAATTATTTTCCAGATTACCCTTGTATTATGTAGTAGATCCAGAAAGCATAAGGTGGTAATCTTCCTCGCTGACAATTTACTTGTATAATTAACTTCTGAAACTATAATGTCATCCAGTTTTCCTAGGATTTAGAACCAACTAAAGTAACATTAGAGATGATTTCATCCAACCTCTTCTTTGTACAGATGAGGAAACAGAACCAGAGAAGTAGTCACTTCTCAAATGACTAAAAACCTGTTACGGATTTAAAAATAAAACAAGACATTACTTAAATGTGTTCATAATAAATTTTTATATTAAACAAAAATTTTTTTTTTGCTTTTTGGAGGGCAATTGGGGTTAAGTGACTTGCCCAAGGTCACATTGCTAGTTTTTGTGTTAAGTGTCTGAGGCCGGATTTGCACTCAGGTCCTCCTGACTCCAGGGCTGGTGCTCTATTCACTGCGCCAACTAGCCACCCTAAATTTTAATATTTTTACATTTTAAGTAAATATAAAACAAATTGAAAAAATGTTATCAAAGATTTTACCTCCTTTTTTATAACCTCATTTGCTCTCCTGTAGTAGTATCCAGCCATTTGTTAAACCAGTGTCAAAAAATAAGTAGTGAAGGAAGGAGAGAGAGAAACTAAAGTGCATATGGTGAAGAATGGTAGTATTTCCTAAAATTGGCTCAAGTGCCACAGGTGCCTATTCTTTTTCTAGAGTTAATTAATCCATAAAATTTATTAACTGAATTTTTTAGGTATTTGGTTTTGCAATATAGCTTTGACTGCCAATATTAGATATTAAGCATTAAATATTACAGGGTTTTTTTTGTTTTTTGCTTTTTGGAGGGGGGAGGTTAGGGCAATTGGGGTTAAGTGACTTGCCCAAGATCACATGGCTACGTGTGCGTGTGTGTGTGTGCGTGTGTGTGTGTGCGTGTGCGTGTGTGTGTGTGTGTGTGTGTGTGTGTGTGTGTGTGTGTGTGTGTGAAGTATCTGAGGCTGGATCTGAACCCAGGTCCTCCTGACCCCAAGTCTCCTCACTGCGCCACCTAGCTGCCCTATAAATATTACAGTTGTATATGTATTTATTAGCAGCAAGCACCTAGCATACCCAGGATGGCTGCTAACATAGGTTCTTTGATCTGCTTTTCTAAAGGAAAGCAACTCAAAAAGGGGTTGATAATCTTAATTTAATCAAATATATATCATTTACCTAGTTCAGGGGAAAAAGTCAGCACCCTGAACTTAAGAGAAAATACAAACAAAAGTTACAGGCAGACAAAAAATAAAGACAGAGAAACAGACCAGCAGACAGGGTTTCCAGCTGTCTGACCATTACATCCATACCTAGTCAGTTACCAGAGAGAGAAACACCAACATTTGGGTTTTCAAAGCCGGGGGCTCAACAGCTGACCAGAGTGTCATATGGTAAAATCACACAACTCTTCCTATAAGTGAACCTCAAAGCAAAACCTCGCCTCAGAGGTATATGTAGCCTTCCCCAGGTTCAGAGAAAATCACAGCCCTCGTGACCCACTGCCCTATCACAAAGTAACAAGATGTGGGAGTTCCTGAAAAACAAGCCTCCCACAATCTCTGTTTGACCACATTCAGCCTATTAGGGAGCAGAATATATTTTCAAATCAGGGAAGGTCCTCAAATTCACTTAATCCTATCAAGGGACAGGGAAGGTCTTCAAATTCCCATTCCCATTCCCATTACAATGTATTAAAATCATTATTGAACTTTGGAAGCTCCAAAAATTATTAATGCTCATGGATTACATTTACATAGCACCAGAGGTTTGCTGGAACCATCTCTAACAAGCTTATAAGAGCAGTTTTTGAATTTTCTACCTGAGCATTGTGTACCTTGGAAATTGATAAGACCTTCTCTTGATTCATTGGTTTGTTAATTGTCTCGACCAGGAGTTGGCAAACCATATAGCCTGTGGACCAAATACAGACTGCTAAGAAAATGGTTTTTACATTTTAAAATACAGTGGACCTTACAAAAACAGACTGCAACAGGCCATAGTTTGCTGGGTTTAAGAAAGTGATAGATAAAATATTAATAATGCAGATTTAACTTAAAAAAGTGTGTCTTGTATACATTTTTTCCTTGGGGAGCCAGTTGTTAAACATTTACCAGTACAGTGTTGCAAAGTACATAAACTTAAAGAACATGATCAGATCGTTATCTCATTTGACTCTTGAAATAACCTCATGAGGGAGGCTATATAAGTATTATTTTACAAATGAGGAAGCTAAGAGTTGGTTAAGTAATTTGCTTTGGGTCACATAGATAGTGAATGTTAGAACCAGAACATGAAGTCAGGTCTTTGGAATTGCAAGTGCTATATACTTTTGCTATTCTACCACACCTATCTCTAAAAATAAGTTTGTGATTTTTAGCCCTTTGAATTGATCACTTAATTCCAGGTAAGGATGGTTCCTGTACTTTCCCCTTACTTGTACAATGATATTATTTGTAAAATAACTTATGTTAAATATGTTCTAGCCAGATTTGAAGTCTAGGGGAAAACCAAAACAATAAAATGGCAGAAAGGAAAAGAAATGCTTTGCCTCTCTCTCAGCTTCCCTCCAGGTTATACAAGAAACAACCTTCTTTGAGTATACAGCTTAATGGATAATATATGTTTCTTTTAATCATGTCCTTTCTTTTTATAATGGCTGACCTGTAAAGTCATTTCCAGATCTAAAATTCAGTACCTTTAAAAATTTCCTTCAAACTCCCATGTTTCTGAGAAATTTTTAGATCTTTGAATTGCCTTTCATTCTAAACTTTTCAGTTTAGCCATAAAGTTTAGTCCTTCTTTCTTATTAACATAGAATCTGGAAGTATAGGAGACCACAACTTGGCATTTCATAAAATTCAGCCCAGTAATTAACTGAATATCACATACTGAAGAGGACTTTTATGACCATTCATTGATATCAATGATTAATTTTTCTTACTTTTCCCCAAGTGATCAATAATAATCCTTTATGTCAGATTCAAATATATCATTGAAATGATTCATAGATTACTCTGTCACTTAAATGACAGTCAGTACTTGAAACCTTTGCTGATCTCTAGCTGTTAGTTCACTCCCTCTAAAAAGTATCTTTGAATTTCTTTTGCTTATACTTGTATGTATATATGTAATTTCCACTAATAGAATGTAAGCTTCTTAAAGACAGGGACTATTTAATTTTTATCTTTATAGCCTTAGCTCCTGGCACAGTGGCTAATGTATAGTTAGGTACTTAATAAATGCCTGTTGATTGACTGTTATTTACTATTAATTACCAACAATATATGTATAAAATATACATCTTCAGAGATTCTCATTTAAGTGTCTGTAATAGATTTTGTAATTCAGTTTTGAAAACATTCAGGTTAAGGCAATGAGTAAACTATTCAAAAGATAATTCTTTGAACAAAATGAGGGTTCCTAATATCCTTTGTACTTGAAAATTTCAGTTCAAGTAGAATGTTTAACAGTTTTATCAGTATTGAATATCACAGCCCAGATGTGACTTAAAATCAGACTGACATCCTGTGGTTTTAGGAAATTAAAATGCTGGACTGTATTGGGCATGCTGTGAGATGTGGTCATTTGAGGTTTAAATAGTAGTCTATAAGGAAGCTGCTTTCTACTCAGGGGTCATGTTATTTTTTCATGACCTGCTGCAATCTGTAATTTTCCAGTTCTTTCAGAGAAAATGTAAAGCATAAAATGAATATGTAGATAGAACTGCATGGTGCTATTGACACTAATTCTTGTCCCTTGTATCTTTTTAATAGTGATCTTGCACTGAAAAGACCCAGGTAATTGTTTACAGGTTTTCCTATTAAAGTCCATTTTCAATATGAATCTCTTACCAATTAGAAGAAAAATTTCTCCCTTTCCCCAAATATCCCTTCTGCCTCAAATAGTTCTGCTATAATCCTCTGGGAAATCTTAGTCTTTGACAAGTTTTGCTTTGTTTTTTAGCAGGTGGCAGAGTATGTGGGTCAGGAAACCTGTCCTAAAGTGAAAACCTGTTAGGTTTATTGTGCTTTCTGAAAAAAAAAAGTAAAGTAATTCATATCAAAACAAGCTAGCATATAATATTTCTAAGGGGAGATAAAATACTATTTAATTATATGAAAGTTTTACCAGTCTTTAAGATCTCCCCTATGAAAGAAAGTGAATGTAACTGAAATTTTATATGATATTAATTTATAAGGTTTTTTCCCTGAGTTCATAGTTAAATGTTAATAGAGTTAAAAAAAATATGATTCTGTTGCATTTTTGCTTTTTACATATTGAATTGAATATGTATTCACATATTTTGACACTGGACCGTCATCATATGTTGTGGTTTTTTTCTTGCATATTTTCCTAATTTTTTGAGTTCTTAAATATTCCACTCCTGAAAGAGGCTTCCTTTCTGATGATCTCCTGCTCCATCATCTAATCTGTTCTTTGAGTGTAGCAGACTCTAGAGAGGGAAGAAAGAGACAGGGGAATACAGTTCCACAATTACTACCTAAATCAAGAATGAAACTAAAGGAGAGTCTAATATAGATAATGTATAGAAAAGTGATGATTATAGGTGAATCTAACAGTTTGATAAGCCTGAAGACAATTGACAGTTGCTGTTGGAACTTGGCTGGAAGTTGGCTTTAGGAAGAAAATAAGCTTTCTAGCTAGATTTGATCATCTTCATTAGTATTTTGGCAAACATTTTATTATTCATTTCAAAGACAGTAAAATCCTTACAGTTATATCCTTTTGTAGCAGCAGAATCAAGTGTCTTGCCATTCAGATCCTCGAATAATTTGTAAAAAAAAAAAAAATAGTAACTAATTGTTATATATTTCCATTATTGGCTTGATAATAAAAACACTATTTTAATTTACAAATTGCTTGAAAATTTTTTTAGTATTTGTTACAGATCAACTCAATAGATTATATTTTGTTCCTGCCATTGTAAGAAATTATAGAGATATGAATTTTCCACCAAATTAGTGAATATTACACTTTCATCTTTGCATGGATGTTCAGGTATTTCATTAATTTTTGAAATTCATTCGCCAGTTTTAAAGTATTCATAATATGGAAAGCATTATCGTAGGCACTGGGACAGATAAAAAGCTCATTGAAACGTGTTCCCAGTTTATACAAAGCATACAGCCCTTTTTAGGGGGGAGGGTTGAGGGTTGTCACAATTATAATTAATGCAGAATAAAATAGCGTAAGAGTATAAAAGAAGCCCAATGGACTTTATGGCTTCTAAGGAAATGAAAGACTATGTTCCATTTTGCTATTTATAGGGATGTTAACTTCTTGGATCTCCAGGGGGATGAATATAAATTTATAATAATTCTACTATACACTTAAAACGATTTTGATATTTAAAAAATATTTTCTCATACATTCTGTGAATATGTCTCTTAGATCTTTCTCTCTTCCAAAAGCAGAGCAGCTAATTTCTTGACTTGTCTTAATGAGAACTTTGTGCTTAAGAAAGTAAAGGAATCAACCAGGGAAGATTCTCATATGGATTTGATTTTTCACCAACAAGAAAGAGCTTGTTACTTTGGTGTAATCAATCAAAAAACTTTTAACTTCCAATTATGTTTCAGGCCCTGTGCTGGGTATAAGGGATACAGAGATCGAAATGAAACAGTCCCTGATCTCAGGGAGCTTACATTCTATCTGAAGAGACAACATACTGCTAAATACATAAGTATATACAAAATAATAGAAGGTAATGAGGAAGAGCACTAACATGGGAAGATCAGGAAAGGCCTTATATAGGAAAAAATATCCAAGCTTAACTTTAAGGAAACTAGGGATTCTAAGACATGAAGGTGAGGATGGACTAGGGCAACCTAGGAAAGACAAAGAAGTGGCAGAAAGAGTGGCATGTGTGAGGAATATCAAGAAAGGCAAGTGTGTTTGGATTGTAGAGTATAGGAGTGGGAGTTGGAAGATGGAAGGGACTTCAGAATTCAGCTAACCTCCTCATCTTGCAGACGAGGACTTCAAAGCATAGTGAGCTTATGTCAGTTGCCTAGTGATTCATGAAGCAAGGATCTGATTATACTGTTTTCCACTGTAACAAAAGATAGTGTCTAGTCTAATAGTGTCTAGACTAGAGGAAAAATCTGCTATACTCTGTCCTTGTCAGACCACATTTGGAGTATTATGGTCAGTCTTGGGTGCCACATTTTAGGAAGGTCATAAATAAGGCAGCCAACAATGACTTTGGGGTCATTAGATACAAGAATTGCTTGAAGGAGCTAAGGTTACTCGAGAGAAGAGATTTGTCAGAAGTTATGATTTGAGTGTGTATCATATAGAAGAAAGATTTATTCTGCTTGGCTCCAAAGGTCAGAATTAGGGAACTGTCAGAAAGTCAAATTTAGGTTTGATGTCAGGAAAAACTTCCTAACAATCAGTTATCGAAAAGTGGAATTGTATGGCCTCAGAGAGTAGTGGGTTCCTTCCTAACTCTAAGTGTTTATGACCACTTTTCAGGTATATTGTAAATAAGAGTCTCTTTCAAAAAAGGGGTTCAATAAAATGACTTCAGAGATCCTCTCTAACTCATTCTTTATTATTACTCTGTGCTGCTAAACTTGTTGAATTATTTCTCAGAAAGTTCAACAGTTGCAGTTATTTGCTAACAAATCAAACTATTGTAGATATGAGTATCTATAAACTTTTATTGTTGTTCATTCGTGTCTGACTCTTCATAACCCCATTTGGAACTTTCTTTGTGAAAATACTGGAGTGGTTTGCCATTTCATTCTCCAGCTTATTTTATAGGGCTAAGTGACTTGCCCAGGATCACACAGCTAGTAAATATCTGAGGCCAGGTTTGAACTCACAGAGATGAGTTTTCCTGACTTCACTCCTGGTACTCTATCCACTGTACCTCTTAGCTGCCCAATAAATTTTAATCACTGTTGAATGTTAGCTCAAAGTGGCCTGCCCTTTTTCCCCTGTAATTAATAGATGTTATTTTATTGCTGGCTTTATTTTTCCAGTGCAGTGTTTCTCAGTTTTTTGGGGGGGAGGGGGGGCGTGTTTTTGCTCATGGCATAGTCTTCTTTGCCTTAAGGAAATGTGACACATTGAACGTTTAAATTAGAAATGTTATGGAAGAGTCAGGAGACTTGTAGATGTGCAGCTTCCCTTCAATGAGAAAGCAATCAACTTTGTTGAACTCTTTCCATGTTTGAAGTCTGACATGTTTTGAGATTAGTGCATGCATGTAATGGACGAGTTCTATTTATTTTGCACATGAACTTATACTACATATTCTGGGTAAACAAAATTTGCATTAAAATTATGTGTATTTTTATCTGCAATCTTAACAGCCAAAATTTTGTGACATACATAGTATACCTTTTGAAGCCCAAAGTTTTATAGATTTTTCTAACATGCCTATTATGTAATCACTAAGCATTCACTAAATGCCTAGTGGCTCCAAAAAGCTGTAGCATGCCCAGTGACCACACCCTGGTAAAACTGTCTCATCAGACAGGCTAAGCCAGATTTAGAGTAGCCAACAGGCCTCAAATGTGCCAGTGAATTAAGGGTATATCTGCTCCAAGTGTGGGAAGATTTCCCTCGGCAGAACGAGTAGATGAGAACAGTTTATTCCAGTGGCCATGAAGGCAGCTTAATCAGGTGCTGTGGAGTACTGAGAGTTTGTTCAGACATCGAAGACATCAAGATCATCCACTGTATCCTGAGCTATTGTGAGTCATTTTGACTTCTGTCTTGCCACTGGACTTTTGATGACTCTGGAAGAGAGAGTGAAGCTGATGACTGGACAGCTCTGCCTCACTGAAATCTAACTCACTTACAAGTCAGGACGTCACCCCAATGATGTCATTGGTCCTCTGGAGGATGAACAACAACATTAAGCACTGAGTAAGGTGCTGGAGATACAAACATAGAAATGAAGGTAGCCTCTGCCCTTGTTGTTTACAGTGGGGAGGGAGGGAGGTAATAACGAGTCAATAAATGTGAAATATACAGAAGATGATTTGGGAGCCAAGGCTCTCATGCAGATGACACTTTTGCTGAATCCTGAAAAGAACTTGAGATTCTGAGAAACAGAAGCGAAGAAGGAATTCATTGCAGGCATGAGAGACAATTTTCCAAATCAGAAATTACTCTGTGAAAGAGTAACCCTATCTGGGAGAGCTCTTTCCTGTATTTCTTCTCCTGATTAAAAAATGTGTAAATGAAGTCAAACACTGATTTTAATCAGTGGGATCTGTTGTCCTAATCAGAGAAGGAGATTTCATTTAATCTGGGTTCTAAAGTGTACTTTTACAAGCCTTTAGGGATTAGCATGTGATCATTAATAAGGATGTTTTAGGTGAAATATTTAACCCTCAAACTTTTTGCACACTTGATTATAAAACTATATTTACAGAGTAATTTCTAAGCATAATTATCTACTTAAATTCACAAAATGATCATTTCCCTAAACAATCATTATCCTACTCAGCACAGTGACTTTTCCAGAACTTTTCATCCTTCCTCAAACTTCCCCTGGATTCCTCTCCTCCTACTCTCTTAGCTGAAAATCTCATCTCATATTTCACAGATTGTTGCCAGGGTCTGTCAGTTTCATGTTTGCATCAACATCTCTTGAATATACCCTCTTCTGTGATATATCTACCAACTTGGCACAGGCCATCGTCACTTCATGTCTGGATGGTTGAAATAGCCTGCTGATGGGTCTGTCTTCCCTTAAGTCTCTCCTTTCTCAGTCCATTCTCCATTTAGCTGCCAAAATCAGAGACCTAAAGCACAGATCCAGCCACATCACCCCTCTTCTCAATAAACTCCAGTGGTTTCCTATCTCCTCCAGGATCAAATAAGAAATCCTCAGTTTGACATTCAAAGTCCTTCTTCATAACCTACTCCCTTTTTGTTTTTTTTACACTTTATTCCCTGCCATCTTTTCTTCAGTCAAGTGATGCTGGCTTCATTTGCTCTTCTATAAACAAGATACTATCTCTTGGCTCCCAGTATTTTCTCTGACTGTTTCCCATGCCTGCAATCCTCTCCCTCTTCATCTCTGCATACTGACTTTCCTGGCTTCCTTCGAGTCCCAACTAAAATCTCATCTTCTATAGGAAGTTTTTCCAAACCCCTCTTATCTAATTAGTACCTTCCTGCTGTTATTTATTTCCTATTTATCCTGTATATGGCTTGTTTGTACATATGTGTTTGCTTATTGTTCCTCCCACTAGATTGTGATCTCCTTGAGGTCAAGGAATGGTTTTTGCCACTTTCTTTGTCTCCAGCACTTAGTACAGTAACTGGCATGTGGTAGATACTTAATAAAGGCTTATTTACTTTAAAAAAAATAAGATCATTTCTTGAGATGTTTTTCTTGTTCCCATCTTGTTTCACATTATTCAGATGCCTTCTACACCGTCTCCTTCACTCCTTTCTTGCACAAAGAGGCAGCCCTTCTCTTCGCTAAGGCAAAGCACTCTTAATGTACCCTTGATTTCATTCCATCTGGTCTTTACCAAATTGCTTGCTACTTCTATAATCTCAACTCTCTCACTAATCAATCTCTCCCTGTCTACTGGTTGCATCTGTGCTACCTACAGATACATCTTTGTCTCTCCCATCTTAAAAAACCTCTAATTTTATCCATTCATTTCTGCTAGCTGTTGTCCCATATCTCTCCTCCCTTTAACAGTGATGACTCCTTAAGAATGTCATCTACAGTTGTCTTTTTTTTCTTCTCATCCTCTTAATTATCTGTGGTTTGGTTTATGATCTCTCTTGCTGCTTCTGCTGCCTGACTGACCTTACCATGTCAATTTACTTTTCTAGATCTTCATCCATATCATGTCCATTAACCACGGGCATCCTCATAGCTCTGTCTTAGACCCCTTCTTTTCACCCTATATTATTTTTGCTTAATGGTCTTCTTTCACTCCCACTGATTCAATTATCATCTCTATGCTGATAATTCCTAAAATCTACTTACCAGTTCTACCCTCCAGTCTTGCATCTCCAATTGCCTTTTTAGAAATCTTGAACTGGATGTTCCATAAACATCATAAACTTTTTATGGCCAAAACCAAACTCATTATCTTTCCTCTCAAACTTTCCCTTCTTCTGAACTTTCCTACTAATTTCTAGAGTGCCACCATCCTTCCATCCACCCAGACTCACAACCTAGGTAGCATATTCAACTTCGTACTCCTCCTTTCTATATCCAATCTGTTGCTAAATCCTGACCATTCTACCTTTGTAAAATCTCTTGTATGTTCCCCCATATCTCTTCTGACACTGCCTCTACACTGTTAGACCTTCATCACCTTACTCCTAGATTATTGAAATGACTCTGATTGGTCTCCATGCTTCAAGCCTCTCCCCACTCTAGTTCATCCTCTACTTGGCTATCAAATTGATCTTCTTAAAGCACAGTCCTGACAATGTCACCTCCCCTGTTCAGTAAACTCTGGTGAGTCCCTCTTTCCTCCAAGATCAAATACCATAAAATACTCTGGCTTTTAAAGCCCTTTATAACCTAACCCATGGCTGTTCTCCCAGTCTTACTTTTTCCCTTACTCCCAATACTCTTCCATCCAGTCACACTGGCCTCCCTATATTTTCTTGCACAAGATACTTCCATCTCATACTGCATTTTCATTGACTGTTCTCCATGTCTGGAATTCTCTCCTTTCTCTTCTTTGCCTCCTAACTTCCCTGACTTCTTTTCAAACCCCAGGTATAAAATCTCACCTGCTGCAAGAAACCTTTCTTGGTCTTCCTTATCTTTTTCTCTTCCATCTGAGATTTTTCTCCAATTTGTCTTGTACATATCTTATTGGTACATAATTATTTACATTTTGTTTCCTCCATTAGACTGAGCTCCTTGTGAGCAGGGATTGGTGTTTGTTGCCTTTCTTTGTATCTCTAATATTTAGCACAGTGTCTGGTACATAGTAGATGCTTAATAAATGCTTATTGACTCCTCGGTTGACTGACTGGCTTTTCCTACTCTAGTACTTCAGCACTTTTTACTAGTCAAATAATAACAAAGGTTCACATTTACATAACATTTTAGCATTTGCAAAAACAATTTCTCCATAATCATTCTGTGAGGTATTAATTACAAGTGCTATTGTCCGTCTTTTTCAGATGAGGAAACAGTTTAGGAAAAGTTACAAATGTGTGTGTGTGTGTGTGTGTGTGTGTGTGTGTGTAATTCAGAGCATTTGATGTTTTGTATAGGATAAAATATACTTTGGTTGTAAGGTCTACAGTAACACTAGTCATATTCTGAGTATGTGTAAGTCTCTTTTTTCCCAACTCCACCTAGTTTCAATCCAAGAATGTACTTCATACACAATAATGAAAAGTATTTAAGAACTGATTAGCTCTACTTTGATAAATTTCTACTTTTAGTCTTTCTGCCCCCCACGCCCAAATCTGGAGACTTAGACATGAGGTGTATTCTTTTACATGTAGTACTAACACAACATTTTCATTATAAATATAGGAACTAGAGTAGGGTTGCTATTCTTGTAAAAGATATATTTTCCTAGCTGATGTTTGTGATAGAATTCAATTAAGTTGAATTGACTTGTACCGTCTTCTATGGAATGTACATTATTATTAATGTAAGATTACATTATTATTAAATGTAAGCTGCCATCTGAAACTAGGAGTGTGACTGACAACAAGGGATAGAATCAAAATTGTACTTTGCTAACATGCCTAAATTTTATCAAATATTAGAAACCTATTCCAAAATACTATGTTGTACTTGTAGCAGCTGATTGGCCACCAAAGATGTGAAATGTAAAAACATTGTACTCTGTTGCCATCTGTAATTTAGTTAAATCAAATATCTTTGGAGCAAAGTATAAGGACCAAAAAAAAATCACATTAGAATATTAGTGAATTTCTCTTAAAGAAAATTAAATTTCTCATGCAAGATATAGGGAAGAGCAGGCTAAGAGAAAACTAGCAAGACAAGTGAAGGAAGGAAGCTTTGTAAAATCACTTTGTTGGACCTGAAACTGGCAATGCAGTAAACAAGTTTCTTACAGGCAGTGTATGTTTCTAGAATCTTTCTTACTATTAAAACGTTCTCTTTTTTGGTTCCATTTTGTAGTGAAACAGGATATGATAATAATTGGAGCTATTCATATGCTTTGTGAAAAGTCATCAGTTTCTGTGTTTAAGTGGACAAAAACCTGGGATGTCATGATAGAGGAGCAGATTATAGAGAATGAGACAGAGAAAGGAGTAACCAGTGTTTGGGGGTTTTTTTAGCCTATAAATTTAAAAGAATATAAGGAGTTTGTAATTAGAAATTTGTAATTAGAAATGTTGCAGATCAGAATAAGTATGCTACAAATCAACAACTGGGCAATACTCCAGTAATGGTAATAGCATTGAGTAGTGGATTAGGATATCTGGATTCTAGTTTCCAATTCTTTCACTAACTAGAGAATCAATTGCCTAACTTATACTTGTTCCAATCCCACCCTATAAAGTAAAGATCATAATATAAGTCCTCATAGACTTGCTAAGAGAAAAAAAGGAAATCAATGTCAGTTAAATTGATTTATTTTTTATAATGAAAGCCACTTCTTACATAGTTGCTTATATTATATTTATTTTAATGTGTATGTGCTCATCAAGAAACTCCAGTGCCTTTTCTTTTCAAACATAAAATCATTTTGGAATCTTTAAGCAAAAGATGTCACAAACATCTCTTTTGTGCTTTCCTGTGGTTAATGATAGTTAATGTTGTGACCTGTAAAAGGAATACATATTGCAAGTACCATTATAAGATGCTATAATACAAGTATAAAGCATGCCTTCAATTCTTTGATTTCTTATTTAAACACTGAGGAAAGCTATTTATTTACATTGTGAAGCCAGGGTTCCCCTCCCCTCCAGTGGAATTAGGTGAATAGTACACTTGAATATGTTTATGAGTTTCTCAGATAAAAACATTTTTTTTTTAAAAATTTGTACTTATATCTTTTGTTTATCACTTTTATTTTCTGGTATATCTATGTCTCCCAAGACAGTCATCCCTTATAACAAAAAAAATTTTTTAAAAAGAGTAAAAAATGTTTTTGCACATTTAGTACCACAATACCTTATAGGTTGTGCTGTGCTTTAATACTAGTTCTTCTGCTCCGCGATGCCTCCCACTGCCCTTCTCCCACCCATACACACTTTGCAGTTAAGGGAGGACAGTACAAGGGTCATATTTTTAACTAAACCTTTTTGTTCACATAAAAGTATTAAATTTTTGTTGGCAAATGAATAGAAAACTTCATTTCACAGCTTGTAAAGTTCACAATTAAATGTCTTTTAACTTTTGAAACCAATTAAAGTGATTTTCCCCCTAAATTTAGAGATATTTTTAATTGTGAAAGATAGTTAAGCTGCCATTATGCCACATACATTTGTCAGTGCAAATTATATCCCAGGTTCAAATTGTATTATTGTATTATTCAAATTGTATGCCTAGGTTCTGATCTTGCTGATAACTCACTGTGTTATATTTGGCCAAGTTACTTAGCTGCTCAGGACCTCAGTTTCCATATCCAAAAAGAGATTATTTAACTTGATGAACTTTAAGATTCCTTTCAGCCCTTAAGGTGCTATGATTTTTTATGCCAAAAAGAAAAAAAAATTAAGATATAAATTCCAGTTGATTTTTGCATTTGTACTGTTGAGAGGATACTCTTATTAAACTTTTGTATATCATAGTTAGTTTTTCCTGCAAAAAAAATGGCACAGAAAACATTATCAAAAGGGAGATAAAACTATAATGAGAATGAGAGACAACAGGTAGAAGACCTACCTAGTAAATGGTACTTTTGAGATACTAAAAGAATTAGATGAAGGCCCCCATGGGAAGATGGGGGAGGGGAGAGAGAGGGAGAGTTGGAACAAGAAAGGACCTTTTATAGAGGATTGATAGGAAAATATTCATAAGAATTGCACTGGTTATCTTCTGCATCACTAGAGGGTTGTAGTACCCATACTGGTGAAATCATGGAATCATCAACAACGATATTTAAATACCATGTTTTTAAAAAACATTGACTATATTTTTATCATAGTTAATTTAAAAATTTAAGAAACCAACTATCAAATATCAATACCTGCAAAAGTTAAGTATATGTCAGATGTAAATGCAAACTTTTTTTTTCATTTTTCAAATGCTTTATTAACTTCTGATTTACATCATTAATTTCTGCCAGATTTTGAGTTACAAATTTTCTCCCTGTTTTTCCCCTACCCACCACCTCAGAATAGCAGTCCCACAAGATATCCCCTCCTTCAATCTGCTCTCTCCCATATATTCTCCCATAGCCCCTTCGACTTTTCCAGTAGAGCATGGTAGATCTCTATGCCCCAGTGCCTGTATATCTTCTTTCCCAATTATATGTAAGATAGTATTAATAATAGTATGTATGTATATATAATTTTAAACATTTGACTTTAAAACTTTGAATTCCAGAATCATTCCCTTCCTCCCTTGTCACCCACCCTTACTGGGAAGATAAGCAGTTCAGTATAGATTGTACACATGTAGCTAATGCAAAACATGAACATAGTAGATATATTGTAAAAGACTGACTACATTTCCCTCCCTCCTATCCCACCACCCAGTTGTTCTGTTCTCTACTTTGATCCCGTCCCTTTTCAAAAGTGAGTGCTTCCAACTTCCCTCCCCCCAAAACTGCCCTCCCTTCTATCATCCCCCCTCTCATCCCCTTCCCCCTACTCTCCTGTAGGGTAAGATACCCTATTTAGTGTGTATTTCATTCCCTCCCCGAGTCAAATTCAGTGAGAATAAGGTTGACCCATTTCCTTTTGCCTTCCTAGTCTTCCCCTCCATTGTAACCCTTTTCCCTTGCCTCTTCTTAATGTATAGTTCACCCTATTCTGTCTTTCTCCATCTCCTCTCATTATATTCCTCTCTCATCTCTTAATTTCCCCTTTTAAGTATCATCCCTTCCTATTAAATTGGTCCTGTGCCCTCTATGTATACCTGTAAGCATATATACACAATTCACATATGTATTCATATGCCCGTATACCCTCCGATATATATATATTTCTGTTCCCTTCAACTATTTTCATACTAAGAAAAGGTTCATCAGTTACAATTATTGTTTTTCCATGTAGGAATGTTAATAGTTCAACTTTGATCAGTGGCTTATGATTTCTTTTCCCTGTTTACCTTCTCAAGCTTCTTTTGCTTCTTGTATCTGGATGTCAAATTTTCTATTCAACTCTGGTTTTTTCATCAAGAATGCTTGAAAGTCCTCTATTCCACTGAATGACCATATTTTCCTCTGAAAGATGCTACTCAGTTTTGCTGGGTAGGTGATTCTTGGTTTTAATCCCAGCTCCTCTGCCCTCCTGAATACTCTGTTCCAGGCCCTTCAATCCCTCAGTGTGGAAGCTGCCAGATCCTGTGTTTCCAAAATTTCCACGATTGTGTTTCCACAATATTCAAATTGTTTCTTCCTGGCTGCTTGTAATATTCTCTTCTTCATCTGGGAATTCTGGAACCTGGCTATAATATTATGAGGAGTTTTCTTTTTGGGATCTTTTTCAGGAGGTGATCGGTGGATTCTTTTGACCTCTAATTCGCCTTCTGGTTCTAAAACATCAGGGCAGTTTTCCTTGAGAATTTCTTGGAGGATGATTTCTAGGTTTTTTCCCTGATCATGGTTTTCAGGTAGTCCAGTAATTTTTAAATTATCTCTCCTAGATCTATTCTCCAGGTCAGTGGTTTTTCCCATGAGATATTTCACATTGCCTTCTATTCTTTCATTTGTTTGGATCTGTTTAACATCATCTTGATTTCTCTTAAAGTCACTAGCTTCTATTTGCTCCAATCTAAATCCAAGGAAAAAATTCTCCTCGTTGAGCTCTTGAGATTCTTTTTCCATCTGGCAAATTTGGCTTTTTAAGGCATTCCTCTCCTCATTGCCTTTTTGAGCCTCTTTTGCCAATTGAGTCAGTCTGTTTTTTAAAAAAAAGTGTGATTTTCCTCAGTCAGGCTGTTGACTCTCATTTCGTAATTTTCTTGCATCATTCTCATTTCTCTTCCCAGTTTTTCCTCCACTTCTCTTATCTGTTTCTTAAGGTCCTCTATGGCCTGTAACCAGCTCATATTTTCCTTTGAAGCTTTTGATGCAGGAGTTCTGACTTCACTGTCTTCCTCTTGTTCCATGCTTTGCTCCTTTTTGTCCCCAAAATAGGAGTCTAATGTTGGAGTCTTCTGTTTGTTTCGCTTTCTTTATCTGGTCATGTTGCTCCTCAGTCACTTGACCCCTTGGCTTTTTGCCACAACTCTGCCACCAGACAGGGGAATTTTCATCCCAAACGCTAGGGTTTTCTCAGCTGCTGGAGGTATTAGTTGGGTGCCCTCTCTGAGGCTTCCACACACTCTGGCAAGCTGGTCACGCACCCCAGGACCTCCACCCTAGACCACAATCCAGATCCAAGCAGGTTAAAGCAAGAGCGACTGGTCGCTTGGTCCCCCTACACTCTGAAGGCCAGGAGCTGAAGCTGCCACGTGGTGCTGGCTGTGCTGGGCATCTCAGCGGCTTCGCCGATGTGCTCCCAACTACTGGTCCCAAAGTCCACACTACACTGACCTCTCACTTTGTCCTTCGCATCTATGTGTTGATAAATCTGGAAACGGCCACAGCTGCTGGTGATCTGGAATCTCTCTGGCTGGGGGCTCATCAGGCCCGCCCTGGGGCTAAAACCTCGGCTCCTTAGTGGCTGGGCTTGGCTCCCAGAGCAGCTGCCGGCCTGCCAGGCTGTCCTCAGTGGGAGGTTAGCTTCTCTGTGTCGTTTTGTGGGTTCTGCAGCTCCAGAGTTTGTTTAGAGTCCCCATTTTACATGGATTGGGGAGGGTGGAAACCGGAGCCCCACGGAGGTCCTGATTCTACTCCGCCATCTTGAGTCTGCCCCCCAGGCATCTAGTTTTCAATACAAGGAACACAGATTATATGACATATCCCACTGATCTACCATTCTGTTTCTTAGCCAGTACCAAGTAGTTTTGATGATTAAATGCAAGCTTTTTAATGAATTGTTATTGGCCAAAAGTAATTTTAACTAGGAAATTGAGGGGAGAGGGAGCTGTACTTGTGACTTTTATTGGTGTGGGCAGATCCTGGCATGGAAATTCCCTTTACCAACAAGATCAGTAACTCATCTGTAATCATATGAAAAAAAAATGTTCCAAATCACTAATTACCAGAGAAATGCAGATTTATACGCTTCAACCTCATCCATTAGATAGGAAAAAATTGCAAAAAAAACCCCAAAAAACAAAAAACCCGAAAATGAGTAATGCTAAGGGAATTGTGGGAAAAGGTATACACCATGTTCTTGATTTGTACAGATAAAAAACTCCCTTGAAGTGATTGTATATGTTCAAAGTTGTAATTATTTAAAATATAGTAATTGTTTCCAACCCAATGGAAATATTCAGTGCAAATTTGAATGATGTGACCATTTGAAGGGATTCATTCTTCATATTGATCAGAACCTGACTATTAATGCATTGTGGGTAAAGCTGTCTATTGGGTTAGTCATTCTGGAAAGCAATTTGGAAACATGCCCCAAAAGTTATTAAACTGTACATACCTTTAGGTCAAGTTGACACCTGAGGAGATCAGAGAAAGAAGAAAACAAGCCATTTGTACAGAAATATTTAGAGCAGCTCATTCCATGATGGTGAAGAATAGAAAACTAAGCGGATGCTCCTCTATTGAGGATCAATGAACAAATGCGATCGAATGTTATTGTGCTGTAAGAAATGATGGGGATGGCTTCAGAGAAACCAGGGAAGAATTCTGTGAGCTGATGACAGTAAAGTACGCAGATCAGGGGACAACTTATACAGTGATACTCACACTGTAAAGATCAACCATTTCAAAAGATTTAAGAAATCTGACCTGTGTAGTGATTAGCCACAATTCCAGAGGATTCATTATGTGTTACCCATCTCCTGACAGAGAAGTAATGTACTCAGGCACAGATGAAGACATAGTTTTTGTATATGACTTGTGCAAAAATTCATTTTTCTTGACTATGCATTTTTGTTACAAGGGCTCTGTTTTTGTTTTTCTTTGTTTAATAGAAAGGAGAGTACTTTAATGTGAGGTAAAGGAAGTAGAGTTTTGTTAATTGGGAAAATTAAATTTAAAAAATAAAGTACTTTGCCAACTTTAAAAAACAAAAATATGATATTAAAATGAAATATAAAGTACTATAGTAATGTCAATTTGATTCATCTTAGAGAATAACTGATAACAGCTTTTCTTACAACAATCTAGGGAGGTAAGTAGTATGGATACTATCTTCTATTTTATAGATGAGTCATCTCTGGCCCAGTGAAGTTGCGATTTGTCTTGTCATATAGCTAATAAGTTATAAAACTGGTATTTGAACGCAAGTTTCAAAACGGTATCCAAGTTCAGTAGTCTTTCCTTGATATCACATGGCCTCTGAAGCAGCCATAATTTGAGGAGCCTGACTTCTGCTTACTCCCTTTTGGAGTAAGGTAACTCTAAAGCCATCTTTTTGCCAGCCGTTTGATGTTTGCAACAGAAACCATGTCCATGAGGACTTACCCTTTTTTTCTCTGGAACTTTCAACTTGGAACTGATCAGTTTGAGCAAGGGTCTCATGTGGCCAGTTCTAATAGGCCAACCCCAACAATGCTTTATTTTGTTCCCCTGCCATCTTCTTGCTAAA
Source organism: Petaurus breviceps papuanus (assembly GCF_028583685.1). Lineage (NCBI taxonomy): Eukaryota > Metazoa > Chordata > Mammalia > Diprotodontia > Petauridae > Petaurus > Petaurus breviceps. Next base: position 99,859,707 of record NW_027186296.1, on the reverse strand, counting down.
ATCGTTTATTTTAACATTATAGTTATTTTACCCCCTCCCTACCACCCTTCTGTTGAATGATCTTGTTACACAGAAGAATGAGGCAAAACACCCAAGCCTGTTCAACGGTGTATACGTTTCCTCTTAATAATCCCCCACCTTTGTTATGAGGAAGGCTGGTTTGTTTCATTATAGGTTCTCCAGGATCACTCTGAGCTGATTTCCTTTTAATGGTCTTTCATTTACAATCTTCAAGTAATTGTTTTGTACACTGCTTGGAAAGGGAAAGATCTAACCTCTAGACCTTGTATAGACATGATTCCACTCTATACAAGTTTAAACAAAATTTTTTTTGTGTTTCTTTAAATTATTCATCATTTCATACTGTATAATAATATTCTATTACATTCATATCATTTTTTTAGCCACTTCCCAGTTGAGTCTATAACAACATAGTAGAAAAGTGTTTGGATTAGAGTCAGGAGATCTGACTTCTTGAAATTCTGCCTGAAACTTATTAGCTATGACTATGGGAAACTAGCTTACAGGCTTGAACCTCAGTCTTTCACATCTACAAAAAGGGCGTAATGAAACATATACTATATGCCTCACAATATGGTTGTGAGACAAATGTTTTGTAAAAACTAAAGTGTTGTATGGTCGAATGATGTGAATTACTATTATAACTAATTCAAGGCTACCTGAGCTAGGGAGGGTGGAGATTTGTTCCCATATATTGTGTAGGCATATGCAATATTCACAGTGCCTTTACATATGACCACTTCAATTAAACTGACATTAAAATTAATCTGTCATATGGAAATTCGTTGTTTACACTGCAGAAGGGTGTTTCCATATAACTTTGGCTTCTCAGCTCCAACCTTTACTGAGAGAGTTAGTGTGCATTTATTTTTGTGGTTCAGTATTTCTTTCATAGCCTCAGTTTGCAGTTGTTACATAGCTGTCTTTGTTAAATATTTTCTCAGAATACTTTTAAAAATTAAACTAAGCCTTCTGTAGGTATTGCAGATGTTCAGGCTTGTTTGGAAAGATTTGAGTTTTCATGTGGTGTATGTTGTATACGTTTGTTTATTTAAAATCTTTTTGAATAGGGAAAGCGTAAAATCTCTTTTTCACATTACTGTGAATTACAGTAAGCTTAGAGGACCCTAAAACAGTTGTTTATGTGCTGTACAGGAAATATCTTCCACATCCCCCATTCATTTTGAGTATTAAAATAATAGGACTGAAAGTATAATGACTTACTGTTTCACCAAAAGCAAGTCAGAGTTATTATTAATTTTGACTGTATTTGTCAAAGTGTTTAGTCTGTGAGGTTCTAAAGTTTGATTTCTAAGTCAGAAAGAAAAGATCTGCCTTTAGGCTCAGAGCCAGGCAGTTTCTGACTGCATGGTATGTGGACACGTTCATCTGTACAAACTTTGATTTTAAATTCTGCCTACATTGCCATATCTTCTTTAGTCTTTGTTTCTGAAACAGTAAAATCCTGTAGATAATTGAAGGCTAGATATATTCTGCTTTTGAATACTGATTTCAAAGATTGCCAACTTCTTTTCTGCTAGAGTAACTGAGCTGCAAAGAATTGGCTTAGTTAGAACATCCTGGATATTTTACTGTATTTCCTTTTATGACTTGTTCTTGCTGGTTTTAATTAAAGGAAACCAAAACACTGCTTTTATTAGTGAGGTGTACATTAGCCAACACTTAATTTTAAATGTGTTCATTTGGCTGAGATTGTATACCAGTGTAAACCAATGTTTAATGAACAAATAGTTTGAAAGAATTCATGTTGAAATTTGCTACTCTTATTAAAAATATGCCTTGATAATATTGGTAAAATACTTAAGATAATATTTTCAGTAACTACTTCAAATCTGTATGGTAGGAGTAGTAATAATATGTATACTATCTGCCTGACAGGGTTGTTGTAAGGAAAGAACTTTGTAAACTTTAATTTACCATATAAACATAAGTATTATTATTAAAGAATCATCTGTAGATCTTACAGAATGTTCTCATATATAATATCTTTCTAATGTAGTTCAGTACTCTAACTTTAAAGTATTTACAGTAGTTGAGTTGTAGGTTTGATAATGTCTAGAAATAAAAATGGAGAAAATGTAAAAAGCTGTGAAACTGTTAATGTACAACTGAAGTGCCTGGAATATAGCAGTTGCTGTATAAATACTAGCTATAATAATAACAGATATTATTATTATTATCATTATTATTGTTATTGTTATTATTACATGTTATGCTACTCTGGCATGATTCTGGCATGAAGTTTTGATGGCTTTTCAATTCCAGATTTCATTTCTTAAGAGATTATAAATATAAGTTTTCTGTTTGTATTTCACTAATTATTATTGTTGTATTATATTTTGAAAATAAAATATAAATGAAAGTAAAAGAAGACTCATTTTAATCTTGAAAAACATTAATCACAGGTGTACTGGTTGGTGCAAGTTAGAAAAAGACAATTGATATTTTTAGTGTTCAGGAGACAGATACATTGTACCAGTACTTACTGTGATGCTGGACCATGTTTCTTCTGTAAAATGATGATAAAATAACTACATAATAAGATTATTTTTAGGGGAAAAGGGCCTAATATTATAATTATTTTGGAAAATAATAATGTACATAAAGATATTAGTATTGCTATGAAGTCTGAATTACATTTAGTTTCAATTTCTTTCATATTTAACCGACATTAAGTCTGGAAAGGAGCAATTTTCATTTGGTAAAAACCTGGTACGTCAGGTCAGTACCTGGGGGGTACGGTGGGCTGAGGAGACAGTCTGCTGGTTGAGAAATCTATAGCACCTTCTTCAGTTCCACTTAATGTTTCATTTTTTTTCAGTAGGGAAGAACTTCCATTAAGACTGCAAAGATCACATGAAGGCATGTTAGACCAGTGACCTTATAGAAACACCACTATTCTAATCACAGAAATAGCTAAGAAAAGGTAGATTGCAAGTGGAAGTCATAGTTTTGAGGTCATATTTTTGAAATGGGCCTACCCTCTGATAGAAAATATCTCTTATGCTTTTTTTGGTCTCCTGTCTGAACTTTTTTCCCCATCCATTTGCATCTTTTTATCCTTCAAGAGAGAAGACCCAAAGTTATAAGATCTTTAAGAAATATAAGGAGATATTTGCATCTTTAATGAACACAAATCAATGACTTAATTCCTCTTCCTGCCAGTTGCATAATAAGGCCTTATAGTTAATGCTTTTACAGTTTTAAAAAGGCAGTTCATAAATATTATGTAATTTGATTTTCACAGCCAAGAATTCAGCTAAAATTACTATGTATTTTATACATGAATTGACTTGAATAGATTGTGATATAACTCAAGATACCTTGACACTCATGTGGTAAAACTCAGACTGGAATTCAGATCTTTCAACTTGTGTTCCTGTACTATTTGTTCTATACCACTTATATAGTTGTTTGTAATTGAGTATAGTGTAAGCTAAGACCAGGATTGGGGAAATTGGTGGTGTTCCCTGAACTGTACGAATGGTACATTCGACAATCATAGCACATTAATCTCCACATCCATTTAAAATTAAACCCTGGAGAATTTATAAAAACCATTTTGCTGTCCCTAATATTTATAATAAATGTGCCCATTACCACTTTTCTTAATGACAAAAAGATCCAGTCCTGCCGAGAAAATGAGGTGTTAGAAAAGTAGAATTATGTTTATCACTAAACTTTCCAGAACAAAGTCCCTAGGTGAAATGGTATCTATTATGTAAGACAAACTTTGCATAAAGGATAATAGTAGCAGCAATAATAATAAACATTTATATAGCATTTTAAGATATTCAAAGTGCTGTGCATTAGTCATCTTATTTCGGCCTCATAACAACCCTGTGACGTGGGTGTCATTTTTATCCCCATTATACAGATAAGGATACTCTGAGACTGAGGGAGATTGTGACTTGTCCAGGGTTATATAGCTAGTGTCTGAGGTGGGGTTTGAACTCACTTCTTTCAGACATGGAAGTTCGTGACTTTACCTAGTAGTCTCAGCTAAAGTGCTTGTGAGTTTGTTTGGGTAGTTCAGGAACTGAGTTCCCTTGAGCAGGATCTAAGAGAGTCTGAATTTATGCCAGATTCATTCTGTAATGAGTGGTATTATGGTGAGCTTCCCAAGTAAATAGTAATTACATTGACTGGCCCATTGGAAAGAATTTTCTAGCCTCATGGTGAGTTGGTGATAGTTTGTGTGCACACTAGTGAGTTTATGGAACTTAAAGATTGGAATAAGCAGAGAGAGGGAGAGAGAAAATAAAATATAAAATTAAGCTTGAATTTATTCCTCATATTAACTGAATATTAAATAGATATAACATTTATACCTAGTATATTATTTTAACTATTATTATCCTTTACTTGAGTTTTGAACAGCTTCTTTATTAGTGTATTTGGCAAGTATAATGTGTATTTCATTATCCTATATTGCCATTTCTGCCAGGGAATCCAAGAGGCAAAATTGAGAGCATTCTACACAAAGGCATGGAGTTGGGAGATGGAGTGTTTTGAAGAACACCAAGTAATCTAGTATAACTAAATCATAGTTTGCATGGAAGAGAGCAAAGTATAGGAAGACTGAAAGGAAGTAGCCAGGTTGTGAAGGGCTATAAATGCTGAACAGAAGATTTTATATTTGATCTTAGAGGCAGTTAGAAGCCACTGGTGTTTATTGAATGGGGGAGTGACATTGATCATAACTATTCTTTAGTAAAGTCATGTAGGCAACTGAATAGAGGATGAAATGAAGTGAGAAAAGACTTGAAGGCAGGGAAACCAGCCAGAATTTGGAGTAGTTTAGGTGAGAAATTATAAGGGCCTGAAATATGGTTGTGGCTATGGGAATGAGGAAAAGGGGATCATGAGAGATGTTGTGAAGGTGGAAATGAAAAGACTTGACAACAGATTGAATGAGAATGAGCAGCCAAGTATGATAACAAGGTTGTGAGCCTAAGTAACTGGGAGAATTGTGGTGTCTTGATGGTAATAGGAAAATTGAGAGCAAGGGACAGTTTTGGGGAAAATGTAATGAGTTCCGTTTTAGACATGTTGAGTTTGAGATGCCTAAGAGACATGTCTTTGGGATGTCTTAAAGGATATTGGTGATTTGGGACTGGAGAACAGGAGAGAGACTAGTGTTATGCATAGGAACTGATGAGTTCACCAAGCAAGGTAGTATAGAACAGAGATTCTTAATCTGGGGTCCCTACACGTTATTTATTTAGTAAATTTTTTTATTCATTTTAAACTTAAGTACAAAATGAGAAAAAAAATCAGTGCCATGTGCACAGCAGAACACAAAAGAGAGGATTCAATATAAAACAATAAATTTTCATTTCAGGAAAACCTATATAATAAATACTACACATTGTTTTACAAACCTACCCAGCTTTTCTTTGCTTCCTTGTAGTTTTTCTTTTTTTCTCTGCTGTACACTTGTTACTTAATTTTTTTTTACCCTTTCTTTCTCCCCACCTAAAGAAGGCTACAATTAAATATGGATGTATATGTGTATACATAAATATCTATAAACATGCATATATATATACAGATATATACTCATAAACATAAATCTAAGACTGTATACTATGCATATTTCCACTTGTAATCTCTTTCTCTGAAGGTGGAGAGCATCTTCCTTCATAGATTCAAGTTTTTCCATGTTTTTCATAATCAACCAGCTCATTATTTCCTATACCACAACAGCATTCCAACATAGTCACATCCAATCTGAAAGATTATCTATGAAAACATTCCCAATTTTCTGCATTCCTTCTGTTCTTGGCTACATTAATTTTTTTGTACAAGAAAATTTTAATTCAAAATAACCAAAATTATCACTTTTACACCTCCTAATATAGTTTAAGGTCTGATACTTCTGAATCTCCTTCATTTACATCTTTTTTTCCCTGGTTTCTTTGAAGTTCCTGACCTTTCGCTCTTCCAAATGATCTTTGCTATTGCTATCTAACTTATTAAGATAATTTTTAGTACTTTTATTGGGATGGCATTGAATAAATACATTTGTTAGATAAAATTGCCATTAAAAATATATTGACATTGCTTACCCATGAATAATAAATATTACTTCAGTTCTTTAGATCTGCCCTTAATTGTATAAAAAGTGTTTATGCTCATAAGTTCCTGTGTCTCTTTTGGCATGTATCCTCTTTGATATTTTATACTGTCTAGTTATTTTAAATGGCCTAAAACAATATTGAATAATATTGCTCACACATAGTGTAGTTTCCCTATTTTTCTTTTTTGATTAAGCCAATTTTAGTTTTAACTTTGAGATCATAATTACTACCCCTGCTTGTTTTTACATAATAAATTCAGCTCCTGCCATTTCTTTTATCTTTGTGTGTATGTCTAATTTTTATTGTTTCCTGAAAACAGCGTATTGTTGAACTCAAAATTTTAATCTGCCATCCATTTCTGTTTTATGGATAAATTCTTCCCATTTCCATTCTAAGCTAGAATTACTTGTTGTGTATTTTCCTCTTTCTATTTTTCCTCACTATACTTCTTGCCCTATCCCTCCTCACTCCTCTACTTTACTTTTACCCACTATCTTGCCTTCCTGTTCTTTATTCTACCCACCCCTCTAAAAGTTCTTCCCTTATCCTCTCCCCCACCTTATCCCCTTGCCCTCTTATTTCTTTCTGAATTTAAAAGACTTTTTACATACATACATACATACATATGTCTATGTATGTATATAGTTCCCTCTTTAACCCATTCCCAGTGAGAGTAATGTTCCTGCACTACCTGCCTTCTCCCCTACTAGCTTCTTTTATATCAGTTCTTCCTTTTATGCCTCATTTGTATGAGATGTCCTTTTATCTTTCCCTACAGTTTTTTGTAGAATCACCCTATCATATAAAGCTGAACTCTAAATCTTTCTTTTACCCAAATAATGATAACAGTCATAAGAATACTGATAACAGGGGTGGCTAGGTGGCACAGTGAATACAGCATAGGTCCTGGAGTCAGGAGGACCTGAGTTCAAATCCAGCCTCAGACACTTAACACTTACTACCCATGTGACCTTAGGCAAGACACTTAGCCCAAATTGCCCTACCTTCCCCCCTCCAAAAAGGAAAAAAAAAAGAATACTGATAACATTTACACATATAGGAAATAAAGTTTGACCTTATTGAGTCTCTTATCATTGTTTTTTTGTTTTTGTTTTTGCTTTTTGGAGGGCAATTAGGGTTAAGTGATTTGCCCAAGGTCACACAGCTAGTAAATGTGTCAAGTGTCTAAGGCTGGATTTAAACTCAGGTCCCCCTGACTTCAGGGCCAGTGCTCTATTCACTGCGCCACCTAGCCACCCCCCTTATAATTGTTTTTTAGTGTTTACTTGATACTTCTGGATTTTGTCGAATTTTCCATTAAGTTCTGCTGTTTTGTTTTGTTTTTCACAAATACATGAATGTCTTTCAGGTCATTAAAGATATTTTTTTTCCATTCAGGATTATACTTAACTTTGCTGGATAAATTACCCTTGGTTGTAACCCCAGATCTTTTGCTCTGCAAAATGTAGTGTTACAAGACCTACGGTTCTTCAACATAATAGCTACTAGGTGTTGTATAATCCTTATTGTAGCATCATGACATTTACTTTGTTTTTTTTTTCTTGTTGCTTGCAATATTTTGATCTTTGTGGGAGCTTTTAAACTTGACTATGATATTCTTATAAGTTTTCCTACTGGGATCTCTTTCAGATGGTGATCAGTGGATTTTTTCTATTTCTGCTTTGCCTTGTTCTAGAACTTCAGGGCACCTTTCCTTGATAATTTCTTAAAATGCTTTATCAAGATTCTTTTTTTTTAATCATAATTTTCAGGTAGTCTGACTGTTCTTATATTAATTTTCTTGGATCTGTTCTCCATAACAGTTATTTTTCAGATGAAATGTTTTACATTCTCTTCTACTTTTTTCATTTTGATTTTGTTTTATTATTTCTTAGTATCTTAGAATGTCATTTCCCCCTGCCCACTTCTAGTTTTTAAGGAATTATCTTCTTCCTTAAGTTTTTCATTCTCTTTCAAGTTTGTTGACTGTCTTTTCATATCATCTTTATTTTCTTGAATTGCTCTTAATTTTTTTTCCTAATTTTTCCTTGATAGCTCTTATTTGTTTTTTTTGGAGGGGGAAAGGTAGGCCAATTGGGGTTAAGTGACTTGCCCAAGGTCACACAGCTAGCTTTTTGTGTTAGGTGTCTGAGGTCAGATTTGAACTCAGGTCTTCCTGACGCCAGGGCTGGTGCTCTATTCACTGTGCCACCTAGCTGCCCCTATCTCTTTTTATCCCTCCTAATTCTTCTACTTTACTTCTGCCCACTACTTTGCTGTCCTATTACTTTAACTTACTTCCCCACCTAAGATCCCTCCTTTGTCCTCTCTCCCACTTTAAAATCCCTGCCCTGTCCTCCCCCCTTCCCTTATTCCCTTAGCTTTTTATTTCTTTCTGAATTTTGAAGATTTTTATGCCTTTCTAAGTATGTATGTATGGTTTCTTTAACACATTTATAATGAAAGTAGGATTCCAAAACCAGTAGCCCTCCTCCCCTGTCTAGTTCCTCTGTGTCATTTTTTCCTCTTGCACCTCTTTTGTATGAGGTAATTACTCCTTTCGTAGATGGTTTACTTTTTTTAGTGTCTCTTCATACTCAGCTCTACCCTAGTCTTTCTTTCAGACTACCCAATTACTAATAACAATCGTTGACATACATTTTACATTTCTTCCTATAAAAAGTAAACAGTCTGTCCTAATTGAGTCTCTTGTAACTAGTCTTTGATGTTTGCCTTATATTTCTCTTGGATCTTGTATGTCACATTTTCTGTTGATTTCAGGTCTTTTTTGCAACAAAATCCTGAAAGTGTGGCAATTCATTGAATATCCTTTTTTTTAATTCAGGATTATGATCAGCTTAGCTGGGAATGATATTTTTAGTCTCAACCCCAGTGTAATAGTAATGGAATTTAAAGATCCCCCTGTTTTGGCTTGGTTTTTGGTTTGATTGTGTTAAAACCCAGAGTTTGTGAATCCCACTTGTGGGATGGACTTGTTGACATGAAAAGAGAGGGCTGAACTGGGAGGAGCTGGTGGCATAAATTTAGAGAGACACAATAAAAAGAGAGAGGCAGAAGAATTTTTTGGAAGCAGCATCTTGGAGGCAGAGACAAACTGAGGATTGCTGAGGGCCAGTTTGAATTGCCCAGGACTTTTGAGAGCTGCCACCCGGAGCTGCCAAGGACTGAGGAGACATGGCTGTTATGCTGGTACTTTGTCTGTCTGTTTTGATGTTGTTTTGCCAGATTTTTCCACTGGTGAAAGACAGTCTTGTTGTTGCAAAAGTTTTGTACCTTGCTGTTGGTTCAGATCTCCTAAGACTGTTCTGCAGACAGAGAATGAATTAATGAAGATACTGGCAATATATCTTGTGGCCTTGCTAAGCTTTGTCTCCCCAGGAACAAAGATTGCTGAGAACTTGCCTTGGGTCAAGATGAAGAAAAGACCTCTCTTTGGGTATTAAATGCTGTACTTAAGCTTGTTGTAACTCTGGGGTAGATGGCCTATTCAGTTGTAATCCAAGGGTAGGGAACTTTTGACTTTTTTGTGCTCTGTGATTGAACAAATGAATGTACTTTACTTATGATTGGAAACTAATCTCCATTTGAGAAGAGGGGCTTTGTGATGGACTAAATGAAGGTACAGCCTAGGGGTGGAGTAGTATTTAGAAGAGGGACTTTGTGATTTATTAAATGAATGTAATGTCCAGGGGTGGGGTAGTACTTAGAGATTATTGAATTACACTTGGTAAATGCTGTATTTTGAATGATGTCATATTTTGATTTTCTCTGTTCTTAATTTTTCACTGAATAAAATGGAGAGCACCTATGCTGGTATTTTGAATCTTGGGAAGTTGCCTTTGCTTGGCATTACACCCAGTTCTTTTGCTCTTCCATATATAGTATTCTAAGACCTGTGATCTTTCAGCATAGCAGCTACTAGGTCTTGTGTGATTCTAATTGTGGCTCCACCACATTTGGGTTGTTTTTTTTTTTTTTCTTGTTGCTTGTAACATTTTCTCCTTGAGATGGGGGTTTTCAAATTTGAATATGATGTTCCTGTTCCTCATAGGATCTTTTTCAGGTAGTGATCAGTGGGTTTTTTCTATTTCTATTTTTCCCTTATTGTTCTAACACTTCAGGACAGTTGTCTTTAATTGTTTCTTGTATTATTGTATCAAGTTTTTGATCATAGCTTTCATATAGTCTGATTATTCTTATGTTTTCTCTTCTTAATATGTTCTCCAGATCAGTTGTTTTTCTTATGAGATGTTTCACATTCTTTATTTTTTTATTCTTTCTATTTTGTTTTATTATTTCTTGTTTTTTTTTTAATTTCACTGACTTATCCTTGATCAGTTCTAATTTTCAAGGAGTCATTTTCTTCCTTAAGATTCTGGATCTCCTTTTCCGATTGGTTGACTTCCTTTTCATAATCTTCTTGTTTTTCTTGGATTGTTCTTATTTAAAAAAAAATTTTCCTTAATATCTCTCATTTGATTTTTAAAATCTTTTTAAGTTCTTCTATGAATTCTTTTTGGTCAGATGACCATTTGACAGTACTCTTTAGGTAGGAGCGGCTTTTTTTTGCTTCAGTATCCTCTTCTGAAGATGAACCCCATTCTTCTCTATTTCCATAATAACTTTCTGTGCTTATGCTCTTTCTCCTTTGCCTACTCATTTAAAAAAAATTATAGCACCTTGTTATTGTAATCACTTCTAGTCCTGGTGTATGGGGGATGATGTCTCTGGCCTCAGATACTCCTTTAGTTCTCCCCTCTGGACTGCCAAAACCAAGCCCTCCTGTAAGTACCCCCAGCCAATAGCATCCCTGCTCCTCTGCTTCTGTACTCATTGGGCCTGTGCTGGTTCCTTCTTGCTGAGGTCCATGTCTCAGACAGCACAGCTTAGCCTGGTGTCACTTATCAGCAGTGGTTTCTTCAGTCTTCCCTGCTTAGATACCCACTCCTCACACTGTCCAAAAGGTGATAATTCCTGTGGCTGGGACTGAGGCTACATCCCAACCCTGCTAACCACAGGGCTTGCTGCTTGCTATTCCAGTGGAATTAATCTGGAGGTGTTTACAATTCACAGGGACCAAACCTTGGATCTTTTTTGGTTGTCCCACAAGGACCACTGTTCTTTCCCAGCTCTTCTTTATTTTTACCACCCTATGTTCTCCCTAAGGCACTATTTTGTTTGATTTGCGGAGAAAATCTGGAGAGCTTGGAATTTTCTGACCTACTGTAGCAGCAAGCACCCCACCGTCCCCAGGGTGGCTGCTCACACAGGTTCTTAGATCTGCTTTGATAAAGGAAAGCAACTCAAAATGGGTTAACAAGCTTATTTTAATCAAACATGTATCGTTTACCTAGTACAGGGGAAAGAGGTCAGCACCCCGAACTTCAGAATATACAGACAGAATTATCAAGACAGAAACAGATCAAGTAGACAGATTTCAAACTGTCCAACCATTACATCCATACCCAGTCAACATCTGGGTTTCAAAGCTGGGGGCTCTGGACAACGGCTTCCCATAATCCATATCAAATCACAGAACACTTCTCAAAGTGAGCCCCAAAACAAAGCTACACATCAGGGCTTATATAGCCTTCTCCTGGCTCAGAGAATGTAACAACCTTATTGACTCCCTGGCCAATCAAGAAGTATCTACTGAAAAACAAGCCTCCCACCCCAGGCTCCAGGTGCACTTTAGCCTAGGGGCAGGGAAGATCTTTAAAATTTACATTCCCATTACATTCGGCCCCAAGATCTTTGATGCCCATAGCATAGTCAATTTACTTTTGAATCAGCACTAAACATCTCTTAGGTCACATTTTCAAGACACAGAACTGAAGTTACCAAAGTGGCCACTGGGCCTTAAACAAACACAAAATACATTGTATTACTACTTCAATTCAAAACAAGAGGCCAAATAAAGTTCTCTTGGGGGGAGGGAGGTGTCCTTCCCTTTACACAGCTTCCAGCCCCTGCTTCCAAGTACAGAGAGGGGGCTGGGCAACAAAACCAACAAGGTAGCGTCCCTGGGGATCCAAGGCACTTCATCCCACCCACCATAGTCACAAGTCCATCCTCCCCCTGGGTCCCAAACTGTGGGATGCAGCAAGGAAACACATTCAGTGCCCCTGCTTTGCTGCTCAGTTCTTATCTTTTCCTGTGGCTGAATTCCGAACTCCTGGGTTCCTTCTCCTCCTGCAGGCGGCAGCCACTCCTGGCTTCTGCCCAGGTCCCAATGCAGGCAGCTCACCATTCCTGCTCTCAGCTCAGTGAAGTCCCCATGCAGGCCATTCTTCTCTCCTGCTCCACAGAGTCACAGCTACCACAACTGGGAAACAAACAATTATCCCAGCCCTCATACTTACCTTTTACTCTGCAGATCCTGTTCGTGAGGCCATTTTGCGGCAAGCACCCCAAGCGTCCTCAGGGCGTTTACCAACACAGGTTCTTGGATCTGCTTTGATAAAGGAAAGCAACTCAAAATGGGTTAACAAGCTTACTTTAATCAGTCAAACATATATCAGTTTACCTCTTTCAGGGGCAAAAGGTCAGCATCCTGAACTTCAAAGTATACAGGCAGAATTAATCAAGACAGAAACAGATCAAGTAGACAGCTTTCCAAACTGTCCAGCCGTTACATCCATACCCAATCAACATCTGGGTTTCAAAGCCGGGGGGCTCTGGACAGTGGCTTCCCATAATCCATATCAAATCACAGAACACTTCTCAAAGTGAGCCCCAAAACAAAGCTACACATCAGGGCTTATATAGCCTTCTCCTGGCTCAGAGAATGTAACAACCTTATTGACTCCCTGGCCAATCAAGAAGTATCTACTGAAAAACAAGCCTCCCACCCCAGGTTCCAGGTGCACTTTAGCGTAGGGCCAAGGAAGATCTTTAAAATTTACATTCCCATTACACCTACCCTGCCATCTTCCCAGAATCCTTTCATCATCTCATAGTTCGAGTTCTATAATAATGCAAAGGTGGGTCTGCCTGCCACAAATACTTCCCCACTCTCGTCCATATTCCATTTAGCTGCCAAGAAGTTGAACCCTTGAGGAATTGCCATGAACAGTTTAGGACCTTGAAGAAGGTCTTTACACAATCTAGTCACCTACCTTCCTCAATGTACAAGTTCCTCTCAAGTACAGACATGTTGCCTCCTTACTCAATATTTCAGTGGCTCTTTATCCCCTCCAGAATCAAATACAAAATCTTCTGTTTGCATTCAAAGCCTTTATAACCTAGCTCCCCCACATCTACTTTTCCAGTCCTCTTGCACCCTACTCTCTGCCATCTGCTCCTCAATTTAGTGACCTGGGTCTCTTTGATGTTCAGTGAACAAGATATTCTCCATCTCAGCTCCAGGCATTTCCTCTGGCAGTCCTCCATGCCTAGAATACTCTCCCTTATCTCTGTCCCTTGGCTTCCTTTGCTTAGTCCCAAATAAAATTCTATCTTCTATAGAAAGTTTTTTCTAACCCCTCAATTCTAGTACCCTCCTTCTGTTATTTACTTCCTAGCTATCCTTTATGTAGCTTGTGTGTGTGTGTTTGCTTGTTTCTTCCATTAGATTGTGAGTTCCTTGAGGGCAGAGGAGTAGGTCACGTGAGTTTTAGGATTTTTGAGGAAGCATCAATTTGTATATTAAAGTCCTCTAGAATGAAGACAAGAGTTGTGGTCAGAGATGGAAACCAGGCCTGAAATTACTGAAGAGAGGACAAAGTGGTAGCTGATTATATAATGGCCACCAGGATCTGAATTGGACAGTAATTTGTATAGCATGAACCTTGAAGGAGAAAATTGTGTTGGGTGAGGGTGATATTGACAGTGGGGAGCAAGAAGTGCAATCCAACTTCCCAAACTAGCAATACAAGTGAAGGTGAAAATCCTAGAAAGGAAGGTGGTGGTCAGAGTGCGGTGTTTTGAGGGAGCCAGATCCTGATGAGTATATGATAAGAGTGAGAGAGAAAAAAAAGGTTTAGGAAGGAATACATTTTTTTGTCATTTTTATTTTTGTTTTTGGAGCATACGTTGCTGGGAGGGGGGGATTCAATGGAAGAGATGGGCAGATCTAGAGTAGGATATTTTTGGGGAACCACTAAGCTAAATGTGAAGAATTGAGTATAGGGAAATGAAGATTCAGAATGACCGGAACAAGAAGAGTTTAAAAGTTTGAGAGCATGCTAGCCAGTGAGGAATGAGCCTGTGCAGAGTGTGAATTGTTGGAGAGTGGTCCATTGAGGGAGGTAGGTGACTAGACTGTGTAAAGACCTCCCTCAAGGACCTAAACTGTTTATGGTAATTCCTTAAGATTCAACCTCCTGGCAGATTGTATTGTAATTTGGAGGGTCTACCTCACAGAAGGCAGATTCCCTCATTGTCCTAATTATTGACACCTGGAGATGTTCTAGTTTATAGTGTCCTTCCTAAATGTGGTGCCCAGTGCTAATACAATAATCCAGATATAATTTGGTCATAGCAGAATACAGTGGAATAGTCACCGCCCTCATTCTATTAATTGTGCAGTTGCAGCCCAAGTTTTCTTTAGTTTGCCATTTTACGCTGTTAATTCACTGAATCTTTCATCTACCAAAACTCCCTAGGTGTTTTGTATTTGAACTGCTGTCAAGCCACATTTTCCTTATTCTCTACTTGAATAATTTTTTTAACCTCAATATATAGCACTGTACATTCATCCCTATTATATTCTACTGTGTATTTAGGTTTCCATCATTATCTAGGTGCAGAGTCACTGATAAACTTCTCTAAACTAAGCTACTGTATGTTATCAGATGGTAGATCCCAGTCTATAATAGGGATTATCCTCACTTTCCCACCAAGTTAGAACTTGTCAGTTGAATTATCCTTATAAGACCTCCAGGTCACTTCTAGGTCAAGATGAGGCATCATTGTAGGGCTTTTTTAGATGCGAATTATGTAAGATAATAAAAGCACATAGAGGGTTTGCAATCTGGACTTTTGGAGGAAGAACCCACATTAACAAGATCATTGATCTATTCATTGGAATATAAATGAACTAAGTATCAACTTAAGAAATCAGTAGTTTCTGTCAGCTTTTCGTGATCTTTCTGGATCTGAATTCCATCATCCAGCATAGCAGCTATCACTTCTAGTTTTGTGTCATCTGTAAGTTTTATAGATACAATATTTATCTTGTCATCTAAGTCACTGATGAAAAGGTTCAACAGGCACAGAACTCTGCAGTAGTTTACTAGAGACTTCTCTGTAAGTTAACTTTTAACTATTATTTATATTTCCCCTCGGTCATTCAGCTGGTTTCTGCTTCTCTTGCCTGATCTTATCCCTTTTTATCTTCTCTTTCAGTTGTGACTTTTCAAATGTATCTTTTTTTTCTACTGTCCTATTTTATGCATAATTATGTTAAGGAATGTTAACTCCAGGATGGGTTCACATCTGTCCTGTGGAACAAAGCACATGATTTATGACAGCCATTTTCCTTTCTACTCAGAGGGACACTTTCTCATATCTGAGAGGTTGTATTTTTTAAGGCTGTATTTTGAATAGATGAGACTCTTAGGCACCTGAATAAGTTGTGCGTTATTGTCACCATAGTTTCTATTGTATCTAGTTGTTAAAATAAATTTCTCTATCAAGAACTTTTACTTCTTTAGCATTTTTTGGTTCTAAGAGAAGTTGGACATATATACAGTTGCAGTAGAAAGCTTTGTATCTCTAAAAGAACAGCTGCTTATGAAACACCTGCTGCTCAATTTGAAACTGTACCCAAAGGTCTATAAAACTGCATACCCTTTGATCCAGCAATGCCACTACTAGGTTTGTATCCCAAAGAGATCATAAAAAAGGGAAAAGGACCCACTTGCACAAAAATATTTATAGCAGATCTTTTTGTGATCTATAAGATGATGATGAGAAGGTAGATGTTGGAAAAACCTGGAAAAGCTTACATGAACTGATGCTGAGTAAAGTGACCAGAACCAGGAAAATATTGTACACAGTAATAGCAACATTGTTTGATGATCAACTGTTATAGACTTAGCAATTCTCAGCAATACAATGACACAAGACAATTCCAAAAGACTAGTGATGGAAAATGCTATCCACATCCAGAGAAAGAACTGTGGAGTCTGAATGCAGCTCAGAGCATACTATTTTCACTTTTTTTGTTGTTCTTTCTCATACTTTTTCCCTTTTGTTCTGATTCTTCTTTCACGACATGACTAATGTGGAAATATGTTTAACATGATTGTATAACGTGTATCAGATTGTTTGCTGTCTTGGGAAGGGGAGAAGGAAAGGAGGGAGAAAGAAAAATTTGGAAATCAAAATCTCACAAAAATGAATTTGAAAACTATCTTTCCATGTAATTGGAAAAAATAAAATAATATTCCCCTCCTCTAAAAAAGAAACACCTACTGCTAACTTTCGGAGCCTTTGTATGAAACAATGTAATATTTACTTTGACCTCAGATGATGACCATATGTTTACTATTTTTTCAAGTGAAAATAGTTTGAAAGAATTATTTAATTACAATGGAGTACTTTTGTGGCCATGACCTGGATTATTATCTTGTATAAGTGTTTTTAAGAGATTAATACTTGGGTGAGGCACTTGAAGTAACATGCCAAACCAAAGTGGTAAATAGAGTTGTCCCAGAATGAGTGGGTCAATGAGGGCTCTGGGCTTAGAGAAGTTACTCTTTGTGTCTTCTCACTCTGCCTACCCCAATACTTCTCCTAGTAACATGTGTGTGTGTTTATGTATACATATATACATGTGTGTATGTATGTATGTGTATATATACACACACACATACACACACAGGTGAAATCAAGATTAATTGGTCATCAGGGGCAACCTTGAAAGTGAAAAATAATCACAATGCTTACACCCTAGAAGATGGGTAAAAATGAAGAGAAGCTGCTCCATTAACCTTGCTTTGATACTTGATGCTTACAGATTTATTGTAGGTATATATATATATATATAAGGGTATTGGATTTTATCACATTTATTTAAGCCTGAGCCATCTCCTGTTCCTCACTTGGTTGTATCACAGCAGACCTTTCAACACAGAGGGCTGAGTATGGTCCTGTAATACCTTAGAGTTGGCTGCCAAGGTGAGAACCATAAGAATATGGGAATGACTCCACTTCTAGGCAGTCAGTAAAGAGTGTTTTGCCAGAACACATGGACAAGATTAAGAGGAGAGGCATGTGGAGTTCCATTGAAAGCATGTATATTTTTTAAAATTTGGATAAGGTCAAGTGCAGAAATCTAATTACTAAAAGTGTCACTAAATTATGTTGTAGTGATCACAACTATTAAGTATTTCCTAACTTTTAGCCTAGATCATTCTTTGATAGAATAAGAGCAGAGACACAGCCCAGCAGAAACTCAGGAATAGAATCTGGTGAGAATAGAGTCAAGAGAACAGAAGCTGAGCCTGGGGAAGGCTGGAGAAAGGCTGAGGGGAGCAGAAGTTGGAGAGCAGAGCCTCGGGCCTTCAGAGGAGATGGAGGAGAGTAGTCCAGAATTAACAGAGGCATGGCAATGGGAGAAAAGCTCTGGGGAAGCTCAAGAACAAAATGGGAAACCAGTAGAACCTCAAGAACAGATTTCTGTGGGATGTGAAATGGGAGAATGTAGACTAGGCCCAGGAGAAGAAAGCACAAGATATTCAGGGGAATCCAAGACAGAACAGAAACTAATGCAGAGGACATCCAGGGAGAGCTCAGGACTTTTGGAGACACAGAAATGTCAGCTAAATCCTAGGGAGTTTCAAAAACCAAGCTCAGGAGTAATGGAGGCACCAGAAATGAGACTGAATCTAGGAGAGGATGGAGAGAAGAGTTCTAGACAGATGGAAGGACAGAAATGGAGAATGAACTCTGGGAAGGCTCTAGAACAGAATCCTGGGAGATCAGAGGCTCAAGAACAGAAGCCTCAGTGATTTCAGGTTCTAGAGATAAGAAGTTGGGGGTGCCTGGGGTAGAGGCTGGAGAAAGGAGGATAGATGTTGCTGAAGAGAAAGCTGGGGATGGAGGCAAGATGGTGAGCTCTCCAACCAAGCTCCTCTCTCTTAAGGAAGTTGTAAGCAGAAACCCAGGGCCTCAGCACCACTTACCATCCTCAGTGTCTCCCCTACCCCCCTGCTCCACCAGCTTCTCAACCCTCAGGGATGACATGTCTCCTGTTCTGTGGGATAAAATCTGGGTCTAGGTCAGGAGCCTCATGCCACAATAGACACTTCAGGAAGTCTAGGCCCGAGCAGCCTCTGCCCCACCTGAACCCCAAATCCCTGGCCCTAGAAAGAAGCAGTACCTCACTGCTGAAGAGATAGTGATACTTGCTGGTGCTTGGGGGTTTACCTCCATCTCAGCTGAAGCTGCCTCCCCAGGAGGTCCCCTGAGAGACATCATAAACAGCTCAAAATTTCATTTAATGAGTCAGCCGTGGAGACCACCTATTATTACCCTTCTGAGAATTGTGTGCTAGAGGACTTAGGCCTTTATCCTGAAGTCTGACCCCCCCACCCCACTCCCCACCCCCATGAATAGGAAGATGAGGAATTTTTCTGCTACTGCAAAGGGTGAAGTCCTGCAGACTAAGGCTCTGCTGGGAATGTGGCCTGCTGCTGGTAACCTTTCCACCTGGGAGGCCAGAACTCCTGCCCACTCCCAAGAGTTTAAAATGCCTTGTCCATCCTTCTTCGAGGTTGCTGTCCTGACAGACCCCCATAAAATGAGATTCCAGGAGGAGTAATCCCATATACTGTCCTTCTCTACTTCTCCTTCCTTGTGCTCTAAGAGGGGAGAGACCACCCTCCCTTCCCCCCCCCAAAGAAAAAAGAAGGGAGGGAAGCAGAGTTGTCTCGACTGCTCATGAGCTTGGACCTGAGTCTTGTGTTGTTTTTTCCCTTGATTGGTTAGGCCAAATAAAGTCTGTTCTCTGGTAAAAAATTAAATTTAATTTAAAAAAAAGCATATGGTTAATAAAATCTTTGCTTGTAATTTCTAAGGTTCAAGCATGGTGTCAACATAAGCAGTAGTAATGCTTGATCTTAACTTGAGCTTAACTAAAACAAGAGGTTAATGAAGGAAGTTGTTGTGTGAAATGATAGAAATTCTGATAAAATTACATAAGTATCTACCAAATCATTTATTTTGACATTAAAATGTTTTATGTGTTGATTTTTGAAGCAGGAGAATTACCTTCCCTATTACCTTTTAAATTAATATTAAAATCACTAGACATTCCCTGGATACAGTATTGAGCCCTCTTGGGGGGATGACATTTGATATTAATATTTTGCTATAGGTAATTTATACCACATAATTGAATTTATCTATTCTAAAGGGGTATTTGGAGCATTAAATCTGAAACCATTTGACCTTTAATGTGAAAAATCATTCCTTGTTTACTTGAAGTGCTGTTGGGAATTTCTTAGTCTCTACAGAATTTTCTAATGTGTTAAGGGAAAATGTGTAAAATAAATCCTTATACATAGAAAACTGCTTTATTTTTAGGTCCTGTGCTCCTAATGCAGTGTTATTATTTTGCTTCACGATATCATTCTCAGAGATCTCTAACTCAGTAGACTGTCTTACTGTAAAAATGATGAGTCAGCAGAGGACCTCATTGTAGGTGTTCGTGCTTATATAGTAGGGTGGTGTGCAGAGAAGGTTTAAGTCAGATGTATAAATGAATTTTATAAATAAATAAATAAAACTGAAGATTTTAAGTTACTAATTTATAGAATTGTTTTGTCCATATTACAACATGCATTAAGAGCTTGTCCTTTACTGTGTATATCTGGGACCAACAGTAATAATAGATGGACAATGAATTATGTCTTGAGTTAAACAAGAAGAGAGTAAAGCTGGATTTACCTTCAGAAAATTGCACAACTCTTTTAATGACCCCACTCTTCCCATAAAAGCAAAGGCCAATCTTTTTAATACCAAATCCACATTCAGTCAGTGTTAGTGTCAGTGTTTGTATATGGCAGAGAATACAGCAGTTTCCAAAGAATTTAAAATGATTATCATGCATAGGGAAATGGAAAGGTTTATGAAAGGAAGATGGGTTGGTTATATATATATAGAGAGAGAGAGACACACAGAGTGCTCTACTGGTATACCCCCTATGATGTCAAGAGAAAGAAAGGAAGGCCTCCAGCATGTTAAGTGGTTCCCCTTTGGTGAATTTATGGGAGGAATTGGGCAGGCGTCACAGAGGACATCTTCCACAGTCCAGTAAAATGCTAGAATTTGCCTTGGGTGATTTAAATTTGGATTAAGGTGACTTGGCTCTGCTGCTTACTACCTGCACCACACTGGACACACTTAACCTCTCTGGACTTTGGTTTCCTCATGAGGCCCAAGGCTTCTTTCAGTTCTAAATTAGAGATGCTTTGAGTTTATGTGGTGATGAAGGAAACTGCTACTTGAATAGGCATTTAGAGTATTATTTTGTGTAATTATTTGTTGATTAAATTGTTTACCTTGTAACATTTCATAATGTTGCTATTCCAAAGGCCAACATATAATCATTTCAGGATACCCTAATTTTGACTCCAAATGTCTTTTCTTTGGAGATTCCAGTTCAGTTTTTTGTTTAAATAATACTAAGAATAGTAGTTTAATATACAGTCTTTGGATTGTTTTATTTGATTGCAGTTGATGAAGAACGAGTTAATGAGCTCGACCGATTACGGGTACTTTACAAGAGAACAATTATGCCTTACAACATATATAAAAAACGACAGAAAGGACCAAGTGACGAAGCCATCGTTCAACAGTATGCAGACTTGGTGGGACAGACCTGTTCAGAAAGAATGTTACTGTTTAGAAGCTAAAAAAAAAGAATTATTAAAGAATTAATAGTCAACCTCAACCTTGGGTATGACATGATTGCGCTCCATTTTATTATGATTGACACACTTCTATGTTAATAGAGTCACAGGATAATATTGCAACCATCTAAAATTATGCATCTTATTTTAACTATTATATGACTCTCTTGAAATATTTAAAGTGAAATGTTTGTGAAGTATGTAATATAGAGAGAGATTTTTAAAAATATGCCTAGATATTTAGTCTTATACTTAAGATTTTGTAAGGTTGGGGATTTTTTTTTTATTCAATCTACATTAGACTTGTCATCTGTTGATTCTTTGTGGTAAATAAAAAATATTAAGATTCATGTAAGTGATTTGAATCATAGATGTGCTTTGATTTTTCTTCTGGCAAAATTAAAGCATGCTATTTGCCTCAAGTCAATTAAATGACAGTAATTTCAGTAAAAAAATTTCCACAAGGTGCATTTGAAATCTAAGGCATTAGGTTTTAGCAGACTTGTCTTTTTGAGGAATATATGTATGTGTTACTTAATCCTATAGGTTATATATTACATAATAATCTTATGTAATGAAGCTGGATAGTTCTTTTAAAAACAGAAATAGGAACATTAGACCTTTTTATTTTAAATATTTTATCTTCTGAAATTGCAGTAATCTTTTTTAGGCAACTGTTTAGCATTTCTCATGATCCAAGTTCTGTAGAAGTCAAAGGTTGAGTCAGACATTCCACATGGGTTCTCTCCTTGAATATGACACCTGACTTGGGTTACTGATGAAAAATTAAGCTCTACCAAGAATAATATTTAATGAGACATAAATCCGAAGGTAGTCATTCTTATGTCTGAGTGCCTTCTGTCATTTCCTTGTCATAAAATTAATTTGAGACTTTTTAGAATGCATAACTATTTTTCTATTGTAATAGTCTAAAATAGTGTTTTTTTTTCAAAACTTTTCTTGTCACAAACTACTTGTATGACTTATATTATTTAGGAAGAGGAATCACCCATCCTTCCTTTCTTCACGAAGTCTTCTACTTCAGCTCAGGAGGAAGACCAAAGTCAATCTTTTTAAGTGTTGCTGGGTTTAGTACTGAATGATGCAGAATATTCTTTTCATCAAAGGCTGGGAGCATATCCCTTCCCTTGTTCCCAGTCATCAAGCCAGCAAGCCAGCCACAATTTTTACTTATAGCTCCTTGTCTACTTGCAGTCTTCTTTGTGCTTATTCTTCTTTTCTCAATAAAATTAGGAATTTGAAACTCAGTCAAAAGCCTGATAGGAGATATATACTGTGCATTTGGTTTAGACTTTTACCTAAGACATGCGATATTCAAATGTCATAATTGAGAACACTTTTCACTTGACCCAAACAATATTAAGTAATGTAAGCAATTTTTTGCATACAAATGAAGGCTGCTCCCTTCAAGGTCACCACTTTGGGAGGCCATACACTTCCAATAATGCTTCCATTGCAAAAAGCATTTGAGTACTCTTCTTTGGGCAGTTTGCTTCACAGATTGGGGTACATTGTTTTGATTACCCATAGTGGTAGTAAGAATTAATATGTTTTTTGGTACTAAATAAAGTGTAGCTATTATTAAGTAATGAGACTGATTTCTTGCCTGGCTTAGACATAAACTAATTTTAACAGCAGTTCCTAAAGATGAGTTCCAAAAATATTTTGAGCAGTATCAGCATTATTGAAATGAGCTCCCAAGATCTCTACTTGGAATGACATTTGTGCAAATGTGTTAGTCCTGTTTGTTTAAAAGGAAAAAAAAAATCTCATAACTTTATAATGACACTTTATCATATAATATTTGGAAAGAACACATGAAGCTTAAGACTAAAACTTACTCTTCAGCACCATGCAATAAAAGTCTCCACTACTACAAAATCCAATATAGGCACTATTCTTTGTAAGGGGATTCATTACTGGCAGAACACATAATTTCTTACATTGGCTCATGTTATAGATTCCTGAGTCTAGCACTGTAGCATGATTTTAGTGAATTTACAAAACAAATTGGATTTGGAGTTCCCTTATCTAAAAGCTATATGTATATGTATGAATATACAGTCTTCTCTTTAAAATTAACATGAACAGCAATTTTTTTTTCAAAAGTTAAAGTTTTATTCTTTTACCCCAAAGCTTGCTGAGACTAAAAGGGCTATTTTGGGGAAAAGGAACCCCAAAAAAGAGGTATCTGAGGTTTGGGGTTAGCAAACCATTTTGTTAAGAAATTGACCTGTTATTTTATGTTGGTAGGTCATTAATTTAAGGGCATCATGAGAACCATAAAAAAGTCATAGTATTTCATTTCAAAATTCTGAATCTACAACTGTACTACTGACCCTTCCAGATTATTAATAAATTTATGCCTTCATGTCATGGAACAGAGCTGTAGGGTATGTCTACCATTTCATTTTTATTTTTTCTTAGCTTTTCACTATCTTAAAAAATGTTTATTTGGGTTTTTAACACTCAAAAACATTGAGGTTAAGTTCTAACGCCCATGTTCTTCTTGGTTTCAGTTATTTAAGTGAGGAATATTATAAATGTAAGTAAGTCTTCAACACTGTTTAGTCTATTTTAAAAATTATTTTGATAATACCAAGTGCATGTATTATGTTTAATGTAGAATATATGACCTTAAATGAGCTATTCAGAATGTCTGAATAACTTTAAGTTTTGATATTTAGGCAGTGGATTATTTTAGTATAAATAAAGAAGGAAAATGACTGTAATTGCCAGGTAACTAAAAGTAACTAATGTTGTCAGCTTGAAATGAAAAAGAAATAATAATAATTGAAAAATGCTATTTTAATTGCTAGGTACTTGAATATATTCATTTTCAGTGAATGTAAGATGAGGACTACATGTTGTGAATTTATTGCTTTTGTAAATGCTTTTTGAACACTCTACTTGATGAAACCTAATGGAAAAAATAAAGCTATTTCTATCTACTATTGTTGTCATCAATAAGAACTTATGTGACTTAGGTTTTCATGGATTTTTTCTAAGTACATGCCTTCTGCAGTAAGGACACTAAAGTCAATGGATAACATTAGATGAATCTTATACTTATTTTCTAATGATAAGAGTCATCTAAACATTTTGCCTAATTCAGGAACAGAATAAAATACAATTATTCTTTAAGCAAAAAATATATATGAAAATTGGGAATTTCCAGTGCCAATATGCTGGAATGAGGGAGGGAACTTCCTGGATCCCGCCTGAATTCCCCTCCAAACAACTTGAAAACTATCTCAGAACCAATTTATGACCAGGGAAACAGCTTACCAGCATAGCAGGAAAGTCTGTCTCACTGGGGAGGGGAAGGAGTGAAGTCCAAGAGCAGCAGAAGCTTAGAGCCCCAGGGCAATCCACCTTCAAGACAACAGTCCCTGACCAGCAGCATAGCAAAGCCCCACGCCCAGTGCAGACCACTAGCAAGCCCTCACCTCCATTGCAGATCAGTAGTAAGGTCCAACCCCAAGGAGCAGCCAGCAGTGAGACAATGCCCCTGGAACTGACCTGTAGTAAGATCCTGCCTCTCTGCTGGTGGCCCTTCCTCCATAGCAAGCCAACAGCATGGCTTAAAAATCCCCAATTAAATGCCAGATTGGAAATCCTGAAAATCAAAGGAGACATTAATAAAAGTAGTAGTAGAAAAACCATTGAACTAATAAAACTTGAAGCTGGTTTTACAAAAAAAGAAAAACAATAAAATAGATAAATCATTGGTTAATTTGATTTAAAAAAGGAAAGAAGAAAATAAAATTATTAGCGGTGAATGAGAAATTAAAACGATTATTAGGAGCTATTTTACTCAATTTAATGCTAATGGATTTGACAATCTAAATGAAACGGATGTATATCTACAAAAATATAAATTGCCCAGATTAATAGAAAAGGAAATAGAATACTTAACCCAGTCTTAGAGAAAGAAATTGAACAAACCATCAGTGAACTTCCTAAAGGGGGAAAAAAACCAGGGCCAGGTGGATTCATAAGCAAATTCTACCAAAAATCTAAAGAACAATTAATTCCAATACTACTGTGTTTCCCCGATAATAAGACCTATCCCGAAAATAAGCCCTCCCTTTACTGTGTAAGATTCCTCTAAAATAAGCCCCCCCCGAAAATAAGCCCTATTGAGATTGCTACTGTAGTGAAGGTGATCCCCTGCCCCTGGGTGAAACGCACGTGGTGCTCCGAGCTGCATCCAATCAGAGCTGCAGCAGTGAGCGCGTCATCCTGTTCTTCCCCAGTGATTTGCTTGCTGGTGCCATTGAGAGCAGTGCCGCGGAGGAGAGCTGAGGCAGGACAACATAAGCCCTCTCCTGAAAATAAGCCCTCTGGTGTTTTTCTTTCCAAAAAAAAAAATAATAATAAGACAGTGTCTTATTATCGGGGAAACACGGTATATAAATACTATTTGGGAAAATATTCTGCCAAATTCCTTTAACAACATGAATGTGATGCTGATAATGAAACCAGCAAGAGCCAAAAGAGAGAAAGAAAATTATAGACCAATTCCCTTCATGAATATTGAGGCAAAAATTTTAAATAAAATATTAGCAAGATTACAGCACTATAGCACAAGGATCAAACACTTTGACCAGATGGGATTTATACCAGGAATGCAGGACTGGTTCAATATTAGGAAAACTATTGGCAAAATTGGCCATATAAGTAAGAAAACCAATAGAAATCATATGATTATCTCAATAGATGCAGAAAGAGCCGTTGACAAAATACAACACCCATTAAAACATCATAACACTAGAGGGCATAAGAATAAATGGAACTTATCTTAAAATGATAAGTACTATTTATTTAAAGCCAGCAGTGAACTTTATCTGTAAAATCTTGCATGAAGCAAGGATAACCATTTTCACACTGTTATTATTCAGTATTGTACTGGAAATCCAATAAGTAAAGAAAAAGAAATTGAAGGAATTAGAATAGACTGAGGAAACAAAATAATCACTCTACAGCTGATGATTTACTTAGAGAATAATAGTCAACTAAAAAACAACTTGAAATAATTAACTTTAGAAAACTTTTAGGGTATAAAATAGACCCACTTATATAAATCATCAGCATTTCTTTATATTGCCAACAAAGTCTAGCAGCAAGAGATAAAAAGAGACATTCCATTTAAAATAACTGTGGACAATGTAAAATACTTGAAGTCTACTTGCCATGACAAACCCAACAACTATATGAACACAATGACAAAATACTATTCAGAGGGGCGGCCAGGTAGCACCGGCTCCAGTGTTGGGATGACCTGGGGATTGAATCTCAGGCTCAGACACTTAGCACCCACCCAGAAACACCTGGCCGTGTAACCTTGAGCAAGTTACTTAACCCCAGTTGCTTAGGGGCAGCCAGGTGGCTCAGCGAGTAAGAGCACTGGCTTCAATATTGGGATGACCTGGGCATCAAATCTGGGCTCAGATACTCAGCACCACACCCAGAAATAACTGGCTGTGTAACCTTGAGCAAGTTACTTAACCCTGATTGCTTAAAAAAAAAAAAAAACACCACACAAATAAAGTCAGGTCTAAACAGTTGAAAAAATATTAATTGCTCATGGGTAGGCTAAACCAATATAATAAAAATGACAATACTACCCAAATTAATCTATTTAGTGTATTCATATCAATCTACCAAAAATTATTTTATAGAGCTAGAAAAAAATAAAATTCATCTGGAAGAACAAAAGGTCAAGAATATGAAGGGATCAATGAAAGAAAAAGTTCAAGAAGGTGGCTTAGCCAAATCTTAAACTATGTTCTTAAAGCAGTATTCACCAAAACAGTCTGGTACTGGCTAGGAAATAGGGTGGTGGAGCAGTGGAATAAATTAGGTACACATTACATTGTAGTAAATGACCATAGTAATCTAGTATATAATAAACCCAAAGACTGAAGCTTTTGGGTCAAAAACTTATTTCACAAAAACTGCTGAGAAAACTGGAAAACAGTATGGTAGAAACTAGGTGTAGACCAACATCTCACACTGTCCAGCAAAGTAAGGTCAAAATGGGTACATGATTTACACATAAAGGGTGATACCATAAGCAAATTAGGAGAGCATGCAATAATTTATCTGTCAGATATATGGATAAGTGAAGAATTTAGGAGTAAACAAGAAATGGAGCATTAAGAAATGTAAAATGGATAATTTTGAAAAGGTTTTCAAACAAAACTAATGCAACAAAAATTAGAAGGAAAACAAAACTGGGGGTATGTTTTGCAACAAGTATCTCTCATAAGTGCCTTATTTTTCAAATATATAGAAAACTACAGCAAATTTATAAGAATATAAGTCATTCCCCAGTTGATAAATGATCAAAGGATATGATAAGGCAGTTTTCAGGTGAAGAAATCAAAAGCTATCTATAGTCATAGGAAAAATGCTGTAAATCACTATTGATAAGAGAAATGCAAAATGAAACAACTCTGAGGTACCACCTCATAACTATCAGATTAGTTATTATGACAAAAAAGGAAAATGATAAATGTTGGAGGGGATGTGGGAAAACTGGGACATTAATGTACTGTTGCAATTTGGAATTATGCCCAAAGAGCTATAAAACTGTACATTCCCTTTGATCCAGCAATACCACTACTAGGTTTATATCTTAAAAACATCCAAAAAAAGGGAAAAGGACCTATTCACACATATTTATAGCAGCTCTTTTAGTGGTGTTTAACAATTGGAAATTGAAGGGATGCCCATCAATTGGGGAATAGCTAAACAAGATGTGGTATATGATTTAATGAAATATTGCTTTATAAGAAATAATGAGCAAGATGACATTAGGAAAAAACCTGGGAAGACTTACATGAACTGATACAAATTGAAGTAAGCAAACCAGGGGGACATCATGCACATTAACAGCCATCTTGTATGATGAAGAACTGTGAATAACTTGGCTATTTTTAGCAATACTGTGATCCAAGACTATTTCAAAGGACTCGTGACAAGAAATGCTATTTGCTTCCAGAAAAGGATCTGATATTTTCTGAATACAGACTGAAGCATACTATTTTTCACTTTCTCTTCTCTTTACTTCTTTCTTTTCATTTTCTTCCTGAATCTCTCCCCTTTCCTCCTTCCTCCTTCAATTCTCGTGCAAAATGACTAATGTGGAAACTACATGATTACACATGTATAACCTATTTCAGATTGTTTACTATCTCAGGGAGAGGATAGGAGAAGGGGGTAGGGAGGACGAGAATTTGGAACTCAGGACTTAAAAAAATGTGTTAAAATTGTTTTAATGTGTAATCAGGGGAAAGTGAAATGTTATTTTTAAAATGTAAAGGGGTAAAAAATATGCAAAGGGGTCTTCAGACCAAAAACTAGTAATAATTAATAAGAATAATTGGCAAAAAAGAATATTTGGATTTGAATGAAGGATAAAATGAGGGACAATTATTTTTTAAAATAAAGTCTCATAAAATTTTATAAACTAAATTTACACAGAAATTTTCAGAAACATTTCTTAAATTATTCCTTTATTAGGACCAGATGTCCAAAACCACATTAGAAAAATGCATTACAAATATTCAGTGTTTTACTGAATAGATGTTCATCAAATTGAATATAAAATAAACTTTTCCCAATTTTTTATTCATGCATTTTATTGTGTTTCTGCAGCTACCTCTAAAATTCATTATTGATCTGCCCTCCCTAAAAACAAGACTTTTGCCAGGGGTAGCCATCCTCTCTACGTTCCATTTTTCTTTATCCTCAATCCCATTTACTTTCATGTTAAAGTCCAATGAATGGAAATTTTTAATAAGTGTAGGATGACTGAGTACTCCATGACATTCCAAATGTTGTAGATAATATACCTTATTGAAATGCTATCTAACATATTATGGCATTTTCCAAACTTTCATTATCCTTTATCACTATCTGCCCTTCATTGAACCACAGAAATATCCATCATGCCTAGGGATTTACTCCCTCCCCCCTTAATGTTCATTATTTAAAAAAATAAAGTGTCCATAACCTTTTCAGTTATCTCACATTCATTTTAAAATGTATTCCTATCCTTCTCCCTTCCCAATGATATTTTAAAAGTGTAAAACTAAACAACATATCAACCATACCTGATAGTGTATACAATATTCCATACCCACGTTCCCTCCCACCTCTCCATTGGTGGAAGAAAGGTATATGTTCTCAGCTCTTTTTCCAAAGTAAAGCTTGATCTTTATAATTACACAAGTCAGTTTTGTTTTGTTGTTTTTGTTTGCATTACTGTATTTATAAAGTATATGTAATATAATTGAATTACATATGTGCATGTATATACATCTATGCTTTTATTTATATAAATATATAGTTTTTCTGGTTTTGCTTTGTTTCACTCTACATCAATTCATTTAAGTCATTCTTTGTTTCTCAGAATTCTTCATATTTGCAGCTTATTAACACAGTAATATTCCAACACATTCATGTACCATAATTTGTTTAGTCATTCACTAACAGTTGTAATATATATATTTTTTAAGCAATCGGGATTAAGGTTACTCATGGTTACATGGCCAGTTATTTCTGGGTGTGGTGCTGAGTATCTGAGCCGGGATTTGATCCCCAGGTCATCCTGACACTGGAGCCGGTGCTCTTACTCACTGAGCCACCTGGCTGCCCCTAAGCAATTGGGGTTAAGTAACTTGCCCAAGGTTACACGTCCAGGTGTTTCTGGGTGGGTGCTAAGTGTCTGAGCCTGGGATTCGATCTCCAGATCATCTCGACACTGGAGCCTGGTGCTCTTACTCGCTGAGCTACCTGGCTGCCCCTAACAGTTGTAATATTAATAAATGTTAATAATAGCAACTTGTGATGCCCATTATCACATTACTATTTACCATTGTGCTAGAAATACTACTTGTAGTAATGAGACAAGAAAGAAATTGAGAGAATTAACATAGGGAAAGAGAAAATTAAAACTTTTTACAGATTACAGGAAAACCCTATTTAGAAAAGCCTAAAGAGTGAACAAAAAAAATTTGAAGTAATAAATTCATCAAAGTCACAAGATATAAAATAAATCCACATAAACAGCATTCCTGTATGTTGCCAACAAAAATCCAACAGGAAGAACTAGAAAGAGAAATTCCTTTCAAAATCACTGTAGGAGCTACAAATATTTTGGAGTGTATTCATCAAGATATACCTAGAAACTATAAATTCACCTATAAAACAACTTTTGCAGAAATACAGACAGACCTAAATAATTGGAGAAATGTTAATTACTCAAAGGTAGATTGAGCTAATATAATAAAAATGATAGTACTACCTAAATTAATTTGCTTATTCATTGCTATAGCAAACTACCAAAAGAACATTGTATAGAACTAGAAAAAATAACAAATTTATGTGGAGGAATAAAAGACTAAGAATCTCAAAGGAATTATGAAAAAAAAATGGAAGGAAGAGACTCCTATCAGTATTAAATCTCAAACTATGCTACAAAGTCATAATCATCAAAATGATTTGTTACTAGTTAAAAAAAGAAAGAGGTTTATAAGTGAAACTTATCATACATATATGAAACTTACATAACATACAGAAGCAAAACAAACAACATAGTATTTGATAAACCCAAAAGGGGAAGAATTCACTATTTGACAAAAACTTCAGGGAAAATTGAAAAGTAGTTGGCAGAAAATATATTTAGATCAACATTTCACACCATATACCAAGAGAAGCACCAAGTGGAAACATGACCTGGATATAAAAGGACAGCTACATCAAAAACAGATTAGAGAAGGAAAGAAGAAATTACCTTTCAGATCTGTGTATAGGACTAGAGTTCATGACTACAGTGTTAGAGAGATTGCATAAAATGGACAATTTTAAATATATAAAATTTAAAAGATTTTGCACAAATGTCATAGTTAAAATGAAAAAGGAAATGTAAATGGAGGAAAAATGTGTAATATATTTTCCTGATAAAGGCCTTGTGTCAAAGACATATAAGGAATTGATTTAAATTTATAAGACTAAAATCCACTTCCCAATAGATAAATGGTCAAAGGATATGAATAGACAGTCTTCAAAAGGAGAAATCCAAGCTATCAACAACCATATGGGGGGGGGGAGGGGAATGTACTGAATCAGTAAGAGAAATGCAAAACTTCATGTCCATCATACTGATAGAGATGGCATAAAAGGAAAATGACAGTTATTAGAGGGGCTATTAAAAAAAAAATACCAGATTGAGGAACTGTGAATTGGACCAATCACTTTGGAAAACAATTTGGAAGTATGCCCCCAAAAGTTAAGCTCTACAAATGTTTGACCCAACTATACCACAACTGGGTCTAGTGCCCCCAAAGAAATAAGAGAATAAAAGATAAGGATACGTATACAAAAATATAACCACTTTTTTTTTTCATAATAATCTCCAATTGGAAACTAATGGGTTGTCTCCCAATGGGGAATGTCTAAACATACCATGGTATATAAATATAATAGAATATTGCTGTGCCTTAAGAAATGACGAAATAGCCAGAATTGGGAAAGACTTCCAATGAAGTGATAAAGAACAAGATGAACAGAAATAAGAGAACATTTTATATGGCAATGACAAAGTTGTAGAGAGAGAGAATTTGAAAGAATTTAGAACTCTTATTTAATGGAAAATCATGAGTCCAGAGGACTTAAAATGGCATATGCTGCTCATGTCTAGTCAGAGAGGTAATGGACCTAAAATGCAAAAAGAAATCCATTTTTAGACATGTCCAGATTGAGCATTTGTTTTGCTTGCCTATGCATATGTATGCTAAGGGTTTGGGGGTGTGGTGGGGGCAAATTAAACAGTGGGAGGTACAGAAAAATTTTTAATTTTAAAAACAAAAACAAAATTAGCTTGTTGATGATGTTAATAAATGAAACGAGAGACAGTAGTTCTGTTAATTTGACTGAAGTTCTTGACCTATTGGAATGATTGTTCTGGTAAAATACTTAGGGGATTCATTTTGAAATATACTACATGAAATATCCAATTTAATATCCTCATAGCTTGGTTAATCTACAGAACAAACCTATGTAGAGAGCTTAGCTAGAAGCAACTTTATTTTAAATAGAAAATAATTTTCAACATTTTTGAGATCTTGATTCTGAATTTAACTCAAACTTATTTGTAATCTATCTCATTACTCCCCCAAGTTTATAAAAGAAATCACTAATAAGAATACATAAGAAAACTAATATAATAGGAGTCTCAAAGACTTTTGACATTTGTGATTTTTAAAATATACTACTTTCCCATGCATATGTATACAAACACAATGTTTAATTTGATCAGATATTTTAAAAATTAGCTCATGGTTGATAAGACACCTTTACCTTATAAGAAAAAGAGTAACCTAAAGCAGAATGCTGCTGATGCATCATAAAACTATTTTTCATCAATGAAGTTTGATCAAGAAATTTAGTAAATAAAAGTAACTTTAAGTGTTTATAGTTATGCGAATAGACTATAAATACAACCGAAAGGTTAAATACTGGGTGTCCAACTTACATAATTTGGCCACTGTGTGATTTTGGATTGGATTTTCCCCTGAACTTTTAATTTTTCATGGTTTTCCAGTCTGTGCCAGGGCTTTAAAATCATTTAGCATAGGCTTTTTTTTTCCACAAAATTTAATTAGCATTAAATGAGAACTCATGAATAGTTCATGAAGGCCAATTCATCACACTTTGGTAATTCAGTATTCAGGGAGAATGAATAGCATCTCTTGGTTAATGGAGCTTTTTGATCATGAAACAAGAAAAAAATAGCATTTCATGTTTTTAAATTCAGAGCCTAAGGCTCTTAGTCTAGTTGTATGTAAGAAGTCCTATGTGGCTGTTGAGCACGGTCTAAAATAATTTGTGACATAACCCAGACAACAACTTGTAAAGCCAGCTGTTGCTGATGCAAATTATTTTATGGACTGAAGAAAGTGAAGATCTAACTATATCTTCATTTTGGTAGAAACCACATAACCTAATAAAACAATTCAAAACTTAAATGTCAATATTCTTTTAATTTCATTTGAGTTTCTTCATGGAAAATAATGACAGAACTATATTAAAAGAAAGCATGAATTCAGTTCTTTGTTTTTAGCATGATTTTTCTTAGTATTTTATTTTCATTAAGCTTTATAGTTATTTAAGTGACTATAAAGGTACAGTTATTATCCTTCATGTTTGAGAATAGTACTTCTGATTGTCAATTTCCTGAGGTAAGTTTATATATCTTCTCTCATTAAGACTTTGAACTAAATGGTTTAGTGATGAAAACCATTTTAGTTATGTTTAAAAGCAATTGAACATTAAAATGAATGCATAATTCAGATATTTTTCCAGAAAATCTCTGCCACCTTGAGATTTCTCTTATTTGTGGTATTTTCCCCCATTTTTCTAATTTTTCTTTAGTTAAGAAATTTTGTTTGGACCAAATGGAAAATTTTCCTTTTTATGTGCTCTTATATATTTCCATGAATCCTGAATTAGTGTGGTTCGAGATTTTAAAAGGCTCTTCAAAAAGAGATATAACAAGAAATAATCCCCATTTTCCAAGGGAAAATTGTGCAAAGAAGTAGAAAATAAATCCAAAATAAAATGTTGAAATTTATAATTTTGTATGTGATCCTGCCCAATTAAGTAAACAAAAGCTTTTGTAGAAGATAAGTTTACATTTAGAAATTTAAGAAATTCTTCATTGACTAAGGCAATACATAACCATTGATTTTAGTTACATCTCTTTGTCTTTAAAACCCAGAAGTATCTGCTTTTGTTTAATCTTGAGATACTGACAAACTAGGCACTGAAAAATTGGTATGAATTAATTCAATCAAAATTCTTTGAAGGCTGCTACATCAAAATGTAACAGAAATGTCTATGAATGAAATACTGTGCTTTAATTTTGTGGAAACTAACCTTAAGATGTGGGAAATTAGTTAACAATAAGTAGGAAATACCTCTATAGATGTTACCCACTGAGATATTATAAATATCAAAACTAATATTTTGAAGTCTTAATTTTTCTTTCCCTAGTTTTCTGTTGCTTTTCTAAAACCAAATACTTATAGATTACATATTATAATTTACTCATTACCATTCTAATCATTTTCCTAAGTGAGCCCAGAAAACATTTCAGCAGATCTCTTTATGTTGTGCTGTATCCAAACTAAAGGTAAATGCACATAAAAGAAATGTGTGTATGTATATACATATGTATATATGCACATATATAGACACATATACATATGTGTCTACATATAGATATAGACACATAAACAAAGAAATTTCAACTTTTGTCTAAAAGACATTTTAAATAATTCTCAATCACATACAATACTATCTGAAAGTATGATTTAATTACCTCATTATAAGTTTATTCAAAGCATTGTATCTTCAAGAACTCAAGTGGCATACCTTGTTATCTTATATAGCTTCAAATCATGCCAGTGGAGTAGGGAATTGGTAAGTATTGTCTACAAAGCACATATGAATTTTTGATGAGATAAATTAAACATAAATTTGAGTTAAAGAAACCTTTTAAGAGTCTAAGCAAAGTGCTCAGCCTAATCTAGAAAAAGCTGTCTCTCTTAACTTCAGTGATAGATCTGCTAGATTCATTTTATAGTTTACCATCTAAAGAGTGGTAATTGTTGTCAGGTTAAGTTGAATAAACAACTATAAGACTTCCCTTCATAAAACATGGCAAAGTTATTAAAATAATATCTTAAAATTAATTTTCAAGATACAGTACTATTCTACCACTGTGAGACCTCCTCAGTCACTTTTCTCTATTCCTAAATTTACCCATTTGTCAGTTAGGGCAATGGGTGGCACAATAGATCGAATGCTCAGCCTAGAGTCAGGAAGGCCCATCTGAGTGTAAATCTGGCTTCTGACACTTACTAGCTATGGGATGTTGGGCAAGACACTTAACCCTGTTTGCCTCAGTTTTCTCATCTGAAAAATGAGTTGAAGAAGGAAATGGCAAACCACTCATTCCAGTATCTTTGCCAAGAAAACCCCAAATGAGATCACGAAGAGTCAAACACGAGATTAGAATGTTGGAAAAATTATTGTTAAGTCCCTTTTTAGGTGCAGCATTTTGGAGTTCTCTATACACAACTTTCTAAAACTATTTTTTAAATCTTTTATTGTGAATCCCTTTCTTAAATCACTCTGCTTTCTGCACATCTCTTACATCCAATATGCAGTTTGTTGCAAAGTCTCTCTGCAAATAAAATTTTAAAAGATACTTTTATCAAGAAAAATATTGAGGAAGAAAATATATAGAAAAAAGATGCATCATGCAATGGAAAGAGTAGTGACTCTGAGTCAGAGGACCTGGATTCAGATTCCACTTCTGACATTTCCTATGTGACCTTCCACAGGTTCCTTAAAGTACCTGGGCCAGTATTTCCTCAGCTGTAAAATAAAGCTGTTGGATTAGACAACTTCCCAAGTCCTTTTCAGCTCTAGAGCTGTGTGGTCTTAGGGCTTCCTTCCTGTCAGCAATATGGAAACTCTTTTGTTTGTTACCTTTAAGATCAGCCTTATTTTATCTAACATTCTAGAACCAGGATGTAAATTGTTAAATTAGCATCAGAATTGTTAAAATATATACCCCTCCAATCCATACATTAAAAATTATGCAACTAATTCAAAAAGAGAATGCTATAAACATTCATTTGGAGCCTGATTGACTATTAGAGCCAATTTGCATGTGGTTGTTCCCATTCCCAGCCCTTGTCATATTAGGAGTGGCAAATTAAAGTGGGTCAAGAGGCTACTAGAGGAAAATAATGCTGAAAGTTGCAAGAAGCAGTAGCTTGACAGAAAGAGAGGAGACGGGATTAAAAAGAGACAATTTTTACAAAGCATAGTAGCCTTGGGACCACTGAAGACAGTGGAAAGGGCATTGGCTCTCAAGTTAGAGGACCTTTGTCCAAATTCTGTATCTGATATACTCCCTATTTGTCACTCCTAATATATGTGATGTTGGGCAACTCACTTTAGTTCTTAACCTCATTTTCTTAATCTATAAAAGGAGGGAGGTTTTACTATGCTCTGAGAATATCATGTATCATAATACAGCACAAAAAATTGATGTTAGACTATGAGCTCAAAGTAGACAGGTGTGTGTCTTTCCCAGTGAATTACACAGAGGAGGCACTTAACAAATTACTGTTGAAATAATTAATATTCATAATAATGACTCATCATTAAAACATATTCAAAATATTCTCAAGAAGACAGAGAAATTTGTAATACTGTCTAGAAATTTTTCCGTCTATTTTGTTTGAATTTTTAAAAAGTTTTCCATTAAAATATGGTGTTTCTTTTAGTTAGAAGATCTACTTAAGTGGGATAAATTCCCTTTCATCCCAAATATGTTCATTTCATATTCTTTACATCTTTATAATACCCACAGAAACTTGGTTGATACAGTGGGGAAATCATTGTCTTTCTAGTAAGAGCACCTGGGTTCAAATTCTGATTCTGATATTCATTTCCTATGTGATCTTGGGCTGATCACTTACTTTTCCTGGGTCTCAGTTTCTTCACTTGTATTCATCAGAATCACCATGGAAATGGAGATGCTTTCCAAAAATTCCACCAATCACTAACATCATTGAAATGGGCATCTTTGGGATTGTTTAAAAGGAACTCAGGGAAGGAGAGATGAAGCCAGGTGAAGAAGTGAAATGTTGGAATTGCCTGCCATCTTGACACCAGGTGCATATTGCAAAGTCCAACATTTGTGCTTCTCTGCTACTCCTGAATGCTATTTTGAACTGCGTCTGGAAAAACTGGTGGGAATCTTGCCATGTTTGAAGCTGGTTACAGACCAAGTTATGATTGGGTGAAATGATTTTGTCTTTCCTTGCCTCAGAGTTGGGAAGGATGTTACCCCTTTAACTGAACTATTTCTTCAACATCATTTTACCCTCTTCCCTACCAAGGAGAAAGAGACTGAACTGGGAGTCATTCCTGCTACTACAACCAGAAGCATTTGCATTGGCTTCTGTTATTTCTGATTATCTGTATTGGTTAGCTCTTTTGCTCTTTGTTATTGTGTTGCCTATTTCTCTTTTATTAAAAACAAATTAACAGCTACTAACCATTGTATTATGTTTAATGTTAGTCATAGTTAATAAAGGTTGGGAAACTGAACAGCTTTGGATCAATACAAAACACACAATCCACATCCAGCACCTAGCATGAGGGAGCAGAGTGGAGAAGCCATAATAATGATTGTGTTGCCCCTAAGGTAGAAGTTATAAAGTTGGGTAATTCTGCTAGTTTCTCTTAGCCAGCTCAAGGTGATAAGCAGGAAATGTAATAAGCAAGGAAATATCAGAAACCCTACAAGAATAAAATTTCCTCCTAAATTAGTAAATCATTTTCTGAAAGACAAGTCTTTTATTGACTCCTTTATCAGTTACATTCCTGAGTTCCCTTTCTCTTACCTCCTCAATACCTTTCCCTCTTACAGGGAGGAGAGCAAAGTAATTATGGATGGATAATTCAGTTAAAGGTGTGTGAGGGAGGTGATGTTCTTCCCAATTTTTAGATAAAGAGAGAAAGAGGTGGGGTGGCTAGGTGGTGCAGTGAATAGAGCACCAGCCCTGGAGTCAGGAGGATCTGAGTGCAAATCTGATCCCAGACACTTGACACACTAGCCTTGTGACCTTGGGCAAGTCACTTAACCCCAATTGCCCTGCCTTCCCCCCTCCAAAAACCAAAAGGGGGGGTCATTATTCAATTTGCAACTGGCTCTTAGGAGCCAAGGATTCACCTGCCATACCAGCTGCTGTCAGAGTCTTGGTCAGGGATGGGGGAGATGAGGAGATAGGGAGGTGAATAGCTTGATCCTTTTAAGTCCATAAGACATCAAGATGGAAGGTGACCCCAACTTTTGACCTTTACCCTACATCCTTTCCTCTTTTTCCCTGAATTCCTTACAAGCAATCCCTGCTACCCTCATTTTCATAATGTCAGTGGCTGGTAGAATTTTTGGAAAGCATCTCCATGGTGATATTGACAAGGTTTAGATTCCAATGGCAGAGTTATGTGTAAAATAAGGAAATTGGATTTGATAACCTCTGAGGTCCCTTGCAACTTTTGAGGTTTGATTCTGTAATTTTATTATATTCCCCAAAGAAAGTATTCCAAAGTTTTTTTCTTAAACTTTCTATACTACCTACCTAGTTCATTCTCATTATCAACATAGGCTAATCAAATAGAGGTCATGCCACAAGTCTTCCCTCTTTTCCCCTAATCAATACCTTAGAACGCTTCTAGATCATTACAAATTCTCTCCTCCTTGGCTCCAATTGCCCCCTTTCCTTACCAAAGCCAGCATCCTTCTCTCTCTCCCTCCCTCCCTCTCTCTCTCTCTCTCTGTCTGTCTGTCTGTCTGTCTCTCTTTCTCTCTCTGTCTCTCTCTTTCTCTCTGTCTCTCTTTCTCTCTCTCTCTCTGTCTCTCTCTCTCTGTCTCTCTTTCTCTCTGTCTCTCTCTCTCTCTGTCTCTCTCTCTCTTTCTCTCTCTCTTTCTTTCTCTCTCTCTCTCTCTCTCTTTCTCTCTCTCTCTCTCTCTCTCTCTCTCTCTCTCTCTCTCTCTCTCTCTCTCTCTCTCTCTCTCTCTCTCTGTCTCTCTGTCTCTCTCTCTCTGTATCTCTCTCTCTCTCTCCTTTATTTTATATAGCTCTGGAAACTCATCTGTACTCATTTTTTTTCTCCATTTCTTCACCTCTCACTTCTTAATCCCTTTCTGGTCTAGCTTCTGACCTCATCACACAACTGAAACTATTTTCTCTAAGGTTACTAATAATTTAATTATCAGTAACTTCAATAGCATTTTCTTATCTCATCTTCGTTGTCATTGTTATGATTAACTATTCCCTCCTCCTGTTATTCTCTGCTCCCAGGGCTTTTGTGATGGTCTTCTCTGATGGTTCTCCTACCTGTCCAACCTCACTTTCTTAGCTGACTTTGTTGATTTTTTTTTTAGCTTTTTTTTTGGAGGAGGGAAGGTAAGGCAATTGGGGTTAAATGACTTGCCCAAGGACACATGGCTAGTTTTTTTGTGTTAAGTGTCTGAGGCCAGATTTGAACTCAGATCCTCCTGACTCCAGGGCCGGTGCTGTATTCAAGGCAACCTAGTCACCCCCTTTGCTGAATTTTTATCTATGTCCTTCCTACCTCCACCCCCCTGGGTGTCCTGATCATTCTTTTCCTTAAACCCTCTCTTGTGAGCTCATTAACATCCTGGTTTCAAGGAGGGTTCAGTAATCATCTCTGTGCTAATGACTCTCAAATCTGTATATCCAGTCCTATTAACTAATCCTTTTCTTTAACTCCAGTCCCACATTTCTAACAGCCTACTGGTCATCTCTACCTGGATATGAAGGTGTAACTCAACATGGACAAAACTCAACTTACCTTCTTCCATAAACCCACAGTTCCATCTTCCTCATTTCTGGTTGAATGTTTGCAACCTCAGAGTAATCCATGATGATTTTCTTTTCCTTACCCACCATATCAAATCCATTGCCAACTCTTAGAAATTCTGTCCTCACAATATCTCTCAATTATCTCCCCTTCACTCATATGGGCACTACCTCTTATTTAGGCCCTTATCATATCTCATCTGAATAATGACAGTGGCCTCCTAATTGTTTTTACTGCATTCCATCTCTTACCTCTCCAAATCATTTTCTATACAGCTAGCAAATTAATAGTCCCTCTATTATCTCTATGATAAACTATAAACTCAACTTGGCCTTTAAATCCTTCCTTTATCTACTTAGAGCCTCCCTTTCCAGACATTTCATATTATTTCTCAGACTTATTTTATATTATTTCCTTTCATACATTTTATAATCCAGCCAAACTGACCTACTAGCTCCTTCCCAAACTAAACATTTGATTTCCGGTACTACAGCTTTGCACAGACCATCCCTCATTTCTGAAATGGTCTTCTTCCTCAGAATCCTTATCTTTCTTACAAGCTAAGCTCAGGTGTCACCTGCTATGGGATGCTTCTTCCCTCTCATCTCACAGGCTTCCTATTCCCCCATTGTTAGTGCTTTTTCATGCCTCATTTATCTTGTAGTATCTATATACATGTTGTGTTCTTTCTCATATAATGTAAACACCTTGAAGCTAGAGACTGTTTCATTTTTGCCTTTGTACACCTAGCACCATAAGTATAGTTCCTTTTACATAGCCAGTATTTAAGAAATGTTGAATTAAATAGCTTTTTTTTTAGCATACCCACCCTCCCTCGAATTTTGAGAGTATGAAAGAGAGTGATAATGATAACAACTCTTTAAGACCTTGACTTTGAACCTGCTTTCAAATCCATAGAACTTAAGAATTTCATTGGAAGGACAATACTTAAAAAGAAAATAGTTGACATTATATAGCAGAATGTATATTAATAATTATGTCATATAGCACAGTCCTGAAGTCATAATAAATTGTTTTTTTTTCTTTTAGGTGAAATTAAATGCCTTCTGAGTTTTCATGAATCTTTGCAGCAAACTAAGCCAAGCCACAGTCTGTCTAAGAAGGCAGCCGATGATTATGGACTACATTGATTGTTTTCTTCAGCATGCCACCTTATCCTGTTAGAATTTAGCTGGGCCACTCTGATGTTGCCTCCAACTGTTCTGGTGTTTCTCGTATGTATGAAAGAAAATTCTGCAATAGACATCCTGTCATGAAATTGACTTTTCACAGGATTGTTTCCATAGAACAGCTGAAGGACATAGGTAAGTGGAGGAATTGAAAGTGTATTTGTATTAGAAGACTAGTGGAGAGTTTGCTGGAAAGTCAGTTAGGCAACCTGACTCTGCCACTTATCTTTATGACTCTGGCCAACTCAGCTAATCTCTCTGAGTATCAGTCTCCTCATC
Organism: Petaurus breviceps papuanus; assembly: GCF_028583685.1. Taxonomy (NCBI): domain Eukaryota; kingdom Metazoa; phylum Chordata; class Mammalia; order Diprotodontia; family Petauridae; genus Petaurus; species Petaurus breviceps. Next base: position 99,818,727 of record NW_027186296.1, on the reverse strand, counting down.
TGTAGAAGGAAAGGGGGATTAGATGACCTCTGAGGTCTCACCCACCTCTAATTCTATTTCCTTTCCCTTGTCCCCTGTATCAAAACTATTGTCAGGTCTTATCAGTTCTATTTTTACAATGACTTTCATATCCATCCTCTTTTCTCCATTTACATGGCAACTACCCATAGGTCAGATCTCATCTCCTTTTCTCTAAACTATGGCAAAAATTTCTCAATTGGTTTTACTATTCAATTTACTATTCTTTGATATCATGCACCATTTTTAGACAGTATTTTAGGAAGAAACTTGAGAAAGAAGGTGTGTCTATGGAAAAGATAAACATTTTATTAAAAATATTTTTTAAAATAATAACTATTGCTAACTTGGTCAAAAAATAAATCCCTTCAGCAAGTGGGTGATTCTAATGCACTACTTATTGAAAATAAAGAAGTCAGAACTGCTTGCTGACCATTTCCAGAAACACACTGCTGAGGTAGTCACCCTATCAAAAGCAGCCAATTGAAACAATAGTGGGGTGTAACTAACAGGCTCTGCTTTTTAGGGCAGGAAAACCAGATCAGAGTTAGATACTCTGAAGACATGGCGGTATCCTAAAATGTAGAAAGGGAAGGAACTTTTGAGATCATCTGACGAATTCAAGACCTCCCAGCCTCAAGTAGACAGTGGGTTAATTTGTTTAAGGGAGAGGCAGGAAAGAGGAATTTATCAATAAGTTTACGGGCCAGGACACCATCAATGAGATGATAAATACAAAATGATGCTTCTTGGGGCATCCTGCCTTTTTCCTTCTTCTATGTTCTTAGTTTAGTTGTCCTAGTGACCACCAGAGGGCAGAAAGAGGCTTCCTTTGGGATTTCTTCATACTATTGGGAAACAGGACTTCAGACTACCTTTTTGATTCATGAGGGTGAATTACATTTTTGTTAAAAATTTTGTCTTCCCTTCGGTGGTGTTTTCAGGTTTGTCTTATAGCTAGGATACGCTTTTATTTCCTAATTTAATTGTGTAGAGAAGTCATCAAACAGGAAAAATTTCATACTGAGTGAGCAATATAGTGTAGTGTGTAGTGACCTCAGAGTAGAAAGTTTGGGGTTAAAATCCCACATTTGACACACATCGAATTGTGACCCTGGACAAGTCATTTAACTTCTCAGGCTCCCAACTCTCTCATACTATAAATTGGAGAGTAATTGAAAGAAGACATTTCCTCATTCAGGTTTTCCTATACTAATGAAATTAAAAGTCTAGTCTAAGGAATAACATGCCTGCTACCAATGATTTATCCAGTCACAGTGCCATATGTAGAGAGCCACTTGATAAGAAGTTTTGATGATGAAAACAACAAAGATCCTGTGTTTTTTTCCTTAAAAAGATGGTATTTTAAAATAAAATGGTACGAGTTCACATCTATGTAGCACTTTATGATTGCAAGGCATTTTATATACATGATTTCACTTAAGTGTAACAAGAAAAAACATTCCCAGGTCTGAGGAAACTCACCTTCTCTCTCTCCACTCAAAGGGCTCTCTCTTCTCTTGGACCAGGTTCAGTCCTGGGGAGAACCTCGCCAAAGAAGGCAACAAGACTCAAACTTTCTGGGCTTTTATGCCTACTCTCTGTAGCTCTGGGGAAGATTTGACTGATGTCTGATTCATGTCTGGGGCCAAAAGGAGGGAGTAGAAAAGGTACTTATTGTACTATGTAAATCAAGTAGAGAACAGTCATTTGTTTTCTCCTTATACAAAAAAAGTGGTAAAAACACAAGAGATTCATTTGTACATAAAGATAAGTAAGTAGCAGGAAAAAACTGATACTTAAAACATCCAACATGAAGCAATTTGTGCAATGGCTGGATCAGTATTCCCTCTGACTCATCTCTGCATTGTTTCCTTCAAGGTCTATCTCTTTCTTCAGTCAAGTCAGACCAGGGGCTGGACTCCTCCTCCAGCTGGTGATCATCTTCTTTTATGAAGAAACTTGACCTGTTGCCACTCAGCACTGACTCAGAGAGCCAGGCACTTTCAATCTCTGGGACTCACAAGGCTGTCTCCAAAGCTGGACACATTCATCTCAGGATCCCTGTTCAGTCTTGCCTCTACTCAGGTCAGGGAACGTAAAGCAGAAAAGAGCCAGAGGCTTAAGACCCAGGCTTAGCTTACCTAACTGAGACCCTGCTGTAGCTGCCCACATGAGAACATTTATTTTAGAGTGAGGGGAACAGCAAACTAGGCCCTCCCTCACTCCTTTAGGAGAAAGCTCCAAAAGCTGGCAGTTGGGAAGAGACAGACCCAGTCAGTACAGGGTCATTTCTTTTAAATGTGCACCAAGTCTCTTCTTACTAGGTGGCTAATAAAGGGATTGTTTTATCATCTCAAAGCACCAAGACCCCTCCATGTTGAGCCAGAGGAGAGCTGGTGCGCGCTCTATGAAATGCAGCCCCAGCTCCATAAGCCTACAATAACTCTGTGATTAAAAAAATAAAACCTTTATGATTATTCCTATTGTGATTTTTATTCAACATAATATTTACTAAATAGCTGTTGTATGTAATAGCAAGTTGATGTGCTTGGTTCTTGGGATACAAAAATAGAAATGAGACAGTTCCTGCCCTTGTGTGGAGAGGGGAAGGTGACAAACCATACATATAGTTAAGAAAATACCAAATACTTGAGGGATGTGTGTATATATATAGGTGTATATGGTGTGTGTGTGTGGGTATATGTGAGGGATGTAATGTGGAGGAGGGGAATGTGTATATGTAGGTATATATGGGGGAGGGGTGTGTGTAGGTATGTGAGGGGAGAGGGTATGGGGGGGGACGTAGCGGGGTGGGGAGTATGTATATATAGGTGTATATGGGGGGATATGTGTGTGTTTATCTGAAGGTATGTGTGAAGGGGGAAGGTGTTTGTGGGGATGTAGTGGGGAGGGAGGGGAGTGTGTTGTGTGTGTGTGTGTGTGGATTTAGGTATGTAGAGGGGGAGGGGAGTGTGTGTATGTGTGTATATAGGTATGTATGAGGGAGAGGAGAGGGGTGTGTGAGGGTATGTTTGAGGGGGGAGGCTGTATGTGTGGGGATCTAGTGGGGGGAGGGGAGTGTGTGTATGAGTGCGTGTGTATGTAGGTATGTATGGGGGGAGATATGTGTGTATATGCATGAAGGGGGAGGGTGTGTAGGGGGATGTAGTGGGGGGAAGCGAAGTGTGTGTGTGTGTGTGTGTGTGTGTGTGTGTGTGTAGGTATGTATGTATGGGGGGAGAGGAGTGTGTGGGGCATGTGGGGGAGAGGGGAGTGTGTGGGTGTATAGATGTAGGGTGATTTATGGTAGGGATTGGGGGAGATTCTACTTGTGAGTTCCTCAGTGTAGGGAACTCTGTGGGGAGGAAACACCCTCTGTCAATACAGATCCTTCTCTATGACTCAATCTTGGTGGCAGAGACATTAGGTAACTTGCTCAGGGTGACCAGTCACTATATCTTAAAGGTGGGAGGACTGTGACCACCTGATTCTGAATTCTCTTTCCACTTACAGCATGCTTCCCACACCTACATATGTATGTACACAAGCTGTACCTATAAATGTCTTCATACAATGCTGGGCATAGATAGATGGAAAACAACACAGTCCCTACCCTCTAACAGCTATGTGCACAAATAAATATAGGACAGAATGTAGGTCAAGGGAAAAGAGAGATCTAGAAGTTCTATAAGAAATTTGGGGTGCTGGGGGTGACCACTTTCAACCTGAAGGATCAGGGAAGCTTTGGAGGAATAGGTGGAACCTGAGCTGGGCTTTGAAGGAAGAAATGGATTTTAGAGATATAGACAAAGTGGTTCACATGAAGGGGATCCAATGCAAAGTAAGAGTCAGAAGAGGGCAGGGCAAGATTAGGGAACATCAGGATCCCCTTGCATGGATCCTGAGGTGAAGGTGTTTGCCCCAGGGGTTGGCTTCTGGAGATGCTTTCGGTGTGATCTCATGTCGGAACAGCAGCAGGTGCTTAAGTGACAATAGGAAACACCACCTATGGGTACAGTAAATGTGTTTTCTGAATCCCAAATCAGAATTCAAGTTCTGCCAGATATTTCTTTTGCAAAGCATCATTAAAAATATACTTTCTTTTGTTGAAAGTGGGACTATTCCAGACAATACTGGACATCTCTAATCCCAGATTCCTTTCTGCCGGTGGGGATTACGGAGAATAGGAGAGAGCTCATTATTTGGAGAATCTCTTTTCATTAAATAAATCAGAAACTATCACATGAAATTTATGTGCTCAACCCTCCTTAATGGCCCCAATATAAAGGGAAATCTATCTTTTGTATTTTCTCATGCCTGGTAGACAAATGTTTTTAATATAGTACTAGGAAAAGGCCAATTAATAAATTAGCATCTTGCTAGTATTTTCCATATAAAAGTAACAATACATAAAACAAGCATTTACTATGAAAACAAGACTTTTTAAACATGTATGTTATGAATAGCTCCCATCTCAATATTAGCTTGGATAGGAGTCCAGAAGTCATCTCTAAAGGTGCTAAACACTGACAGTATTAACATATTATATAGAGGACCTGCCAATGGGATTTTGCTAGGGCTGATTTTGATATTAAAAAAGAATTATTATTAACTTAATATCCATTGACAAATATAAATATTAAATAGACAAACAAAAACTATAACTGATTATACATAAAAATTAATTCTAGTTATTTATAGCTTGTTTTGCAAAAAGAAAATGTTACTTTTAATATGTTTGTAGGTATATAGTCCCATTTATTTCCATGCTCACTTATGGATTTTTTCCTGTGCATTTATCCAGATTTTATTATTGTTATTATTTGTTGTAGTTGTAGACTATGTATATCCTTTTGATTCTGCTTTATTCCTTTTGCATCATTTTATGTGACTTCCCATATTCACTTGTATCCTTCACATTTGTCATGTTTTATGGTACAATAATACTCTATTTCATTAAAATCCCACAATTTGCTTAATCTATCTTCAATTTCTGGACACAGAGCCATTACAAGAAAAATTTTCACCTCTGGCAAAACCAGTTGGTAGTTGAGACCATAGAGAGAAGTAATCAGTGCGGGAGATAGCTCCTCTACAGGTGCACTTGTGAAAGGAAAAAGGATCATCTGGCCCTTCCTCTAGGTTGGTTGGAAGGTCAGACTAAAGGGGGGTGTGATGGCAACAGGAACCCAGGGATGGCAGTTGAGCCCCAAGGTAGTATGGCATAGCAGGAGACCACATGGCGTGGGGATGAGAGTGGCCATAGTGAAAAAGCTTGCTCTCTAGGGGAGGAGCCGTATCTCCTTGGGAAGGTAGCTTGTCTCCTTAAATGTCAGCACCTGGAGAAAAAGCCCTAATCATCTCAAGCTAGTTTTGGCTCTACTATACAATATTTTTATGGCATTTTGTTTTTGCTTTGATAAATAACACAATAAATCAGTATTTGTTAAGCACCTAGTATGCTATGAATATTTTTGTTCAGATGAGCCTTTCTCCTGTCAGTGAGACCTTAGTGTTTACTTTACTGACCCAAAGGGTAGAAAAGGCTTCCTAGAGCTTATTATATAATCCATTTTGCCTTACAAAAAGAGTGCACCAATTCAGTGCTTCAAGAGAAGTGTAATAAATAGCATGCTTATTTTTACATCACATTGAATTTTTACCATTTTAAGTTATCTCTGCCAATTTTAGAGTGGCATCTCCAATTCTTTTAATTTGTATTTCTTTATTTATTATAAAGTTCGAATGATTTTTCAGGTGATAATTTGTGTTTCCTTTGAGAACTAATTAACAGTTACCAAATTCCGACACATACACTGCTAACTAATAATGTAGAAAATTCTCTAGGTGGGACCACTTTGGTCTGCAAGCTTCATCATATTTGGTATGGCCAGCAAATTCCTATCTTCTGTGATTCAGTAACTAATCACAAGAAACAAAATAACCAAAAAAACCCTTTCCGCTGTTATCTTTTAGCTCATCCCTACCCCTCATCCCCCCTCATTCTCCTCTTCTTCCCTCCCCTTCCACTTGGCTCTCAGAAACCCTTATACTGCTGTCACCAAGGCCCCCTCATTCCTAGATCTCTTCCTTTCAAAATCTTTTCATATTCTGGTATTCATGGAAGATGATCTTACTTCTGAAGACTTCCTTAATTCCTTGCCAATCTTTTCTAATGCTCATCATGCCTCTCATACTGGTATAAGTGCCCAACCTAAAATACAACACCCAGAAATGATCCTAGTTACGACCTGATCAAGTCAGAGTACAGTAGTACTGTGGCCTCCCTATCTCTGGACACTCTGCCTGTCTTACCAATCAATCAGTCAATCAACAAACATCGATTAAGCATCAATCTCTCAGGCACCATGCTAGGCTCTGGAGATACAATGGCAAAAAATGAAGCCCTCTAGCATTTAATTGGGAGTATTCACCATGTATAAGTATACAAAACAAATTTACTGAGAGTTCAAAAGGTGTTTACTAAGATCTCTTCCAGACTTGACACTCTAGGACCTTAAGTACTGAGACGATGCACAGGCAAGTGGCCACCATGGGAACAGCTGAGTGTTTCCAATTTGAAGGAATGTTTATATACATGAGCAGGTGGGTACATATGGCATCTTGCTATATAAATGAACAGGTACAACCATGAAGAAGTATATGATAAACAAGGAGTACAATACCCAGGTATAGCAATGCAAGACATCATGGATAAGAAAGGGTTAGGAAAATCTACTTGCAGAATGAGTAGGTGCTTGACCACATGGTCCTGTGATGTCTGTTTCGCTTGGTATGGGGGCGGGGGGGAGAAAAGAGAATACTAGAGAACTGAAAATTCTTAGGAGGGATCAGTGTGATCCCTATTTTAACATTTGTATTTTTATTAATAACTAAACATATTCCACAAATGAAGGGAAAGATAAATGTTCTTGCCATGAACTCTGGATGAGTCATTTGTATGTATATGCTAAGAAAATTACTCACCTTGGAAATGACCCATCTGAACTTGTTGGAGGTGACTAAAGGGAGAAACGAAACACACAGCTCAATAAACTAATCCTCCACCAGACCAAAAAAGGGCACTCTGACACTCGCAGGATTTCATTTTACCCAATAGATTGCATTGGTCAATTGAAGCCTTTTTTTTTCACAGATCAGACCGTTCCTTTTGAGAATTTCTTTGGCCTTGTATCTTCCCAGATCTTAGCACAGTGTCTGGCACGTAGTAAGCACTTAATAAAGGTTGATGGATTGAGTCTTACCCATCCTTTTGGTGAGGGATTCTACTCGTGGCTTTGAAATCTCATGGAGTCTTTGTGAAATCGGTGTATTTACTTGAAGCTAGTAACTCAAGAGCAAGTTCAAGGCTGTGAGATGTGCACTTCACAGGTTCCTTTGTATTCTGACCTACTTACTGAGCACAGGGGGCACCATGACATCCACAGTGAATCATCTTATTGATTTGTAACAGGATACACAGATGCAATCAGCTGGAGAGGCGTAGTAATTGTTTCAGTATGCTCTGTGGACAAACTGCTCTGAACATTGATCCAGCATATTCAGCAGCTACAGCTTTCCCATCTCTGGAACGCTTCCCCTAAAGGCCTGGGGGCCTTTACCTTGTTTGTTCTGTGAAGGCATCTTTAATTAAGTCCTGCAAGGTCTGAGTTAGCACTCACACTCATCTTCCTCTAGGATGGACTCAGGTGTTAATGGTAAAGTGGAAAGATCATTGGGCCAGAAGTTAGGCTTGAGTTCTTGCCCCAACCCTTCCACTAACTAACTTTGTGACCTCTGAGTAAGTTACTTTACCTTAGTCAGCATCAGCTTACTCAGATCTTTTTTTTTTTTTATTTTTGGAGGGCAATTGGGGTTAAGTGACTTGCCCAAGGTCACACGGCTAGTTTGTGTGTGTGTGTGTGTGTGTGTGTGTGTGTGTGTGTGTGTGTGTGTTAAGTGTCTGAGGTCGGATTTGAACTCAGGTCCTCCTGACTCCAGGGCAGGTGCTCTATTCACTGCACCACCTAGCCGCCCCCTAAGCTTACTCATATCTTAAAAGAGACAGGTGTATTTCATGATCTTTGATGGTGAGCTCTAAGATTCTATTATTCTATACCAGAGTTTCTGAACCTAGGCTCTGTGAATTTGTTTTTCTTTTTATATCAGAATAGCTACATTTCAACATCATTTGTTTCCTTTGTATCCTATGTATTGTATTTGATGGATTAAAAAAAATTCTTCTGAGAAGTGGCCCATAGGTGTCACCAGATGGCCAAAGGGCTCCATAACACAAAAGGTTCAGAATCTTGTTCTATATTGCTTCTGTACTTCTGAAACATTAAATCCATAAAGTTTACATAAGTGCCTATATTAGGCAGGATTGTAGCTTATACTTTTTCATAATTGTACAATAAGGAAGAGAATCCTGGAGGTGTAGTGGATAAGGAACTTCCTTCAGTCTGGAAGACCTTTGTTCAAGTCTTGCTTCTAAACACACTACTCTGTGTGAAGTCTTTAAATTTCAGAGGAAATGTTAATCAGTATTAGTAGAGGGAGTAAGATCCCACAAAGATAAAATCAGTCAAGGTATTCGGTCAAAATGATAATGATGATGATGATAAGAGAATGACCTCCAACCACATACCTCTCCATATTCTAGATCTCTTTAAACCAAGACTGACTCTTTCTTATTTAGATCCAAGGACTAGAGGCAGCTTGAGTATCAGGTGGAGAAGTGATCTTGGAGTCAAAGATCCAACACTTTTGATGCTTGAGACCCTAGAAAATCACTTAACCCCCCATGTACCTCAGGAAACTCCCTATGATTTAGTTACCAAATCTTAGACTCATTGAAAGAGGTGGATGGAGTTCCTTAGGCTGCTCAGCCCATGATAAGGAGACTGGGAAATGGGGCCATGGCTAGTATGAGGATACTATTGCCCAGAAGACAGAATCAGAAAGAGATGTCACATATAGCCCTGAGGTATGTGGGCAACTTTGTGTTTTATTTCTCAGGTCTATCACAGTGCCTGGCACATAGGAGGCTTATTGATTGATTTAACAGAAGTAGTTTCATTTTGCTAGTGGAAACTAATTCTGACTGGGGTAATTGATTAATTACAGTCATTTCCAGGGCTTCATGAACCTTTCTCAACTTGTGGATATTCTATGAGTTAAACAGTGAAAGAAATTCATGATTATCTATACAGTCATTGCCTTTAAGGATGGCTGTATTTTATCATCAAAAGATAGAAGAAAGCTAGAATGCAGAATTTCAGAGCCTACATTTTTTTTATTTATATAAGCCATCTATATGGGGGGTTCATGAATAGGAATGGTGGGATTGTACAGAATATGAAATAAGTAGGGAGGGAATATGGAATTCCCTTCCCCTTAATGAAGTTATGGACTAAAGGAGGAAAACAAGACAAGAAGTTATGCTTTTTTTTTTTGGAGGGCAATTGGCCCAAAGTTACATGGTTAGTAAGTGTGTCAAGTGTCTGAGGCCTCATTTGAACTCAGGTCCTCCTGACTCCAGGGCTGGTGCTCTATTCAATGTGCCACCTAGTCACCCCAAGACAAGAATTTATAATAATACTAACAAATAGATAAGAGCACATATATCTGAATGGAAGCACGTTATTAACACTTTCTCTCTCTTGAAATTACTTTTTATAAACTTTGTATTGACTTTTGTACTTGTTCTATTATGATTGCCTAGTAGAAGATTGTACAGCTCCTGGTTAATAAATTTTTGTGGAACTGAAATGAATTGAATAAGTCAAGGAGCTGAAACATGTTTTATAGAAGGTAACTGCATATGGTGCAAATATGTTGTATCAAAGCATATGTTTAATCAAGAAATTACAGTTCTAAAAAAAAATCTGGCACCAACCCATTGTATCAAAGTGAAATCATTGATTGACTTTAATATTCATATTTTCTTAAGTTTTCCAATGAATGTTTCCTGCTATATACCTTTCAGGGCAAGATGGATTAAAGATGTTCACTCTCATAACCTTTTAAATATCTGCCTTTTTCTGGGTGGATAGGAGATTTACCAAGGACAACACTTGAATTTCTTCACAAACAAAGAATGCCTATTTTTGGAATGCTCCCTGCTATCCTGTAAGTATCAGAATGTAAAATTAATGCAGTGCAAATGTAGAAAAGAAATGATGGTGTCTTTCAATAAATGGTCCTCTGTAGAAGTTATTTTGAAGCAACAGAAAAGGCAAACTAAAAATACACACAGGTGTATTTAAGGGGCCTAAGACACATGAATAGTACTACCTTTCCAGTAGCTCTTTCAAAAATTTTTTGATGCTTTTTGTTTCTTTTTTTTTTAAACTTCACTGTTTCCCAATGACACACCCCTCCATAGAAGCCTCTTTGTAATAAAGAAAAAGACTTGAGCAAATCAAAGTGTATGCCACATTCATCACCCATTGTCCACCACTTCTTTGCTGAGAGGAAGTGTATTTTTCTCCTCAGCCCTCTGGAATAAAAAATTCTTTATTATATTATTCTGAACTCATATGTCTTTTAGTGCTATTTTCCTTAATATTAAAGTAACTGAGTATTCGAGGAGTTCTTCAGTCTGGAGTAGAATTTCATGAATGTTTTTGCTTCAGGGTATAATAAATGACCATGGTCCTCAGTGAAAGTTGATTGAGTTTGTGTTCTAATGAAAATAATAATGATCTAGGATTCATGAGACCTGGGGTTTAAGTGTGGTTCTATGATACTCGTTTGCTTTGTGACCTTAAGCAAATTACTTATTCTCTCTGTAAGTCAGTTTCCCAGTCTGAGAAATAAATTATGATAGTGTCTGCTCTTTTTGCCTCAAAGACAGAGGAACCAAGATGGAGGAGTATAAAGTGTACTGTCTGGTAGTTCAGGAGACCTGGGTAATAGGCCACACTCTGCCATTTATGTAGCTGCATGACTTTGGACAAATCACTTTACTTGTCTGGACCTTGCTTTCTAAAATAAACAGGGCTGGACTACATGATTCCTAAGGTTCCTTTTACTAGTGGGATTTTATGACTTCTCTTTGATTATTGGGAAGCCAAGTGAAATCATAGATGTGTAAATGTTTTGATTTCTTCAGTAGAAAATATCTGTATAGAAGGTCCAAGGAACATTAAGGCAAACTTCTAATGAAAGCCAAAGTAAAAGTCAAATGGGCTATAATACCTAAGTATTTATAATATTACTCTTTGTGGTAGCAAAAGCCTGGAAGCAAAGTGGGTGCTCATCAATTGAGAATGGCTGAAAATTATGCTCTATGAATATAACGAAATAAAATTGTACAGTAAGAAATGGTGAACATGAAGAATTTAGAGAAAAATGGGAAGAGTTGTGTGAAATGAGGCATTGTTGACAAGAAGAATCAGAACAAACATATACATTGTGTCTAACAACATAAATGAAAAGAAAACAAAAAGGAAGCCCATCTCTGAGTAATTGTAAAGATCAACGTTAATCCTGGAGAGAACAGGTAACAAACCACACCTCTTTTCTCTCTGTAGATAACATACTAGAAGGCCAGAATGTGGCATGCGTTATCAGACACAACCATGTGTTGGTTTTTTTTTTTATTTAACTGCTTTTATTAATAAGGAAAAGATAATTCTAGAGTGGGTATCTAGAAATGACCAAGATATAAAAACTGAAAGCAGGATGGTACTAGGTCTTCAATTTTATTGGTGTTTGGCAGAGGTGTCAAACACAAAGTACCTGAGTAGACTCCTGAATGCTGCCCCAAACAGATTAAAATGTAATTGGGAAACATTCAACATAATAAATAAAAATACAATAAAACATGGATGGAATAGCTTTTGTCTCAGACAATGAACAATAATATCAAGGATGACCACAAGTTCGGTCAATAGTTAAAGGATGAAGATATTTCCTTCCTGAGGAAAATTATATTTAAAATTCCAAAGTAACAACCCACCCCTACCCCCCTGCCATTTGTAGGGGAATTTGGGGAAGAAGGGTAATAAGTTTTCTTTACTTAATTGAGAAAATGAACATCATTTTTGTCTTTCCCTATTATCATGTGAGCTTCTTGAGGGTAGGGGTTATCTCCTTCCCTTTTTTAAAAAAAAAAATATCGCAGAGTTTTATGCAGCACTTGACAAATAAGTGTTTTAATAAATTTTTTCATTTATTTTTTTTTAAGCAGTTGGGGTTAAGTAATTTGCTCAAGGTTACACGGCCAGTTACTTCTGGGTGTGGTGCTAAGTATTTGAGCCCGGATTCCATCCCCAGGTCATCCTGACACTGGGGCCTGTGCTCTTACTCACTGTGCTACCTGGCGGCCCCTAAGCAATTGGGGTTAAGTAACTTGCTCAAGGTTACATAGCCAGTTATTTCTGGGTGGGTGCTAAGTATCTGAGCCCGGATTCCATCCCCAGGTCATCCTGACACTGGGGCCTGTGCTCTTACTCACTGTGCTACCTGGCCACCCCAATTTTTTTATTTATTTGTCATATACAGTCTATTCTCAAAATAGTGTTAGATTGGGTCTAAACTGATGCTAACAAATAAATTTTAGATTTGGGTAAGGATTTTCAAGTTGGACATACATACCCACACATATACATGTACACACACAAAACATACATCCAGGCATGTATAATGTATACACATGCAAATATATTGTGCAAACATGTACATAACATGAAACTCCTTATACAAAAACAAAACTGATCTATCAGTATTGTCTAGATCTAATCCGACATTATTCTAAGAATAGAATATACAGGATAAAGGAATATGTAATAAATATGTCTGTCTATCTATCTACCTGTCTGTCTATCTATCTATCTATCATAGGATCTGGAGTTGGAAGGACTTATTATTGTTCAATCATGTCTGATTCTTTGCTACTCCATTTGGGGTTTTCTTGGCAAAGATACTTGAGTGGTTTGCCATTTCATTCTCCAACTCATTTTACATATGAGGAAACTGAGGCAAACAGAGTTAAGTGACACAGCTAGTAAGTGTTGGAGGCTGGATTTGAACTTAGGTCTTCCTGACTTCAGGGCTGGTGATCTGTACCACCTAACTTCCTGGAAGTATTCCTAGAGATCATTTAACAACATCTCATTTTATAAATGAGGAAATAGAGACTCAGAGGTCCAATGGCGTGTTCACAGTCACAAGAATGAGATAAGTAGCAGAACCAGGATTGAGACCCAGGTTTTCTGACTCTCAGTCAAGGGCTCTTTCTATCACAAATTACTGCTTGTCTCTAGAAAAAACTCACAGGATGTGTGTGGGAGTCACTTCTCCACTTGCTATGTACCTTGGTTAAGACCATTTCCAGGCCCCAGTTCTCTTATCTGGAGATAAAGGGTTGTCTCTCAGGTCCCATCCAGCTCTAAATCTTAGGAGTCTTGTGGGCCTTACTTTACTTATCTTTACAATGTGTGTTAAAATACTTGTATTACTCACCTTCCAGTTTTGTTCAACTTTGTAAAACTAAAAAAGTTAGATAAATATGAATTATTACCTACTTCTAATTGCCACTTCTATTTCCTGACCTTTCAACCCTGACACTTTACTCCCCAGGCACCTTGCTTCCTGGGCCAGAAACCACAACCTTTTGTCTATGAAACCCCTTCCGTAGGGCTCCTGCTGACCTATTTGATGAGTACCTCTCCCTCCTCCAAAAGCCTAGTTTCAAGTTCTTGGACCATAATTAAATCAATAGTGCCATACTGTCATGGCTACTAGAAAAAGTAGGTGAGTCTACTGTGTGATGACTCCACTAACTACCCTTGTGTATCATTTTTGAGTATGCTCTGGCCCTTTATCCTAGAACTAGGCTGCATCTGTAGTTCCCTAAGGGGTTTGGGGTTTTCTCTTCTTTACTGCCATCTGCTCCAAACTTCACAGGCTATACTCCCCCACATTCTTGCAGGCCAGTGAACAGCATTCTAGTTTCAAATGACCACTTAACATTAATTTGCTTCTACAAGGAGACATTTACTAATAAAATATGGCAAGAATGGAAATACAGATATTTTTCCTTAACAAAATTTTGTTTAGACTCCCCCAGTTGAATGGCTATATGTGTTGAGGAAATCAGTATCTTTTTCTTCCTTCTCCTTTTCCTCCTCCTCCTCTTCCTTTTCCTTTCCTTCTTTCTCCTCCTCCTCATCTTCCTCCTCCTCCTCTTATTCCTCCTCTTCCTTTTTCCTCCTCTACTTCCTCATTCTCTTCCTCCTTTTCCTTCTCCTCTTCCCCCCAACTTAACACCAAGCCTGAACTCCCTGTCAGAAAAGAAATTCTTTGAGATCAAGAACTAGCTTTACTTTTGTATTCTGTATGCATTCCCCTCCCCAGCTCTTAGCATACTTGGTTCCTATCAAATAGGATTAGTAATTATTATCCAACCTATTTCATAGTGTTATCATGCCTAGCACAGAGTAGGTACTTGTTGGTTGATCGATCTGAAAAATTAAAAGCTTTATAGAAATATCAAGGATTACTATCTAGAAAAGGATAAAGAAAAGCTTCCTTGGTCTTATATATTAAGCACTAAATTCACCTTGCATTTTCTTGAGGCTATAAACATGCATAAATATTTTTTTCTTTTTTTTTCCTTTCTATGAAAATATGGAAACATGACTTTTAGGGAAATAAGTTCATACTCCTCACAGTCATTAAACGCAAACACTCCTCTGAGTGTTGTCATAATATCAAAGAACCATAGATTTTAGAATTAGGAGGTATCTTAGAGGTTGTATGCTTCAGTGCCCTCATTTTACAAATGAGGAACTTAAGACTTGGAAAGGTAAAGGGCCTTGACCAAGGTTACACAGATAATAAGTGACAGATCCTGCCTCCAAACCTAGGGCTCTTACCATGGCACCACATTGCCTCTTGACTTTGTTCTTTGTCTCCCTATGAATATTTGAGTCAAACTGGAAAATTCCCACCATCAGTTCAGCTTCTAGGAAGGCAGGCTGTCCTGTAATAAATCCTTTCCATTTCCCTTAAATTATCTTCAGATACACTTTAGTAGTATATGTAAAGCTATTTTCTAGAGATGACTAAATGAACGTCTCCTGATGGGCATTTGTTTTTAAGGTTTTGGCACAGCATCTTCTCAGATCCATGGAGTCAGGATCTCTATGGAGGCTTCAGAGAAACGATTCCAACAATACAAACAGTGCAGCGGATACAAGCCATCCTTTCAGTCAGCAGTTTCTCCCCTGAACCTGTCAACGGGGCTGCCATTTCTTATGGGCATTTTATGGTCAACACTTTGAGAGTCTCCCAGGGCAGAGTCACACAGCTCCCATTGGCTTTAATAAGAGACATGCGCCTGAAACCACATGCTGCACTTGGAAAATTTATGGGCTGACCTAAGCATCCTCTCCAGGGAAGCGAGATATTTTACTGCTCCCTGAGTCAGTCAAAGAGAATCAAAACCAAATGTGTCTGCATTTCATGTGAGCATTTTTTTTACATATATATAAACTTTGCAAATATCAATTATGTGTGGTTTGCTATTATGAAGTTTCTTTCCCTTTTATGGAGGTCGAGGAGAGGGGGAAGGGTGGCATAGTTGAAATGTAAGACTTGTAGCTGGCGCCATACAAGGCAGAGTGCCCAAGACTGGAATTCATCTATTATAGTGCCATGTTTTACCCTGCCTGCTAAGCAATAAAAATATACTCTTATCTCCCAATTTTATTCCACTGTGGGCAGGACATTTGCCGGGGAAAGCAGATTTCGCCATTATAGGTCTCAAATACTGGAAGAACAAACTAATTTCATGACTGTCCAACTATTTGAAATGTAATAATTGCTTGCAGTCAGATGAAAAAGAATCTTGGCTTTGCTACTTCGTAGCTATATAAGTGACTTTAGGCAAGTCACTTCCCTTAGTTTCTTGGGCCTTAGTTTTTGATCTGAAAATAAGGAGGTCTAGAGCTAGGAGGTCTCTAAAAAAACTTCCAATCTAACTCCTACAATCCTGATGTTTTTTTTTTTATATGAAGATGACACAGTTTCCTATTAGTAGGGTAGTAAATGAACTGCTGTCCAGATTTTCACTGGACTGCATATAGATTTCCCCCTACCCCATTAAAGTAATTTCTTGATATGGAACCCTCTTTTATTGAATCCTCCCTTGTAACAAAGAAAAAACAGGCAAAACTGATGAATGAAAAGACCACGTGTGATGGCATATGTAACATTCTATGCCTGTTATATATCCTATGCCTCCCACCTCTCTACCAGGTTCAAGCATTTTATAATCTGTTCTCTGGGTCCTGTGTTAGTCATTACAATTAAACTGAATTTCACTCTCTTTTAGTGTTGTTTTCATTTCTTTTTCTTGTTGTGATTCTATTTCTATTTACTTTGCTGTCATTTTCATGTAAGACTTTCCATCTTTCTCTGAATGAAATTTCTCCTATTCACTGATAGTATAGGAAGCATCCCATTACATTCATATGCCATGATTTGTGCAGCCATTCCCCAGTCAGCGGGTACCCATTGTTTCCAGTTTCTCACTACCACAAAAATCATAGCATGCATTTTCTTTTCTTTGTAAATATTATTTTATTTTTCTAATTACATGTACAGATAGTTTTCAGCATTCATTTTTATAAGATTCTGACTTCCAAATTTTTCCCTTCTCTCCCCCTCCCCAAGACAACAAGCGATCTGATATAGGTTATACATGTACAATCATGTTAAACATATTTCCATATTAATCATATTGTAAAAGAAGAAATAGAATAAAAGGGAAAAGCCATAAAAACCAAAAAAGGTGAAAATAATATGCTTCGAGCTGAATTCAAACTCCATAGTTCTTTCTCTGAATTTGGATAGCATTTTCCTTGATGAGTCTTTTAGAATTTTTTTGGATTATTGTATAGCTGAAAAGAGCCAAGTCAATCATAGTTAATCATTGCACAATGTTGCTGTTACTGTGTATAGTGTTCTCCTTGTTCTGCTTACTTCACTCAGCATCAGTTCTTGTAAATCTTTCCAGGTTTTTCTGAAATCTGCTCATCATTTCTTATAGCACAATAGTATTACATTATATTCATATACTACAACTTTTTCAGCCATTCCCAACTGATGGGCATCCTGATTGCCCTTTGGGTGTAGTCCCAAATTGCTCTCTAAAATGGTTGGATCAGTTCCCAACTCTACCAGCAATTTAATAGTGTCCCAATTTTCCCACATCTTCTCCAACATTTATCATTTTCCTTTTCTGTCATAGTAGCCAATCTAATAGGTTTGAGGTAGTACCTCAGAGTTGTTTTAATTTGCATTTCTCTAATCAATAGTGATTTAAAGTATTTTTTTTCATGTGACTATAGCTTTAATTTCTTCATCTGAAAACTGCCTGATCGTATCCTTTGACCATTTATCAATTGGAGAATGAATTGTATTCTTATAAATTTGACTCAGTTCTCTATATATTTGAGAAATAAAGCCTTTATCAAAGACACTTCCTGTAAAGATTGTTTCCTAGGTTTCAACTTTCCTTCTAATCTTGGTTGCATTGATTTTATTTGTACAAAAACTTTTAAATTAAATGTAATCAAAATTATCCATTGTGCATTTCATAATGTTCTCTGTCTCTTGTGTGGTCTTAAATTCTTCCCTTTTCAATAGATCTGACAGGTAAACTATTTCTTGCTCTCCTGATTTGCTTATGGTGTCACTCTTCATGTCCAAATCATGTACCCATTTTGACCTTATCTTGGTATAGGGTGTGAGAGGTTGGTCTCTGCCTAGTTTCTGCCATACTGTTTTCCAGTTTTCTCAACAGTTTTTGTCAAATAGTAAGTTCTTATCCCAGAACACAGAAAACATTTTCAAGATGACTAGCTGTGATGAAGAGTACAATCTGTGGCCCTGCAAACAGGTGAAAGTAATTATTCAAAACAGGGATTGATCTTGTAATTTTAGGCTAATGACCACCAATTCTAAACAAAAACATTTCAGTTCCATTAAGCAAAAAGTTTTAAACTCTTTAAGGGCAGGAATGATTTTTGCTTTTTCTTTGCATTCCCAGAGCTTAGCACAGTGCCTGGCATACAACAGGAACTTAATAAATGCTTTGTTGTTCAAGCTTTTCGGTCCTGTCCAACTCTTCTTGACCCCATTGGGAAGTTTTCTTGACAGAGATACTAGTGTGGTTTGCTATTTCTTCCCCTAACTCATTTTATAGATGAGGAAACTGGGGCAAACAGGGTAAAGTAATTTGCCCAGGATCATAGCTAGAAAGTATCTGAGGTCAGATTTGAACTCATGAAGATGAGACTTCCTTGACTCTAGATCTGGTGCTCTATCCCCTGAGTCACCTAGCTGCCTAATAATAAGTGTTTATTGATCAAATACTTACTGTATGCAAAGCACTTCACTAGTCTCTGAGGAGATGCAAATTGCAGGTAAGACATAATTGCCATAATCACTTTTCTTCCTAGAGTTTGAAGTCTATCCTGTAGGTAGTAAGAGCCAAAGATAACTTGAATACACAATATTATATGATAAATTAAGTAGAAATGTAAAACAGGTCCATGAGAGTGTGTGTGCAAGGTTATTTCTGGCTGGCAAGATAAGGGAAACCTTTATGGAACATGTGACATTTTAATTGGATGGAGACTAAATCAGTAGGTAAAGAGGAGGAGGGATGACAATGGAAATTCCTGGCACAGGGAACTGCTGGGCAGAGGCATGGTGATGGGATAACCCTCTGATACCCTGAGATGTAGGAGTCCTTTGCATACATGTCTTTCGAGCTTCACAATAACCCTGGGAAGTTTGTACCACAGGTATTTGTTTGCATCTTGACT
The DNA here is from genome assembly GCF_028583685.1 of Petaurus breviceps papuanus. Taxonomy (NCBI): domain Eukaryota; kingdom Metazoa; phylum Chordata; class Mammalia; order Diprotodontia; family Petauridae; genus Petaurus; species Petaurus breviceps. The sequence continues at coordinate 99,799,861 of NW_027186296.1, read as the reverse complement.
TAATAGAGAAGGAAACAAATTCAGAGGGGTGAAGTAACTTATTTAAGGTTCTTACAACTAAAAATCAGAGGCAGGATTTGAACCTAATCCCAGGTCTGACACTCTCTCTACCATGTCATGTTCCCTGGGTTATACCAAGAATATCAAGGTTTCAAAAGAGGGAAATGAAATGTAGAATTGAGCCATTAATAGCAGTGGTGAAATCAGATGTAAGAGCAGATATGGAAGGGGGAAAATAAAACTGGTTTTGGACTTGATGTTTGAGGTCAGGATCCACATACTTGCAAAGATATCCTGTGAATGCTTGGAGATGGAGATCTGCAACTCCAAGGAGAGGGCAGGGCTGGAGATCTGAGAGTTTTTTGCACCAAGGTCATTGTTGAAGCCTATGCAGTAAGTGAAATTATTAAAACAAAGCATGGAAAAAGAAAAGAGAAGGTCAAGGACAGAACCTTGGAAACAATCACCTTAAAGAGTTGAAAAAAAGATGAGAACCCAGTGGAGTAGACCAGGAAGCAAGTTAGGTGGGATAGGAAAAACAGAAGAGTGTGCTATCTCTGAAGTCAAAAGAGAAAAAAAATATATGGAAGGAGAGGTAGAGCACAGATTCATTTATACTCACATCCCTCATATACATAATTGTATCTTCTTTTTTTTCCTTTTTGGAGGGGGGAAGGCAGGGCAATTGGGGTTAAGTGACTTGCCCAAGGTCACACAGCTAGTTTTATATTAAGTGTCTGAGGCCGAGTTTGAACTCAGGTCCTTCTGACTCCAGGGCCGGTGCTCTATTCACTGCTCCACCTAGGCACCTCTACATAATTGTGTCTTACAGATCTCTTCCTTTTGCACCTAGAAATCTGATGATGGGTCAGATAAGTTAGTCCAGTTCATCCTGGCTTCTCCTGGTTCTTTAAGCTCCAGTTATCCCCTATCACCCTGTCTTTTTCAAAATTGCCTATTAACTAATCCATCTTTATTCATTCTTTTATCCTATAAGTCAATCTTTCTTTTTAAAACAACAACCTCAATGAATGAAATGATTGATTTTATTATTTATTATTCCCTTGGCAAGTTGTATTTCTTTACCTTTCTGAACATTTCTGTTGTTGAGAATATTCATGAGTCAAACATTCTGCTCACTTCTGCTTTATTTTCTACTGAAAACAAATTTTTTTAGTAGGAAAGCCTGAAATGCCTTCATTTGGTGGAACGTTCATTCTTTTTTAAAAAATTGATGATTAAGTTCAAGCTTGCAGAATATGTCATTTTAGGTTGTAAATTTGCTTGTGCTCCTGCTGTGGACCCATGGAGGTTTGTTGGGAAGAAGTCACTGCATGAACACTTTTAAGTATTAAAGTTCTCCAGTGTTAATTAATTGAGGATTTTACCTTGTCAGGGATTCTGTCTTCTGGGGATTTAGTTTCAATTACTCTACATCTGGCACACAATACCTTCTGGGATGAAATGGTGGATTGTGGAAAATTTGGAGAAAATGACTAATCTATCATCTTGCTGGTTGTATGACCCAGAAGTCCCAAGAAAGGATAAATCAAGTAGCAAACCTTAAAGTGCTATATAAATGTTATTATTATAATGATAATTATTACTATTACCCTTAAGAAAGGCCTCTTGTAGGTAAGTCAAGAAGAGAGCCTAGATTTCAAGAGGCAGAGGTGAGAAGGTGAGAAATCATTCTAGTTATAAAATGGTCACAGTCTGTGCAAGGGCACAAAGACAGGAGATGGAATAGCAAGAAATCTAAATTGACAGGAAGATAAAATACATAAGATTGATCTATAATTAGCCTGGAAATATAGGGTGGAGCTAAATTATGAAGGACTTCTAATGCTAAAATAGAGAAGTTTATCCTTAAGGTGACAGGGAGCCATTGATACTTCTTGATTGGGGTATTACCATAGTCAGACTTGGGTTATGAGAATGAATTGGAGCAGAGGGCAACTCCAGAAAGACTGTTGCAATTAGAAGGTTATTTCAGTAGGCTCAAGTGAGAGGTGATGACAGGAGCTAGGACGGTGTGAATAGAGAGGAGGAAGATGAAAAAGATAGTGAAGAGGTAGAATCAACAAGACTTGACATCTGATTGCATGCGAGGAGTGTGCATGAGAGTGAAGAGTTGAAGGTAATTCTGCACTTCTTTTTGCTTTTTTCCCTCGTGTTGAGGACACCACATACTTCCAGTCACCCAGGCAGGTTCACAACTTCAGAATCATGCTCAACTCTTTGCTCTCCCTTACCTCCTCCTTGTAACTGGTTTCCAAGTCACAGAATCAGAGGTTTAGAACAAAAAGGGATCTTCGAAATCACTGAATTCATGTCCCCTCATTTAAGAAAACAAGATGTTGAGATCCAGAGAAGTTAAATGATTCATCCAGGGTCCCACAGCTGGCAAGAGTCTCAGGTGGGATTTTAATGCAGGTCTTTCTAAGTCCAGTGCTTTACCTAGGATGTCATCCTGCTTGTCTGATCTTGTGAATTCTATCTTTACAACACTTCTCTATTGATATTCCTGCTTCTAGAATTTTCCCTTTCCCATCCATTTCCCATACAGCTTCCAGAATAATCTTTCTAAAATAAGAGCTTGGCATATGAATGTAATGGAATACTATTGTGCTATAAGAAATGATGAGCAGGAAGATTTCAGAAAAACCTGGACTTACATTAACTGATGCAAAGTTAAGTGAGCAGAACCAGAAGAACATTTTACACAGTATCATCAACATTGTGTGATGATCAACTAAGAATGACTTAGCTCTTCTCTTCAATACAATGATCCAAGGCTATTCCAAAGCACTTGTAAAGGAAAATACTATCCACACCCAGAGAAAGTACTGATAGAATCTGAATGCAGATGGAAGCATACCATTTTCACTTTATTTTTTGTGTGTTTTTTACTTTTGGTCTGTTTTTTTTTTTACAATATGACTTATATGGAAATATTACACATATGATTGCACATTTATAACCTATATCAAATTGTTTACTTTCTTAGAAGGGGGAAAGGAAGGAGGGAGAAAATTTGGATCTCAAAATAAAAAAAAAAGAATGTTAAAAATTATCTTTACATGCAATTGGGAACATTTCTATTAAAAAATAAAATTAGAACTAGGAAGATGAACCACAATCAAATGGATGTATAGTTAAGAATTTAGGACCTTCACCAGACAGAGTATCAACTGCCTACATAAGCCTTATTCATTAAATCCACCTTTCTTGACTTGTTTGTTGTGGATGATGGGCAGTGAAAACAAATAGGTAATGAAGAGCTAAGATAAGTGATAAAAAAAAGGAAGGAAGGAATACTAAAAGACTCAATGTTCCAGTGGTTAGAAAGCATCTTATTGTTGAGATGATGGCAGAAGATGGAGCTGTGCAATGGAGTTGTGTAGTGGATGATAGCCAGTCCCATGCACAGAACCAGGAAGGAGTTGGTGCTGCATAGAGTAGATCACTCTATGGCTATGAAAGTGCTACATGATGACTTTGAATGTATGGGTCAAGAAAGAACCCTGAGAGCTAGTAAGAAAAAGATTTTACTGGTCTAAAATGGCTGAAGATTTCACTAAGAATGGATATTAAGTAAAAGTATTACCAACTCATGATTCATTTTTGGAAAATATGAGCATTTTTAGAACTTGTCTATATATATATATATATATATATAAAATCTCTAGAAGGAGTTAGTAAAAATACATATATGTATATATGTATGTATATGTGCATGTATATATACATATGCATATACTATAGCTACTTACCCTCCCCCCCCCCATGCACACATCACAGCCATCATCTAGGGAAGCAATTCCTATGGGGAAGGGACCACTCATCCTTACCAATTGTCAGCCAAATGTCAGGCAAGCCAACCTAGCTGAATCAGCAAGGTACCTTGAGAGAGACTGTAGGTAGCAGATGCCAGATAAGTCAAATCACCACCATCACCTTAGTTATGAAGGGCTTTGAACTCCAAAGCATTTTCATTTGATCCTAGAGATAATAGGGAACCAGAAGAGTTTATTGAATAGGAGTGACATGGTCAGATCTGCCCTTTAGGAAGATCAGTTTGACAGCTGTGTGAAGGATAGACTAGAGTAGGGAGATACTTGAGACTTAAGTGTATTTCAATATAACATATATTTATATAACATAAATAGGCTTGCCAAAAATGTCTGTGTGTGTATTTTGGTAAGCCCCAAAGCCAAGGATGAAAGGCAGGTGGAGAAGAGGAACTGTATTGCAATGGACTTGCCTTGATTCTCTATCCCTGGCACCTGAACTTGTACTACTGTGTATTAAAAAAATGTGACTGTGTATTAAAAAAAAATGCTGCAGCAGAGCCATTCCCAATATATCAAGGAACTTTTCCGTTCCCTTTTCAAAGGCAGAAGCCCTTTCCCAATCCTCTAAGCTGTGGGCCCTTCATAACCTGGTTCCTTCCTACTTTTTCAGTCTTCTTATACCTTATTCCTATCATGTACTTTGTGACCCAGTGATATGGGTCTCCTTGCTGTTCTTCCCATGAGTCTCTCCATCTCCACACTCTAGGTATTTTCAGTGGCTATCTCCCATGCCTGGAATTCTCTCCCTCCTCATCTTCATATCTTCTTTAACTTTCTTCAAATATCAACTACAATCTTACCTTTTACTGGAGACTTTGACTAATTTCCCTTAATGCTAGTGCCTTCTTTCTGCTCATTATCTACAATTTATTCTGTGAGCCCCTAGAGAACAGGGACTGGGTTTTTTGTTCATTTATTTGTTTTGGGGGATGGTTTGCCTTTCTTTGCATCCCCAGCACTTAGCACAACGACTGGCACATAGTAGGGACTTAATAAGGGTTTATTGACTATCACTTGCAATCTCTAAACTGTTTTGCTTAACTTTTTAGGATTGTGCTTTGTAGGGCTTTACTCATGAGTATCCCCTCCTGGATTACTGCCTTGTTGGGGCAGAGGGGCATGCACAATTCAGTGAAACTATGATCTGTGCCATGCAGGATTATCCAAGATGGATAGGTCATAGTGGAGAGTTCTGGCAAAAGGTAATCCACTAGAGAAGGCAATGGCAAATCGCTTTGCCAAGAAAACCCAATGCACCAGAAGGGCCTAGCATACTATGGTCCACAGAGTCACAAAAAGTGGGACACGATTGAACAGCAAAATTTTGAGTATGTTGCAGTGTGATTGCTTGTCAAAATGAAATTTTAGCAAAATTGATCGATTAACCCATTCTTTCCCTATAACAACTGCTAAGATTTCACCCCATGCCTACACTAGGGCTTGTTGGGCTACCTACTCCTGTCTTAGACTTTGCTGTCCTGGAAGAGGAGGCTGAGCTACGGTTCCTTCCACTTTGGTGATTCTATGAACTATTTCAAAAGAGAAAACTTTACGGTTTCAATGTGTAGAAAGGAGTTTTGGATTGACAATTTTTTTTTCCTTTTAATTTATGGCTTCCTTGACCAATCCTCTGCCCTCAAAAAATAAGTAAATCATGGTCAATCCTAGCATACCAATAATGAGAGTATTTAGATTTTATTTAAAAAGGCATTTGTTTAAGACATTTCAGAAAGAGTATATTGTGCTGTAGGAATGCAAAGCTTGCTCTTACAATAATAAATATGAAAAGTTTCAGATGTTACATAGCATTTTAGGGATGGTTATAAATTGTTGGCTCTAAAGTTTGGGGAGTTAAATTTAAGCTGAAGGCCCTTTGTCCTCTGTTCTCTGCCCTAATTTTCTCAAGGAAGGAGTCCTTCCTGGGTTGATGAGAGAGAGGATGATTATTAAAGACCATTAAGGGTTTTTCTTTCAGATTCACCCAAATGCTACAGACTAGCATAATTTAAAATGCTTTATTAATGATGAGGGGAGCCTGGTCTTCTCTACTAACAGATCAGAGATAGTGTAGGGTAGCAGACAACTTGCTAGTCTTGAAGTCAGGAAGAGCTGGGTTTAAATCTCACCTTAGACTAGCTGCATGATGTTGGCCCAGTCACTTGATCTCTCTGGGCTGCAGTTTCCCCATCTATAAAATGGACACCACCATAACAGCCTTGATTCCCCCCAGGGCTGTTGTGACAGTCAGATGAGTTAAAATGTCCGAGAAGCACTTTGCGAAGTGTAAAATGATACAGAAATGAGGGCTATTATGATTATCAGGAACCATAAATCTGATATCAAAGTATTTGATTGGGATGGAATGGCAAAGTAAATCACAAGTGAAAAAATAGTCATTTGTTGTTTCTTTTCTTGAGCTGGGACTGAGCTTTTTTTTTTTTTAACTCTTCTACAAAGCTGCTACACCTACTACTTGAAGCTCTTTTCTGCAGGCAGAGTGCATGTTAACCCTCTTCAGTGCGTTGTTGTTGTTAAATCGAGTCCAGTTCTTTCTGACTCCATTTGGGGTTTTCTTGGCAAAGATACTGGAGTGGTTGGCCATTTCCTTTTCTGGCTCATTTTACATATGAGGAACTGAGGCAAGCAGGGTTAAGTGACTTGCCCAGCAACACACAGCTACCATACATACTAAGAAGTGTCTGAGGCCAGATTTGAACTCCCAAAGATGAGTCTTCCTGATTCCATGCACTATGGCGCCACCTAGAGGCCCTTTCTTCAGTGGGGCCATCTATCTAATGTACCTTGAGTTAACCCCAAGACATTTTCAGCTCTTCTGTTAGTCAAGCAAGGAGCCACACCCAATAGTGCATACCGATGGCCCCCAGGCGCAGAATTTTTTTCCAACTACACTTTACAGGAAATCCCTCAGGCTACCTTGATATTTAGGTTGGACCAAGTACATTCCTTTCAACTCCGGACATGTCTCTGTCAGCTAGTGCCAGGGCCATACAAATTACCTGAGCTCCTGGGAGCACTCAACAATATTGGAGCCAGAGCTGGTAACCTCTGCCCTTCTTTGCTCTTGTCCCTTACAAATGCAAAAACCTGGTTGTCTTGTGAAATTTTAGAGACTAGACTATTGTCAGTAGCATGGAATCCTAAGTCTGGAGATGGAAGGTTCTTCAGAAGCTATCTAGGCCAATCACTTTATTTTACAGATGAATAGGTACTGGGGAGAGCCAAAGAGCCTTGGGTTCAAAATAATAACAATAACAATAACGATATGGAGCCTGAAGGTTGGTAAAGCACCATCTAAATATCATCTCATTTGACCCTCACAACAACCTAGTGCTGTAGGTGCTATACCCCCATTTTTACAGGGGAAGAAACTGAGGCAGACAGAAATTAAGTGACTAGTTGCTCACAGAGCTAGTGTCTAAGGCAGGATTTGAACTGAGGTTCTATTCACTACTCCACCCAGCTGCCGAAAGGGATATGTAGTTGTAAAACTGAAGAATTTTCAATGACCCTGGGCTGTGAAAGCACCTCTCTAACACTAAATATTCTCCCAGTTCACAGGATCAGAAATTTAAACCTGGAAGGGGCCTTAGAGAGCTTCACATCCAACCTCCTCATTTTACAGAAGAGGAAACTAGGGCTGAGAGGTGTAAAGCGAGTCTCCCACAGTCATTTCCCATGACCTCCTTTTCCACCCCCTCTCAGCTGCATGCAGAGATGCCCATGCCCTGATTTTGCCATTACCCACAAATTCACCACTTTCACATTCATGAACTCTGAAATTCCTTTATCTGATTACAAGGAGAGTAGCCCTCGTAAAGAAGAACTGAAAGGGAGTGAGGAGTGGACAGTCACTTGTACAACTAGATGGGCAGGAAGGTCATGGCCTTTCCTTTAATGCCTTCCTCTCCTAATATGTCTTAGAAGAGAAGAAAACAAATGGGAGAGAGGAATCAGGATGGTCTGAAAAGGCAATAGGAGTGTGTGAGGGTGAAGAGGGCTTGAAGCTGTCCATAGTGATTGATTACTTTCCACAGGCATAAGAGAACAGCAGGACCTTCTCTGGGTGCCTATAATTACTGGAATAGGCATGATTGGATACAAGTCCCCGAGTAATTGTGTTGGAGTGTGACAACAATAGAAAAACATAGTACCTGGAGAATAAGTATGTATGTATGGGGTGTAGTGATGGTTCGATGGTTCGTGTCAGGCTTGGAGGGATTATAAGTTAGGGGTGGAGGGTAATTAATTAGTGCTGTGACCATATACAGACTCTTTGAGTATGAGTCATTGAGTGTACTTGTGTGAGTGTGTGTGCGTGTGTGTCTACATCTACTTGGGTGAAGATCCTCAGGCAATGCCAGGGTGTGTTTTAGGCCTTGGAGTGTGTCATTCTCTCCGATATTATTTGTCCTTTGTTCCTGAAGAAGTCCAATGACATCACGTGGGTGATGTCTTGACTTGCAAGTGAATTGGATTTAAGTGAGGAAGAGCTGTGCGAAATCACCAGCCTCACTCTCACCTCCAGAGTCACCAGAGTCCAGTGGCAACACATAGATCAAGATGGCTGGTGATGGCCCCGCCCTCCCAGTGGAGCCTCTGGTTGGAAGCCCTGGTTCCCTTTAAGGTTGTGTGCTCAGGTGCTACCTTCTGTTGAAAGCCTTACTTCATTCACCAGTTGTCATGACTCTCACTCCTCTAATTATGTACATAAACATATATATACACACAAACATGTAATATACATGCATATAAATATATAAGGTCTACACCTCTATATTGTAGATGTGCATATGAATAGATCATACAAGTATGTGTTATATACATGCAGAGACATATTCCTAAGTATGTGTATATGTTACATTCTACTGAGGGTATTGACCAGATCAAAATATTAGTATATTTTTCCCACCTCTCTATATTTATTTATATAAACTTAAAAGATATGCATGTATATACATATATGGGCATATATATATTTATCTGCTTATCTGTTACATCCTCCCAGTAGAATTGGAAGTTCCTTGAGGCCAGGGATTCTTTCTCTTTTTGCCTTTATATCTCCAGCACCTAGCACAGTGCCGTGCACATAGGAATATAAATTAATAAATAATAAATAAATAATTATTGCATTGGATTGCATTTAGGGAGCATGAGAGTGATTGGAAATTAGGACAACATAAAAAGACAGACTCCCAGAGCCTGCGTGCAGGGAGTGGATTTGCAGCACACTGGGTTCTGTACCCTTATTGCCCCGTGGAACGACTCTAGAACCTACAAAGTTTTGAGGACATGGGATAACTGACAATAATAGTTCCCAGCTCCTATGAGGCTGCCTCCACACAGGAAAGGAGAATGCCCAAAGAAAAGCCAGCAGACCCTGAGTCTGGATGTGAGCCTAATTAGTGACAAGTTGGAAGTGTTTCTGACTGCTGGTCTGGGTCACTAATCTGGTGCTCTCTTCGCTACATGAGTCTGCCTTTTAAATTCTCCCCTTGAATTTTGTTCATGGCACATGCTGAAATAATCCATCTCTGAATATTGTCATGTGTGAGTAATATGCCCTAGCAAATAATGATGCAAAGATACTGAGATGATGCCAGATACTTCTCACTCATGTATGACACTTTCATTCAGCACCTTTCAAACAGTATTCTAGAGCCCAAGGTTCTCCTAGATGCTGTTATCACACTGTACAGTTGAATTCAATTGTAAAGTTTGGTAAATCACAGGGATCATCAGTGCTCTGAAACTACACCAGCAACACACATTGTTTCTGGCATGCAACCAAGGCAAGTTTACTGAAGGGCAAAGCAGACATGCACTCAAGGTTCCAGCTAATGCAGATTCCACACCTGTTCACTCTGCTGGGAGAAAACTAAGACAGTGAAGATGGCCAAATGAATGTGGGGTTTTTGAGGTTTTTTCAGGTTGTGGAAATTCTGGTTTAGCCTTTGCAGTCAGACCTGGGACCTAGGAGTAGGCAATGAAGCAAGCCTCCTAAAGTGAGATGAACAGTGGGGGGTGCCACAAAAACCACTTTTTAGTATTCTGGGGTATAATGTACATATTTTGAGTGACATGTACTTTCCATGGCATGTACCAGAGGTATTTGTTTTGTGATAAGTCAAACTGTATGTATAATGGGACTTTTGCACATGCAGATGCCAGAGATCTACTCTGGGGACAAGACATTCTGTATTCCCCTTCTGCATGGATGGGAGTAGCCTTTTCCTTTGTCTGTGTAGTTGGAACAATTTGCACCTTTAAAACTCTCAGCTGGGGACAGTTTTTCCTCTCTTTCCAACGGGGTCTGAGGGGGTGAAGGAACTGTTCATCCATGGTAGAAGCATCATGAATTGAAGTGGGTCCTGGTGTGTGTGAATTCTCTTTTTCAGTTCTAGGCATAGGTAGCAGAGTCCCCAGACCCAGACTGGAGCCAGGCTGACCTCAGAAGCAGGATTCCAGGCCAGATGTTGCTGTGGGTTCAGCAGGGAAGCTCTAAGAAACAAAGCTACTCAAGATTCGAACCCAACTTGATGGAACTAAGCTATATAGGAAATGAGCTAAGTTGTGAATGTAATAACCCCAAAACTGAGAGGGATTGTCTCCCCCAAGGATTGGGGGTATATGTGTGTTTGTGTGTGTGTGTGTGTATGTGTGTGTGTGTGATATTTTTGTTCTTATTATAGCCCTGAAGTAAATATTCCTTTGTAAAAGCTCATCTGAACAGGTAAGCAATTAAATGGAACAGGGATGTAAAGAACCCCCTAAAATTGGGGAAACAATCAGTGTAGACTGGAGCCGATGGCAGAGAAACTAAACAAGGGGTGGGGAACCTGTGGCCTTGAGTGGCCCTCTAAGTCCTCAAATGCGGGACCTTTGACTGAATCCAAACTTCACAGAACAAATCCCCTTTAATAAAAGGATTTGTTCTGTAAAACTTGGACCTAGTCAAAAGGCTGCACCCAAGGACCTACAAGGCCACATGTGACCTCAAGGCCGCAGGTTTCCCCAAACTGAACTATATCTTCTCTTCCTTCTCTCCCCCACCCCTATCTTCCTTAAGAATGTCAGAGAACTCTGGGGAAGGGTGAAATATAATGTCCCTGGTCTTCAGGTAGCATGGGCCAGGACAGTCATGGTTACATGTATTTTCTCAGAAAGGTGAAAAGCCTCTGGTGAACAGTAATGCTTGGGGGTGGGGGTGGGGGCACAGTTTCCAAACTTTAAGGAATAATTTAAAGAAACTTGAATGGCTTGTCCTTGCCCAACTTATGGGTGGGTATACCATTAGTCTTCAATCAGCTGGAATATCTATATTGGTCCAGAATGTGTACAGTTTGCTTATATTTATTATCTCTTTTCAGGAGAAGGCAAAACTCCCTGAGAGCACAGACTACTACTTCAATTTTTTTTTTTTTGTTTTTAATGTCCCCATCAGTCAGCACAGTGCCCAGCACAAGGGAGATGCATGAAAAATCTCGTGGAATTGAAGTGTTATCACTAAAAGGTCCTACGTATTCATAATATGACAGAAATCTGAGTGATGATCCAGTGTACCAAGTGCAACAAAACATGTCTAAAGACATTTATATCCTTACTTGGCATTGGGATTTGACTACCATTTTTTTTTCCACAATCAGAAAGTTTGAGTGTTACTATTAGGTAATAATTGGTAAAAGTAAAATATTTTCTAAGGAGAGAGGAGCAAATTACAGTAGCAAACAGATTTCTTGGTACTATAAATATTTGGATCTATGGCCTCCATCCAGTTTCTTTCAAGTGGTTTTTTTTAAAGTGTAAAAAATTATCCTTTTTGCTAGTATAAATCACACTTTCTTCCTGGAGAAATCTCTGTACTTTCTCATCTGATAAATGTGGCGACAGACAGACAGACAGACAGACAGACAGACAGACAGACAGATAGATAGATAGATAGATAGATAGATAGATAGATCAAGAGAGAGATATAGGGAGATAAGTATAGAGAAATAGAGATAGATCAAGATGTGCATATGCATATCTTGTTGTCGTTCATTCATTTCAGTCATATCTGACTCTGTGACCCCACTTGCAGTTTTGTTGGCAGAGATACTGGAGTCGTTTATCATTTCCTTCACCAGCTCATTTTACAGAGGAGGAAACTGAGGCAAACAGGGTTAAGTGACTTTCCCAGGGTCACACAGCTAGTATTGTCTGAGGCCAGATTTGAACTCAGGAAGATGAGTTTTCCTGACTCTAGGTCTTGCATCCTATTCGCTGAGCCTCCTAGCTGCCTCAATAGAGCTATCTCTATTTCTATATATCTGTCTTCACATCTCTCTGTCTCTGTCTCTCTCTCGTCTACCTCTCTGTCTATACATCTATCACTTTTTTTTGGAGTAGAAAAAGATACTAAATTCTTTCTTTAAAAAAAGGGGGAATAAACCCCAAGATGTGGACTGAATAATTATATTCCTATATAAACAACTAAAAGTCAGGTGTTATGAGAAAGGTCCTATCCTTCAGTTGGAGGTGGGGATAAAAGCTTTCCTACCTCCTTATCCTTCATCTTTCAGTATGTTTACCAGGAAAGGCCTTCCTTGGGCTAATTTGGGGTACATTAATGGTCTGACACTCAAGAGTGTCTAATAAAATAGCAAAGGGAAAAAGTGTATACTAAGACATCTTATTTTGTTTAAAGGGAGATGAAGAAATAATTTCTCTAGTATCCAAGTGACTTTTAAAATCAGGCTCTTGAATCTAAATTTCTTAATTAGAGTGAAAATTGCCTTCACTCCAAATTCTTATACTAGTGTTCAAAATGTATGAGGATTAGTCTCCTTGTAGTGAGGCATACATCGCCAGATGTGGCCAGTATGTTGATTTATTTCACTTCACTGTTATTTCTTAAAAGAGAAGGCTCTTGTGTGTATTATTTGAAAATGATGGTGATGTTTTAAAAAGTTTTAATAAAGTAATTCCTTTAAAAAAAGATATTCTCCATATACAATGTAGGCAGAATGAGTTGTGCAGTTTACAAATTGTTCCTTATATTACATTGAATCTTTGATTGCCAGGAATATCATATGCCTTGCAGTTACATTGGTGCTTTGAATACTTACTTTGAATTTATCCTCTGGAGTGGAGAGGAGAAAAAAGAAGAGGAAGTGGGAGCTGATCGAAGCATGGAAAAATAAATTCGCCCAACTTTTAGCTCCCCCTTTCATCTGTGACCCTCCAACCTGCCTGTGACTCCACCTCCCACTATCTTCTGAGCACTTTGCTTCTGGGGGTACCTTAAAGTCTGTATGTTTTAGGCTTGGCACTGTTTATTTTTTCCCTAACTTTGACAAGCACTTACCCTACAATGTAGAAAATAGGAATGCTGAGAGCCTTAGAAAGTCACACAAAAATGGAAGGAGAATTTACCTTACCCCCTCTCGGCGGCGCGATGAGCATTTTTAAAGATGTTTAATGAAGCATGGGGGTTCTTTAGAGATGAATTGCATTCAAGTTACAAACATTCATCCTCCACCCCCTTCCCCAAACTGGACTGAATACAGCACTCATCTCTCCTCTCCTCCCTCCCTCCTGCCCACAAATAACTCTCGTTTGCCATCTCCCTCCCTCCACTAAGTTCTCCCCCCCCCCCCCCCGACTGCAAAATATCCTTTGGTCCCCTCCCCCAAATCAGCCTGAAAATAGCACTGGGAGAGAGAAAGAAGGCTTCAGGGTGTGTGACCTGAGCAGTCAGCTTAGGAGAAATGTGCACAATAAACTTCTATCCGGACAGAATTGTTCCGTAAAGTGGCAATCACTTCCCAGACAGGAGCAGGAGAGCCCTTCATTGTAAACTTTCAATCACTGTTACCATGGGGAAAGCTACTGTTCCATCAGAGAAAGTGCCTTAACGCAATTAACACATAGTTCACTTGTTCCATATCGCTTTGGGGGTGGGAGTGACGGTCTCAGTAGAGGGGAGAGAGTAGCGGTTTGGGAATGAAGAGAGCTGGTTTCTAGGCCAATCTTTGCTACCAAGGAGTCATAGGGGTGTGACCTTGGGCATCCGATGCCGGGGTCAGGGTGCCAACTTTGGTCACAGTTCCTACAGACTGAACTCTCGATACTGTAGGCTGAGGAAGGATAAGAGGTCAGAAGAGAGAGCTAACTTAACATAAATTATGAGGGATAATTCAGCACCTGCTATGTATGTCCCGGGCACTCCGCTAAGGGCAGTCAGTGTGTGAGTGTGTGTTTTCAGTTCGGAAAACATTAAAAATTCGTACACATCCTCCTGTTGAAATAACTTTTGTTTGAAGTTTCCTATTTCAACCCTCCCTCCAGTTGCCCAGTTTGCTTTTTTTTTTTTTGGGGGGGGGGGAGGATAACACAATAGATTAGCATCCTGTGTGTGTTTTTGTAAGAGAGGGCAAGCTTGCTAAGCACCCACCACTGGAAGCCAGGAACTGCTGAGTTCTTCCCCTGGCTTTGACCCAGGCAGCCCATTTTTATGCTGTTACAAGCCTTCTATTTTCACCAACTCATTTGTAAAATTGAGATGATAATATTTGTGGCCTCACAGAACTATTGCAAGGAGTTAACCCCTCCTTCCACGCTCCCTGGACCAGCAAAACGGGATGTTCAAGTGTCCAATGTAGATAGTTCCGAAATAAGGACCTGGGGGCATTGCTTCCCGGTCAAGCTGGCTAATCAACTTCTCCCCAGGAGCTCCTGCCCCAGAGTTTACCTTCGAGTCTTTCATGGCATGGCAGCCTTTCTATCACTATCTGTGGCAAAATACTAATCCTGCAGTTTAATTTTCAATAAACAGTGGGACCCAATGGTGAGACTCCTTTAGCCTCACCTATGAAATCTTTCCTGGAAAATGGGCGGTTACAGAGCTGGCCCCACCAAACGCAGAAACAGCTTATGAATCTTGCTAGTATTTATTCACTTTGCACCATTTCTAATTAGCTAATCTATTTCTCTCACCCATATTCTCCGAGGAATTCTCCATCAGGCTCCCTCCTGCGCTTGGAGACCACAGAAAGCCAACGACACTGATTTTTTCCCCTCCCTTCCTTAATTAAAATGTTAAACAGGGTTAGGATGCCAAGATACATCATAGATGTTTGTTCCTCTTGTGTCCTCCAAGCCCTGCTGGTGGGGGAGTTCAATGGGAGGTATTGGACTCAACACATGTTAGTAAGTTTCTAAATGTAATCAGCCCAAATATTTTAATGGAAACTTTCTCCTTCTAATAAGCATGTGGTTTGGTTAAAGGAGTATGTGTAGGGGGGGATACAGTTGTATGTAGTGCCCTGCATTGCCCTTTGGTGAAGGAGTCACCATGGCAACGGGCAGCTGGTCCCTACAGAACCCTGCGGGTGCTCTGCAAGGGGGCAGCCAGCAGGAGCTCAGCCCCTGTGGGCAGTGTTGGGCATTCCCTCATTGTCTTGCCAGGCATCAATATTCTCAATAGGATTAGAATGGTTAAGGGGCTAAAAGGCTGTGGGAAAACTTTTGTCTGCTATCTTTATCTCATCGGAGGGTTGTGTCTTAACATTTCCACTCCTCCGGACAATAGGGTTAAAAGTAAGAGCAAATGTTTTGATGGGTTTATTTTGAATTATGAATTCACGAATCTGCATAATAGCCTGTCAGCTTCCACAGGGCTTTTTAATGTGCATTCAGAGAATTGGGAGAATAGGCCCGAGGAAGGAGGGAAAGGAAGGGGGGGGGGGAGGATGGAGAACAGTGAAGGATGTTGGGCTTGAGAATTAATTAAATGGGACCAGAGGAGACATTTTTCTTCCTATGCATACCCAGGGTATCTTGGAAACAAAGTTAGCACTGGCAATCCAGTTTCTTGGGGTGGATACTAATAGTGAAATTTCCCCCTTTGCTATTTCTCCCCCACTCCCAAACTAGTCAGTTACTTATAGAGGAATGAAAAGAACCAGGAGACATAGGTGTGCCCAACTCCTTTGCCACATACTCTACATAACTTGGATAAGGTATGTTGTTTGGGTCTGTGGAAAATATTCTCCCAAGCTCCCTTCCAAGCTATCTGAGAGATGCTGACAGCCACGTGTCAGGGAGAAAGTAGGTAAAAAGCCTAGCAGAGGCAGCCTGGGACAGAAGCCAAAACAAGTGTCAAAAAAAAGCTTTTTCTTTTTTTTTTTTCCATAAGCATAATTCTGAGCCCCCAAACTTACCACAGCAGCAGAAATCATGAGCAGTTCTACCCGAGAAGCTTCCCAAGTCTCTAATTTTCTTTATTGGCATACCCTGTTGTAAACTCTTCTATAATGATGCATTGTCTTCATGTTGCCTACAGCATATTTTTAAAGATTTGCCTGATCTATTAGGAGATCACTATATTAAAGTGACCAAGATAGCAAGGTTCTCCTTCTTCAAACTTACCCTGCTTCCTGGGTTGGAGGCACCAACTGCTATGGAATCCTGAAAGAATAGCCAGACCAGGTGGTGTATATACTATGTTCTAACCCATTCAAACACCTCTAGAGTGACCCAGGGGAATCCTCCCTTAGCATCCTGTAGTGAAGACTCCTAAGGGCTTTCTCCAGTCTCTGCCGGTGCCCCCTGAGGAGGACTGATTATCTACTCATAAAATTATTTATATTCAAATATTCATTTGTCCTTGAATTTTTTGTTGCTGAACTATATATACACATGTATATGTATGTATATGTGTATGTGTGTATATGTATGTGGATATATTGATGTGTATGTATGCATATATGTATATCTTGGTGTATATATAGTGTATGTATATTATATATATACATATATATGAATCTATCTATATCACCTTGTTCTAGGGGGGAATTATATATTGGTAACAACCATGTGCACAAAATGCCATTTCTGTCAAGTTCAGGTTTCTAACCATAACTTCCTATGTTGTTACAGGTAAGTTGTGTGATTATTTGCTCATATGATCTGATTTAACAGGTGAGAAAGGAGCTGTTTACTCATTTGTGGAGAGATTCATTGACTCTCATGCCTCAGAGGTACAAATGACCTCAGGAAAATAGCCAGACAAATCAAAGTGAGTGTTTCTGGTTTAAGGGAGACCAGTAGCCCTCTCTTTTGCCTGTCCTATGTCCATGGTTCTGTGTGGCTTCTGTTCTGTTCTTTCTCCCATCCAAGACCTATGGAAATTAGGCCTCACACACAATGTCTAGGCACCTGCTACTTTTGCTCCTGATTTTGGGGGGCAGAAAGCCCTCTTCACCCATCCCCCATCCCGGTATATTATGCCAGGGTTTGACCATTCAAATATTCAACCCACACACTACAAATGGTAAATTATGCAAATTTAGTCAATTCTATTTCAAAACTACTGTTTCTGGTTGGCACATAAGTTTGAGCAGACTTGTAAATAGTGGAGAAGAGAAATGCAGAGTTGGTAGCATTTTCAACAAAAGGTCTCTCTCTATCAATACTCATCTCAGAAGATAACCTAAGAAGCAGAGAACTCTTCTCAATCCCCCCTAAGCCTTGATGTCCAAAAGCATTCATTCACTATTGTGATTTGGTTATTGTGAAGAATCCCTAAAGAGGGCATAAAATTTTACATACTCTTGTCATTTCTTAATTATCTTAATATTAAGTGGATAGAAAAACAAAGCACATCAAAATAATCAATACTCTCCTGGCCTGGTCAGAACTAGGCTTTGCTAAGATTTTTTTTTCAAGCTTTTCATCATTTCCAGTTAGGTCCAAAATATCCTTCACTTAATGTTCAACTTGCTGAAAGAGGTGCTGTTGATAGTGACAAGGAAGAGAAATGAATTTGGGTGGAGGAGGGGAAATGACTGTTTAAAATCCTAAGATTCAGAAAACTGAGAATTATGATTCCCTCTGCTACCATAACCTTTATACATTGCACATATGTAATAGACACTATAAAAGTTATCACCACATACAGTAGGTTCTATGACAAACAGATTCTATGATGGGGATGAATTATGGTGGTGATGAGAATCATAACTTTGAAATTCCTAACTTGTATGTTTAGAATAGTATCAACCATAGCTTTGCATTTGCTTACTAATGTGTGTTTAATGAATTAAAAAGCATTTTAAAATTCTTACTGTGTGATTCGGGTAGAAATAGTGAAGCAAAGATCATCCCTGCTGTCAATGAGCTTAAATTTTCTAATGGGGAAAACCGCACAGAGGAGTATTGGCCACAGAGGGGTACTTTAAAAGTATCATCAAAAGTATGATCAAAAAGATAACTAGGGAGTAGGGAATGAACTGTAATGTAGCTGAGACAATTGCAATAGCCTGTTAGTGGGTCTGCCTGCTTCAAGTCTCTCCCCACACCAAACCATCCTTCATTTAGGCATCAGAGTGATTTTGCAAAAACTTAGATCCAACCCTATCACTCCCCTATTCAATAAACTTCATTGGCTCCCTATTACCTCCAGGATCAAATCCAAAATGCTTTGTTGGATTCTCAAAGCTCTAAATAACCTATTTTCCTCCTACGTTTCCAGTCTTCTTACACCTTGCTCCCTGACACGTATTCTTCAAGCCAGTGACACTGGCTTCCTGGTTGTTCTATTAACAAGACACTCCATCTCTTGGTTCTCGGTATTTTCTCTGACTGTCCTCCCATGCCTGGGCCACCCTACCTGCCTACTGACTTTCCAGTCTTCCTTTAAGTTCCAACTAGAATCCTATCCTTTACAGAAAGCCTTTCTCAACCCTTCTTAATTCTAGTGCCTTCCCTCTTGTTAATATCTCCTGTTCATCCTGTATGCAGCTTATGTGTATATATTTGTTTGCAGTTATCTCTTCCATAAGATTGTGAGTTCCTTGACAGCAAAGACTGTCTTTTGTTTCTTTTTGTATTCTCAAGGCTTAACACAGTGCCTGGCAAAGAGTAGGTGCTTAATAAATGTTTATTGCATTATTTTGTATTATATGTGTTTGCATGTTGTCTCCCCTATTAGATTGTAAGGTCCCTAAGAGCAGGGGCTCTCTCTTGCCTCTCTTTTTGTATCCAGAGCTTAGCACAGTGCGCAGCCCATAATAAGTGTTTAATAGATATTTATTGATTGACTGGGGTCTACCTAAAATAGTAGGCCAGGTAAGGTGGTCACCAATCAGGACAGAGGAACTCCAGAAATTCTGAATTTTACAATTTTGTAATATCACCTTGGACCAGCATTGGTATTATATAAGTTCACAAGCCATTATTAAAATTCCTTAAGGTTGTTTTTGCTTTGTTTTGTTTTTGTTTTTTTGGCAAGACAATCAGGGTTAAGTGACTTGTCTGGGATCACACAGCAAATCCCTAAGTTTTTTTTTTTTTAACTAGTTACTTTATTCTATTCAATTCAGGGTCATCTAGGTACATAGACTTCTGGACCTGGAGTCAGGAATACTTGAGTTTAAATCCCACCTCAGAAACTTGTTAGCTGTGTGACTCCGAACAAGTCACTTAACCTGTTTGCCTCAATTTACTCATTAATAAAATGGGGATAATAATAGCACTTACCCCAGGGTTGTTGTGAAGATCAGATGACGTAATGTTTTAAAAGTGCTTAGGACAGTACCTTGTGCACAGTAAGCACAATACAAATGCTAACTAACATTATTGTTGTTGTTGTTGTTATTATTATTATTATTATATTATCTAAACTTCAGTATTGGAAACATCAGTTGAAGGAGGCAGCCTTCTTTAAGGTGGCATTCTGTTGTACTGAATCAAATGCTTTTCTATGTTAAAAGAAAAAAAAAGCAGACTGGGGCCTTGTTTTCTCTGGATCTTCCAGTCAATTATGCAAGAAAGGATCTATAAATGTATGTGTCTGTGATTTAGTACAGAAGCCCTGAGATGTTGCCTGAGGCACAGAGAAATAAAGTGGCTTGCTTGAGATAGAAAGTGCGAGAAGGGCCAGATTTGAACTCCTGCCTGACCCCAATTTTATCAACTTATACACACTGTCACTCTGCTCAGCCAGTCACATGACTGCAAAGATATGGTGTACTGTAAAATATCATTTCCAAAACCCTGCCTGTTCCATTCTTAGAGCTGAATCAAGGACCCCTCAGGTGGGATATGGTATATTGTGTACAAAGAATAGCACAGAGTTGAGCATTGCTGCAACATAAAGTGTGTGGAAGTAATTAGCCCAAAAAAGATAGGATGTAGAACGATTATGAAGGGTTTTGAATGTCTGTGAGCCACTGACACTTCTTGAGTGAAGGTTTGACATTGTTAGAGTTTAGGAATATCAATTTGGCAGCCATGTGGAAGATGGATTAGAGAAGGGAGGGACTGGATGATGGAAACCAATTAGGAGGCTAATGAAAGTGAGACATGGTGAGGGCCTGAACCAGGGCAGTTGTGGTATTACTGTAAGAGAAGGCGATGAATTCAAGAGATGATGATTGGGTAGAATGGACATGGCTTGGTAACTGATTGGATACTGGGGATGAGGAAGAGGAAAAAAGTCAAGAATGACTCCAAGGTTGCAAACCTGGTTCACTAGAAAGATAGTGTCACCCTCAACAGAAATAGGGAAGTACAAAGGAAGGGCAAGTGCAGGGGGAAAAATAATCAGTTTTGTTCTGGGCATGTTGAGTTTAAGGTAACTACTAGACATTCAGGTATCAATTTTTAGTGGACAGAAATATGAACTAGAACATAGGAGAGAGATGGAGGCTGGATTAATAGACTTGAGAATCAGCTTGATGGCAATGATAGTTGAACCAATAGAACACCAAGAAAAAGAATTTAAAAGAAGGAGAGTTCAAGACAAAATTTTGGGTCACCCAAAAATGGGGCTGTGGGGCAATAGCTAATGATCTGAAGTCAAGAAGGATGAAGAATGAGAAGAAGCCACTGAATTTAGCAGTAAAGAGGTCACTGGGGAACTTACAGAAAGCTATTTCCATCAAGATGAAGGATTAGAATTTGCATGGTAAAGGGTTGAGAAAGATATTGGAAAATATAGAATATTTATTCCCAGCATGGCAATACATTTGATGGTATCAAGCAATATTTATTTACCACTAAAATAAATGTTTTCAGGCAAGAGATGTATCATATTAGCTCTGGTGATGATGGTGCCAGATATTTTAAGCACTGCCTTCCAGCAAATTGGTAGCTTTTCAAATAATAAATTATGCCTAATGTTTATGTAACACACATCACTCAGAGCTTCTAGTGACTTTATAAATATTACCTCATGAAGACATGTCCCATCTTAGGGTGATGAAGGAAATAATGTCTTGGAAACTGAAACTGAAAGATTCCATTAGAGCCAAAGGTGGTCCCTGTGATACTTTGATATTTCCATGGGTCTGTGATTTCCCTTACCTCCAACAGAAAAGATCACAACTCATCTACACTTAATCTTATGTGACTCCACATTGTCTCGTGAATACATAAGCCTTCCATTATGGGAATGCGGTATGGAGGGAAAGGTCCACATATCATGCAGGGAAAAACTTGCTCTAGACATCTTAATATTGTGTAGACATAAATGAAAAATCTTGGTCATCCATTGGTTATCCCCTGCTCTTGCAACAGTATCTACTACCTCCTTCTCTTGCTGCATGTTTCTTTAATGTATTTTACAACATTTGTTACTTGATACCATACAGTAGCCTACTAAGACTTGTTTAAAAAAAAAACAATCTAGATTATTCATCTATACTCATGGAGGTTTATGCCTGCAGTAAATGGATGTCTACCATTTTTTAAAAGGTGCACAGGGGGAAAAATAACTTCCTTGATAACTTGTTCCATGCTTAGCAATTTTAATGATCAGCAAATTATTCATTGTGTCGAATGTAGGGCCTCCATATTCTTCAATTTGAACCCATTTTCTCTTGTTCCATGCTTAGTGGGTATGGAACAGGGTGGTGTAGAGGAATGAGTACTAAACTGGGAATCAGAAGGGAACTTGGTTCAAATATTGTCCCTGACCCTTTTTAGTGTAGCCATGGGAAAACCAATCTCTCTGTACTTCAGCATTCTCATGATAAAATGAGGCGTATACCTGTACTATCTACTTCACAGAGCTGTTATGAGGAGCAAATGAGATAATGTATGGAAAGTACTTTCAAAACTTTAAAGCACTACATAAATATCAGCCATGGGGGTGGCTAGGTGGCACAGCGAATAGAGCACCGGCCCTAGAGTCAGGAGGACATGAGTTCAAATCTGGCCTCAGACACTTAACACTTATTAGTCGTGTGACCTTGGATAAGTCACCTAACCCCAATTGCCCTGCCTTCCCCCCTCCAAAAATCAAAAGATCAAAAACAATAAATATCAGCCAAGATGGAGAAAAATTAATTGCTAGCCTTTAAGTGCATTCATTCATATTTTTGAAGACTATTATTAAATTATTATTTAACCTTTCTTTCTCCAGACAAAAGAAACCCAGCTAACTCTTTTTTTTTTTTGCTTTTTGAAGGGCAATTGGGATTCAGTGACTTGCCCAAGGTCACATGGCTAATAAGTGTTAAGTGGCTGAGGTTGCATTTGAACTCAGGTCCTCCTGACTCCAGGACCGGTGCTCTATTTGCTGTGCCACCTAGCCACCCCACCAGCTAACTCTTTTAAACCTTTCCTCATTGGCTTGTCTTCCAACCCTTTTATCTTATTTGTTGCTTTCCTCAGAATCCTCTCCAAGGGTTCACCATCTTGTCATATAAACAAACCAACAAGGATCAAGTAAAGCACATACTATTCAAGCTTGGATTTTTCAACTAGAAAATAATTTTAATGTCAAGTAGAACTAGGAACAGTCACCAAAAAGGGTTTTCAAAAGTCCTTCCCTTGGCCTTAAGTTAGCACAACAAAAGCCCTGGGAACCAAAGACCAAAAACAAGGTTTCGTGATTCCTTGGAGTCCAGGGTGACATTTCTGCATGAACCTTGCCCCTGAGGAAACTCCTGAGAAAAGTATTAATGATAAAGGATGGTAACATGTCAGGCCTTTAAGCTGCCAAGTTTTATTTTCTCTTTAGCTCACTTTGGGGGATGCCTTCTGGTTAATTCCTGTTACAGCCACAATAGTTAGTTTTAGAAAATTACAAACATCTTATTGGCAAGGCTTTAAGGGGAAAGAAAATGTACACAGGTTTTCTGGGGAAGGCCAACCAGTCTGTCCCTGTCCGTTGAGACAGTGAGATCATTGTGATTTTTTTTTCTTTAGGGAGAAGATTAAGGTGGTTGGCTAAATAAAATGTCCTCACCATTTATTTCTTTTAAACTTGGATAATGCGGCACTTCCTACTCTGCTCTGAAAATAAGAACACTCAAGTTTTATGTTCTTTGTAGGTTTTTTTCAGACTTAATTTTTTCTTTTAAATGTCTTCAGTGGAAGGTGAAGCCAGGTGAAACTAAGGGATTTTAAGCCCAATAATAAATAAATCTAATTCTCAACTAAATACTCTTGAAGTCTCTCAGTTCCAGGGAAAGCAGAAAAAAGACCGTAATTTCTTGCCATCCCTGGAACTGTGGGACACAAAAAGTATTTAACTGAGAATTCTTAAGGTCAGGATAAAAAAGAAAATTTAATTAAAAAAAAATAAAAGAGTAGTGGATGCTTCCCACAGATTCATAAAATCTAGACTTGAGCTGGAAGAGAACTTAGGGGACTTTTAGTCCAACCCTCCCATTTTACAGATGAGCAGAGTAGTTAAGGGATTCACCCAGCTTCATACAGATATTAAGCGACAGAGGTGGTGTTTGACCTGGGGTCCTTCTGACTACAAATCCATTGTTCGTGTGTTAAATATTCTGTGAAATTGAAAGATTTTGAGAGAAATTTGATATAGCTCAAGATGTTTCATTAGCCAACATGAGAGCCTAGAGTTTAAGCACTGAATTGATTAAAAGTTCCAAAGAGTCTTGCTACAAGCAGATTTTGACCAGGCTATGAGACCATTCCTTATATGCTCAGTGCTTCTAGTCATTTAACACTGAAAAATAACATGCAGCTTGCATAGGTGGAATTTATGATATCACACCTGAGAAATGTGCAAAGTGGTCTCCACTTGCCTGCATGACTTTGTATTTCAAATGTGATTTCCTCTCTTTTTTTTTTTCTTGCAACAAGATCCTAGAAAGAATATTTACCATATTTCCTCCTGAAATAAAGAGTTTGGCTATAGTTATGTTGAAATTCATGGGACTGAAATTTGAAGCTAATGTAATGTTCAGAATCTCACAAAATATGCCTGTCTCCTCCCCACCCAGGAAAAATTATACATTGAAAACATTTGCTGAGACTTTAAATACACATGAAAAATGTTTTATCTATCAGACAAGAAAATATTTGTAAAGTACAATGTCTGGCACATAGAAGGTGTTTACTAAATATTTGTTCCATTCCCCTTATTTATTTACTTAAAAAATAACATTGATGCATTTTAGTTTTAACTCAGTCATTTTTAGATATTTCTATTCTCCATCTCCCCTTGCCCTTTTAACCAAGAAAAATAACCAAAAAAAGCTCAAGAAATGCAACAATCATGTCTGCCAGTTTGTACAGCATTTAATACCTTTGAGATACCCACATCTCCAAAGAAAGGAGTGGATAATAAATATTCATTTAAGATAGCTGCCTTGCTAGGTTGAATAAAGTTTACTATGCAGAGCAAGACCATTCTAGTTATCTGTGATTAGTGAGCATATACATGAAAAAAATTTTTTTAAACCACAACTTCTATCTTTCACATTTCCTCCTCAGGGACTACTTCTGAATAATCCTTGTTTATGAACGTCAGGGTAGAATGCTGATTGAATCAAACAGGAATATGAAACTGTGCTATAAAGAATAGCATCTCTGTGGTACTTGTATATAAGGAGAGAAGTGGAAAATATTTCTAGAGTATAAAAGGTCTGTGTTCATACTGTGTGCCAGGATTTAAGACCTCAGATTTCTTGGGGTCAGATCTTAGCTAGGGAAGAAAGTACACTTTAGGGGGGAGAGATAGGAGGGGGAAGAAAGGTTACATAAGATAGGGTGGTAAGAATTAACCCCTTGGGGCAGCTAGGTGGTGCATTGAATAGAGTGTTGGCCCTTGAATCAGGAGGACATCAGTTCAAATCTGGCCTCAGACATAACACAAAAAACTAGCTGTGTGACCTTGGGCAAGTCACTTAATCCCAATTGCCCTGCATTCCCCCCCTCCAAAAAGCAAAAAAATAAAAAATTAACCCCCCGAAAAGGAAAAAGAGGGGAGAGAATCAGCATTTATAAAAGTGTTTCCTTTGCATGGTGAGTTTTCCTTAGAATCCCAAGCTGTCTTCAAGACTCTGTTCCCATACCACCTTCTACATCAGACCTTTCCTAGTTTCCAGTTGCTATTATCTCCTTCTCACTTACCTTGCATTTATTTTGCACATATTTTGCATATACTTATATATGTCCATTTTATATGTGGCCCTCCTGTCCTCTCATAAACTATAAACTTCTTGAGTCCAGGACCTGTTTCATCTTTGTAATCACAACATTGAGTTCATAGAACACACGAAATGCTTGTTGACTGGATGCTTGTTTCTGGGCATGAGCACTATTCTAGCTAGCTCATCAAATGCTGACTTTTCACCCTTTTGTATGCAATGTTATTATTTAAATTGGATTCTCTGAACTTTGAAAGCCCTGGTCACCAATCAGGCTGATATATTATATATTGATTTGTAGTTACATATTGATATATTAAAAACCCAGATTTATGGTAGAAGAAAGTTGACCGTTACACCTTGAAAAGGTCACACAGACCTCGAATATTGTTTCATCAGTTACAATGACTTGTGTTTGACCACCCTCACATTCTTCCTGTAGCAAAATAGGCTTTCACGTTTAGTTTTGTGAGTCTTTTGATGAGAGGAGGAGATGTGCATCAGGCACCCTAAAAGAATGGAAAAACCTGGTAAATGGGGTAGCTACCAAAGCAAACCTTTGGGTTTAGATGGAAAAGGAGGATTTCTAGGATAGTCTCGAGGCCGCTTAGGATGCTCAGGTAACATCAGGAATCAAAGGTGCCACATCGTGTTGGTTGCACGGCAAGTGAAGGTCTTTTTAATTGCAACAGCATCCAGCATCTGCTAATTCATCTTGAGGGGTAAACAACTGGACAAAATGTTAGTGTTGTATGGAGGAAAATCCTATTGCCTCAGCAACTGGGAAGAAATTGTATAAACTTTCATGTTCTGCTCTTCTCTTCAGTTTAAAGGTTGTATAAAGTAGATATTTAATGAATTTAAATAAAAATATAGTTTTACCTTTAATGACTCCAAAGTCATTAACATTTTGTTTATACATCAGTGGTGGAAAACTATACCAAAATAATTACTGACTTGTTTTTGGTTTATACTTTAGAATCAGTAAGTGATATTTGAAGGGAATGTAGGGCAAGTGCCACCATTTCATCAAATTCTACCAGATATTTACTAACTTTAATCAAGAGTAACAGGTTTTTCTCATGACCTTCAGGCATGGCCCTGAATGGATTATTGTGTCGGTACATCTGTGAGGTCCTCTGGCCTGCTCTGTGAACCCTCTCTTCTGTACCTTGGCCTTTGGGGCCAACAGTTGGGTACAGTTTCACCTTAAATGTGGCGCTATCTAATTCTCTGGTTCATATCACACCAAGGCATCTGTTTTCCTTTCAATCACTGGGGTTTGTATGTGTCCTCAACATCTAGAAGGGTGCATTTCTCCATATCGTTGTTCCCCATCTTAGCATTTAATTCTTGCCAAGCTCAGAAAGCTTGCCAGGGAGTATGGGGGAGAGAGAAGTGTGTGCCCAAAGGGGGAAGTGAGAGGGAAGGATAAAAGACATGGAAACTGGGACAAACAAGTCTGTGCAGAGTAGCCTTTATTTTCCTGTGCCAAGCCAGATGGCTGCTTTATGTGGGATCAATTAACAAGAAGACGCTGTGTACCAAAGGCCACTATGCTTTCTGTCCTCTCAGATGGGTCATATTAGTCTTGTGCTCTTCAGATATTTTGCCCAAAGGTGGAGTGGGGTGAAGGTGAGGGGCGTACAAAGAGTTTCTTCAATCTATAATCCAGTGGAAAGAGAGTACTGTATCTGCATTGAGAAGATCTGAGTTCAAATTCTGGTTCTGCCACTTAATGCCTGTATAAAGTTGGGCAAGTCATTTAATCTCTCTGGGTCTCAGTTTCCTCCTCTATAAAAGGAGTGGGTTGGGGAAGATGACTTCTAAGGTTCCAGTCATAATTAAATCTGTGATCCTAAACCCTGTTGCTCTAAGGTCAGAGTGGCATTTTAACCAAAGCTTTGAGCAGAGAATTGGTGTTGCTTTAGCTTTTGTCCATCTTCGTGAAGATCAGAAGCCTCTGTAGAGCCAGGAGGGATTTTAGGAATCATCTAGTTCAATTTCTCATCTTACAGGTGAAGAAACTGAGGCTAAGTCATCAAGGTCTCCTGACTCCTTATACTATATCATGTGAGGCTCCTTGTGCTCAGATCTCAACTTTCCTAAATTCAGCTAAAGCCAATGAGTATTTATGAAGCGTCTGCTACGGGCCAGGCACTGTGTTAGAAGCTAGGGACAAATTGACTCCTACCCCCCAAATAAAAATCATAACCTCAAGGAGCTTATTACTACTGAGATAAATGATTAATTTAATATTACCAATGGTGCTCTCACCTAATATTGATCCAGCAGTCATGACAAAATAGGTCAAATTAAAGGTAGTTTGAAATAGAATATGACTTTTAGCAGGACAAAGACCAAATTCCAAGTTGTTCAGTGTCCTCAGGTTAGTCTTTACAGTTCTCCAGATCAGAAACAGAAGGCCCATGATAGTTCAAGATCTGGTTTGCTTACCAGAATAAAATGAGGATCAAATGAAATACTACATGGAAGTCCTTTGCAAACCTGAAAGTGCTAGAGAAATGCTAGCTATCATCACCATCATCACCACCACCTCACCATCATCATCACCATCAACCATCATCACCATCACCATCATCATCATCATCATCACCATCACCATCACCATCATCACCACCACCATCATTATCATCATCATCACCTCACCATCATCATCACCATCATCAC